>NC_082684.1:8692182-9064103 GCF_949987515.2 Delphinus delphis | reverse complement strand
TGTAAGACAAATCCAACTAGAAATTGGAAGCTGCCATTTCATATACACAAAGTACATGTGAAACAGCAAAGTAAACATGTTTCTTAAAGGAGGGGCTGCTATTTCAACACCCCCAGAGCATTAGAGATGTCACTGAGTCAGCCAACATCACATCTACAATCTCTTGAAATACATCAGATAGCCATCTGGTGCTTTTTATGAAGCAATATGCTTGAAACCAAGGGGCCAACACTGGTTACAGGAAGCAAAAATGTCTAACACCTCTGTTTTTAAAAATTGCTGACATTTCAAAATATGAATTGTTGAAACTCAAGTTTCGCATCTCCAAAGAAGCCGATCGTGGTGTGTTAGAATGCCTTCTCTCTCTCTGATTTGCAGACACTACAATGAAAGGAAAATACTTCTGATTAAAACTAGCTGACTTGCCACTGTGCATGTAAAGTCTACTGCAGGGAGCAATGCCTAGCATGATCCTGAAACTTCTGAGATAAAACTAAATTGGCATTAAAGCACTCGGTTATTCTCAATGAAGAGACTGACTATACCTTCCGGGACACAGAAATAAGATTTCTTGGTAATGGAAAAAAAATTTTCTTTCCTTCATTATCTATATACTACCCAAATAACCTTCCTTTTTAACCTAAGACTCACAAATTTATATTGATATTTGAGTTATTCAATTTAGTACCAATGGGTATGTCCAGTTGATGCATTTGCAGATGCAAAGTATCGCTTTGCATCTGCACAGGCCCTTCCTTTCACGACGCTTAAAGAACTTTATAGACATTTTCTCTCGTGTCTTAAGTAGGTCAAGAGGATATGAAGGGAAACAGGGAACAGACTGCTCACCACGGGCCACTAGCCCTGCCACACTGCCACAAGCTGAGAGTTCATTTACACCCCACTCAGGTGTGAGAAAACTGAGGCGGGGCAAAGGTAAATGATTGCTCTTAAGCTGAGTCATGCAGCTTTTTACATATACAAGATCTAAATTCGTGGTAAGATAATTAATTGTTAATCCTAAAACTACTTAGTGCAAGTGTGGATTCCTCGTTTAAAACTGCTTAACTTGCCTCTGCCCTCTGTCTCCCGTCTCTGGTGAGAGCACACACGGTGCACAGAACCTGAATCAACAGTACCCGAGGGTGGCGAGTGGCCCCCGAGGAGCAGACGTAGTTGTTTGGACTGTTTGGGAACTGAACAAAGGCACCAAACCTACAAAACACAGTTTTTAAAGGAGAGGGAAGTGACGCATAGCATGTCGCAGGAAATACTGGTTTTTAGTCTTTTTCTCATTTTAGGCACATTGCTATTTGGGAAGATTTTTTTTTTTTTTCTTAAAGGGAGTTCTGCATTATAAAAATATTGATGTTAAATATATGTGCTTAAGTGGGACTCCAAATTGGACCCAAGCTTTACTAAAATGAAAGTCTTCGCTATGATGTCTAGAAAAAAACATTGCATCCTATCTGTCCTAAAAGGCAAATGCTGAGCGGACATTCTACCTGTAAATAACAGCAATCTGTGGACAGACAGGAAGGGAAACTGGGGGATCCTAATCAAGAGGAGATGTCACCATGGCCTCTGCTGCCTGTATAACGTAAAGTGGTCTTAACATGTTCCTGCAACACTGTGAGGTTCTGAAACTCACAAACGTATCCTGATCAAGCTCGCTGACCTGGACCCCTCGGGGAGAAACGTAACGTGGACTCAATGCAGCAGTACGTGGACATGCTCAGTTTGCTCCATTCAGAAGTCAGCCTTGAAGGCACCATGGCCGTTCAGAGACACGTTACTCTAAGAGATCAGAGATCTGAAGGAGCCGTGGCTACTGTGGGTGTGATGTGGCCAGTGCTCTCGTTCGACACCACCACCCGTCCCAGGTGCCAGAGGCCTGGGGCACTCAACGGAGTGCCACATCCCACGTCATCATTCACATGCATACACACACACGCTCTACTCATCCGAAAATCTCTGTTGGGCTTTGTCGTAAGAAACCCCTTCATTTACAGAGAGGGACCCAGAGGCACAAAGAAACTCAATGTCTTGGCAAAAGCATCCACTTGGTAAGTCACAGATCTGACAACACGAGGATCCTGCCAACACTCTCTACTGTGTCATGGTGACGTAAAAGTTCGAAAAGACACTATAGAAAAAATTAAGGACATTTAACAATGCCTAAGTATTCAAATATAGAAAGGACCTCTATGTAAACATCTCAAGTAAAGAGCATCTTGGTTAAACTGACAATGACTAGACCCTGACACTGAATCTTTCTGAGACACAAGGTTTCTGTTCCCAAACATGGATTCTATTAAAAGCAGGTGCAGGAGGGCAGAACAGAGAGCCATGGAAATTACACTATAAAGACATATGTTTAAATGGGACTTATAAACCCAATTTGTCAAAAAAAACAGATCCATTTGCAACTCAGAGTACAAAGAAGAGGATGATTATTTCTCCCTATACTAATTATTTAAGTTCAATTAGATGTAGTATGGAAAATATATTTAATAAAGAGATTTTATATTTTTAAATTTGAGCTAGTGTTTTCCAGTTTGATTAATCATCACAGATATCACACACAGCATGTTCCCTTATAAGGGAAAATACTGGTGTCAATGCGGGGGTGCCTGGAAAGCACCCCGGAAGCAGGCTGAAGCTTCATATAATAAACAGCCATGGCTAGCGTTCAGGACCACGTTCTGGGTGGACTCCATCTAACTAGGGCCGAGTAATAAACGGTCCTGTGATGCTTAAACAGGTGGTTTTCTGAGCACTATCCTTTTAAGTTTTTCAGCAGTAAACAGAAAACAAAATTAAATCAAATGCTATTTAACATCATTTTATAAATTTTAAATGTTCAGATTTTTGGTTTACATTTGCTTTCTTGTTTAGAAAGTTTAGAGAATGAAATTGATACGTCATTTTCCAAACCCCAAAGTGAAAGCAGTTGTGAAATCCAAATTCACCTCGATGACATCCCCCCACTCTAGAAAATGAGGATGTACATCGTGCAACTTTAAACAGTGGATGAATACAAAGTCCTATATTTTCTTTCTGCTAGATTAATCTAAAGTTAGAGGCTGAGTTCTTGAGAACAATTTCCCTCTCACTCCTAGGTAATGATTTACTTGCTATTAACCAAAATCAATTTTGAGAAAGTGTTCCCAAGGGTCTTGGAATAAATTCTAGTATTGCATCTATGAATATGCTCTAAGAGAAGCAAAATATTCATGGAAGCATAAAACAATTTTACCTTTCAATAAAAATATTTTATTCATTCCTGACAGATTATCAAAATGTACATTGTTAACCAAGTAAAAATGGTACTTCGAAATAGCTGACTAGGGCATATTTGGAGGATTTTTGGTTAATTTCAAAAGAGTAAAAACCACTTTCAATCTCCCTTTCCACACATTCCTAATAACCTTGCACTACACCTGCTTATAATTGAATATATAAACAATTAGATGGGCCCCAGTTCATTATAGAATGCACACTTTCATTTACACTCAGAATGAATGAAAGTTATTACATTTGAGTTACCTTCCTTTGCCAAAAACCTTCAGACTTACCCCTCTTTATATTTTGTGTAACTCTATAAATTACACGTAGAATATAGCACATAACTTGTATTAATCTAAACACACACACACACACACACACACACACACAGACACACACACACACAATAAAGTGCAACACAACAGAACAAGTCTGCGACATTCACGTTCTCAAACTCCCACAGAAGGCTCTTCTGAGCAAATGGAAACGACATTGTTCGCGAGTACGGGAACACTAAATCCAACAGACTAGGTTATTTTTCCCTCACGGGTATTTATATTGAAAATCCTATTTGTTTTACTTTCCCTGTGGCTTCTGTCTCTCATTTTCAATGAAAGTTTCGAAGCTGTGATTCTCTTCAAACCTGGAGAAAAATCAACTCCTTAGAGCAACGTAAATAGTGCTTTCAAAGTGCTCCAATGTTTCTGAGCACTCTGTACTGTAAAAGGAGGTTTCCAATGACAGCTGTCTGTAACACGGAAAAGTACAGTCATTTTAATAAAAGCAAACATTCCACTAACTGGGCAGCAAATGCTTCATGGACTTTTGACACCAGCCACCAAACGTTTCTATCCTACAGGCAAGTACCAAACTAGCCCTAAAATGTCAAAAGGTTTTGGTTGCATGTTGTTTTGATACTAAATTATTTCACTAAGAAATGGTTTTGTTCCTGAGATGAGCACAATAAAATTAAGCGAGTTCCCCCTGAAGCTGCCAGTGGGATACTCTGTTCCTTATTTCCACCCTCATTATCTTCATGAAGAACCACGTCTGAAACGTCAGTCTTCTCCGTGGCGCCATTTCTGTGACTCGTCTTGCCGAACGTCTGGTCTGATTTGGTTTCTCATGCCACCTAAGACGCTGGATGTTGCTTCTGTGGCAACGATCAGAGGTTTCACCACGGCTGGAGGGATCTGGCGCAGGACCTCGCCCACGGCGCCAGTCACCCCTCTGCTCTCGTGCTCCCGGGCTGCGGTTTCGTAAATGGTCTGAGCCGTGTCTGCAATTCCCTGTAAGGGGGGAGGGGAGAGAAGGGGAGCAAATCACTGGTCAGAAAACTCTCTAAATTCTCTCATAATACACACTTTAGTCGAGTTAATCAACAGCAGGTTTGTAACTAGACAAAAAACAAAACAAAACAGAACCTGTACTTTTGAGATAAGCCAGGATAATTATTTTTATGACAATTCTAATTATAAGGGAAAGTAAGATGCAATTATTATGATTTAGCATTTTATTGTGACAGTTGTGTACACTACAATTGTAAACTACAGTTTCACGTGGGGAAGCTTACAGAAATAGTCAATAATCCAAGAGCAGCTCTTCTGGCACCAGTAATCACTCTAGTTAAATCAAACTTAGCAAACAAAGCTTCTTGAATAAATATAATCACTAAATGAATATGGGGATAGCACCTGTGATTCAACTGTAACAAAAAACCTAATTTGACTAAGCTCCAGAAAATAACTTAATTTGTTTTAAATTACTGGCTATGTACTAGAAGAGATAACTGTGGACCATTCAATTAAGATAAAAGGCTAAATAGAACATTTTACTGGATTAAACAGAGAAAATTCTGAGAACATAAAGCAGGACCATGTTTAATAATTAGAAACAAAGCTTCTGCAGCATTTTTCATCTTTCTTCTAACTGTGTAACATTAAAATAATCATGAGTGCTGAGCTTTAGAGCTGAATACGTAAATGAGTAGGTCAAGCCAGAGTGGTAAAACGCCATACATGACTTTCAAATCTCCACCATTTGTCTAACTCAAAATCCCTTAGGGGCCACGAGGCACTATTCCACTGTGACCATTTCAGTGACAGGCACAACGAGAGGAACTTTGGGCTCTCCAGGGAAATCAAGGAGCTTTGCCCTAGTCCAAAGTCTAGCCCTCACTTTGACAACCTGATGGGAGTATCATTTTTACACAGCACAGCAGGCAAAAAACATGTAATACCGTGGCGGGGAGGGGGTTACAGAAGAGCTAAAAAAAAAAATGTAAGTGCTATTGCTCAAACTATCTACAGAATAACAGCCAACAAGTAAAACCGTCACCACAGTGAAGATGCTTACAATTTACACATTTGCCCACATCCTCCTCCTGCCTGCTCCCAGGTCCCCTCCCTAACCCACAAACAGTCGCTGTTAGTGTGTCAGAACGTGGTGATCAGCACCACCAAGCAAATTCAAACCTCAGCTCCATCATTTAGCTGTGTGACCTGACACAAGTGCTTTAAGAGGGGAATGAAAATGCTGTAGTGATTGTTAGAGTTAAATGAAATACTGCACCTAAAGAGCCCGGTACAACTCAGCAGGTACTAAGTGCTCACCGAACAGCTCCTACAACTACTACTTCCCTCACCACTGCTCCCCAACCACCACGAGACCTGATCATGCAGAGCAGGGCTCGGCAAACTGTCCCTGCAAAGGGCCAGGTGGTAAGTATTTGCGGGCTGCACAGTCTCTGTCATATACTCTTCTTCTTCCTTCTTGTTTTCTTCTTTTTACAAGCCTTTAAGACTGTAAAAATCATTCTTACTAGACGGTCCATATAAAAACAGGCATGGGCCAGATCTGACCTGAGACCTATCATTTGCCAACCCCTGATCTTGTGAAACACATGTGATGTTTCCTCTTGATCTCTGAGTTACCAACATATAATACAAAAAGAGACAGTATTTTTTTTATAAATTTATTTATTTATTTATTTTTGGCTGCGTTGGGTCTTTGTTGCTGTGCGCGGGTTTTTCTCTAGTTGCAGTGAGTGGGGGCTACTCTTCATTGTGGTGCATGGGCTTCTCACTGCGGTGGCTTCTCTTGTTGTGGAGCACAGGCTCTAGGTACGTAGGCTTCAGCAGTTGTGGCACGCGGGCTCAGTAGTTGTAGCTCGCGGGCTCAGTTGTTCCATGGCATGTGGGATCTTCCCGGACCAGGGCTTGAACCCGTGCCCCCTGCACTGGCAGGAAGATTCTTAACCACTGCGCCACCAGGGAAGCCCAAGAGATAGTATTTATCACCACCTAGGAACGTCTATTTCAAAAGTTTTCTAATACAGAATTCAGACTCCGTCTAATCAAGCACACCTACCACATCAAATCATGCTCACCTTCCTTCCTCCCTTCTTCACACAGATGGTTTTAGAGAACTAAACATTAGACCCAAATACCTGGGTTCCGATCCAGGCTCCACTACCGTCTCGCCACGGTACAGTGGGGAAGCCATTCTTGCTGACCCCGTTTCCTCATCTCTAAGTCAGGAAAACCACCTATCTTTTAAGGGTTACTATACTCTTGGCACAGAATAAGCACACAAATACTTTTATTTAAATGAGCATAGATTAAGTTAGGGAAGAATTTTGTGAACTGCAAAGTGCTACGTACCCAAGTGCTATTATATCCTGCTGCAAACTGCCCCTGCTACGCCTTGAAGCCCAGGATAATTTTTACAAACCTAATTTCTAACATGTCTGCTGATTACTGGCCCAATCCTGACATCTGTAGGAACAGGTCTGACTGGTAATTATCTCTCTTTATTCTCCCGACTAAACCTCTTTTTAAGAGAGGTGATCCGTGGTCTTGCCTTTATTTATCCACTAACACATTTCTTGGGGGCCTCACTTCAGTCTTCTTCCCACCATTTGGGACCACGTGGGCTTCTTTTGTCACGTAAAAGACTGTCCTAAGGCACTTCTGCCTGTCAGAATATGACAGGGAAAAATATCATTAATGAAGTCTTAACACACAAATCATAAGTAAAATGACCTCAAACTTCATGTCCTATGTCAAAAAAAAAAAAAAAAGATTAAGACAAGGAATGCTAACAAAAGGAAAAAAAACTAATACTAAACTTTCTTTGGGTTATTTGTATGGAAATATGTTAATATTAATGTTTCAGACATTACATGAAATTCCTAAAAATCTTATATGTTCTGGTATAATGTTATAAGTCATAATTCTAGTTATTATTTTAAAATGTATATCTCAGAAATAACTAAATTTCCTTGTCAATTGCATTATTATGAACTTTCATCAAATCTTTAACCGTGGTCATTTTTAAGTCTTTTGTCATTTACAGACAGTTCTGGGTGTACTCTGATGCTTTTGCAAAAATGTTCCTATAAAAGGGTTTCACCTTCAAGGAATTCATGGAAAAGACTCTGACAAGTACAGGTTTCTGGTAACTGACTCTACTGCTGAACTGAATGAATAAGTATTCTCAGAACTCTAATGGAAAACTGATGAATTCACAAAAGTGCTAAGAAAAGATCAAGATGAAACAAATTAATTACATGGGACTGAGTGAACTGATGAGGATGATTATAATTTTTGTGACTTTCTGTTTGAATAAGAAAAAAAAAGAAAGAAAAAAAAAAGACAAGGAATGCTCCTGTCAACACCCATAAAGAACCAGGATTCACTGGTGCAACTAAATTACAATTTGTTAATGCTTAATAAGTGTCAAGATTCAAATAGTTACAAATCACCAATTCTACCCTTAACAACTTCTTGCACATACAAACAAAGGGGCGTTTATATGAACATTCCAATAGCCGTATTTCAGGGGAAAAAATGGAATCTGGGACTTCCCTGGTGGCGCAGTGGTTAAGAATCCGCCTGCCAATGCAGGGGACATGGGTTCAATCCCTGGTCTGGGAAGATCCCACATGCTATGGAGCAACTAAGTCTGTTCGCCACAACTACTGAGCCCACACGCCTTAACTACTGAAGCCCGCACACCTAGAACCCATGGTCTGCAACAAGAGAAGCCACTGCAGTGAGAAGCCCGCGCACCGCAATGAAGAGTAGCCCCCGCTTGCCGCAACTAGAGAAAGCCCACGCGCAGCAACGACGACCCAACGCAGCCAACAAGAAGTAAATAAATTAATTAATTTTTTTAAAAAGGAAACTGTCCACTAATAGGAAGATAAATAAATTATGCTATATTCATACAGTGAAATACTATAAAAGTTTAAATTAGATCTACATATATCAATGTGGATATATCTTGAAAGACAAAAGTTACAGAATGGTACAGATGATACCATTTATGTTAACTTTTAAAATATAAGCAATTATTTGCTTATGAATACATACTTACATGAAACTATAAAAAACATGCACAGAAAAAATATCTACCATCTTCAGGATAGTGAAGGCATGGGAATGGGGTCAGCATTTGTGATTAACCTGAAAAATTTTATTTTTTAAACAAATCTGCGGAAAATACAGCAAAATATAAACATATGTTAACTCCACTGGTGAGTCCATGGCGTGTTTCTACTACTCCTTGTTTGCTTCTGTATGTAAAGAGATCAGTCTTCCCACTAGATCACTACTCTTCTCGTGAGCCTGCAGGACAGGACACAGCCTCCTCTCTTACCTCATGCAGATATCTGCACTCACCAGCGACAGAACAGTCCCAAGTCCACCCCAGGGGTTTCTTTGGGACAAAGCCCAAGTGCCGCTGCTTTTTAGATGAACGTCAGGAAAGCACGCAAACTGCTTCTGGCCTGTCCCCTCGGGTGCCCACTCACCTCCTTCACGACACTGTAGGCCTTGGCCACACCTTCCCTCAGGTCCACTGGCTGGTGGGCTAAGCGGTGATGAGGGAACCTTTTGACCTTCTTGGGCTCGATAGAAAGGGTACCAGGAGACACCATGTCATAAGCAGTCTCTGCCGCCGCCTGGATCATTTTATCAGAGAGTGAAAAGTGAATCAGAAAACAAAAAAGAAATCAGAAGAAAGTCTGGAGGGTTAAGCTCCAACAGTGCACTTCCTACGGGGAGAGAGGAAGAGGAGAGGGACTCACACACCCTCAGACCGGCCCTTCTGCAGCATTTGAATTCTTTACAAGAATGTATCACTTTTATAACGAGAATGTTAAAGTGTACACTAATGACTCATATCTGGATTGAGCTGAACTTTTCAGCCCCTCCTCTGCCTTCTGAGGACACTCTCCGTGTTACCAAGGTTAGACAAGAATGCATGTCTGTGAACAACTGGATAAGGCCAAATGGAGCTTAACACTTAATATAACAAACCTCAATACAACCACTATTAGATCCCTAATGCCTTCTTTACATTCAGCTATGATCTTTTCACATAAATGTGGTGAAATAAATCCTTGGCTAACTTAATAGTTATAATTTACCTGAAAGAGGCAAACGAATTTGACACTGTAGTCCACTGCTTTATTATTTAACTACTTATTTAACACTGGACAGCTAATCAAAAAAAAAAGTTAATGATATGAAATCATTACAAATAAAATATTCTCAATATTTTATACACTTTCACAGTACATTTTGAGAACAAAATAACCCAACTGCTTACAACAGCGCTTCCTCTTTGTATAGATCAAGCTGGTCTTTGGAAAAGATACCTGTATGGTTTGAACCATTCTGTTCGTGAGTTCTAGAGCAGCCATCGCTGTTGAGGTGCCAAAGGAGGCAGCGCCTCTCTGAAACCCTCTGACGATGCGGCCGCCCTTCCGGTACTGCTCAACTGGCAACCAGACCAAGTCCTTCAGGCCTTGCACTAGAACAGCAGCCAACACACAGAAATCAAGAGGCGTGCTGGAGCTTAGATCTCTGCTATCATTCCAACCCTCGGGTTTTTAACTCCTAAAATGGGAGGCAAAATTTTGTACGACTAACATGTAGGTTTTTCTAGAAAGATGATCCTCACGTAGATTCTCAAAGGCATCCATAACCCCAAAAGAGTTAAGAATCACTGATCAGGCAAAATATATTATCTTCTAATTAAAAAAGAACACTCACCTAATTGCACTAGTGAATGCATAGGCCCAACGCCTCCCAGAATTCCTGGCAGCTGGTTCTTCTTAATGTCAGTAAGCCATTCAGTGATTGCATATGAGAATAATTTGTCAACACCTAGCAAACTAGAGCAAATGACTGTAAGTATATAGGAAGGAAAATGAAATTTATAGGTTTAGACAAGTTTGGGGAATTTTTTTACTTAAGACAAAAAAAGAGGGCTTCCCTGGTGGCACAGTGGTTAAGAATCCGCCTGCCAATGCAGGGGACATGGGTTCGAGCCCTGGTCCGGGAAGGTCTCACATGCCGCGGAGCAACGAAGCTCGTGCGCCACAACTACCGAGCCTGTGCTCTAGAGCCCGCGAGTCACAGCTACTGAGCCCACGCACCTAGAGCCCGTGCTCCACAGCAAGAGAAGCCACTGCAATGAGAAGCCCACACACTGCAACAAGAGCGGCCCCCCCGCACCGCAGCTAAAGAAAGCCCGTGGTGCAGCAACAAAGACCCAACACAGCCAAAAATAAATAAATAGATAAATAAATAAGTTTATTAAAAAAAAAACAAAAAAGAAAACGTACAAATTATAAGGACAAAATTTTATAGATTTTCAATTTAAGTATATAAATACATCTATGTATACACATACATTTAACCCAATGCTAATGCTAATGCTAATCACTTCTATATAAGGCTTAGGCAGTATATGTAAGTGCTAATAATTTAGCACTTATAATGCTAATAATTTCTATATAAGGCTTAGGTAGTATATATAAGTGTGCTTTTCCACTGTTCTTACTTCTTCAACATCTAAAGCTTTGGCACAGGGTTAACTCAGTGTCTATAAATCGCCAGACAGTTCTTAGCTACTAAGAACCGTTTACCTTGTGAACTTCCAGTCTTTTCACTGAATAGGCTAATTTATAACTTTGGGAAATTATTTAAAAATCCTAACTATAGCTGTTTTTTGAAAAATACTACTCTCTTCAAACTACTTCTATTCTCTCAGAATAAAAATTAGTCCCTAGCCACTAAAAATCCTCTAAAAATGAGGTCTCTGCAAACAACACTGTAAAGTAAATTATGTATGCTTGCTAAGAAAACTCAATTTTTAGTTTGCTGTAAACTAACGTTAGTAACTACATCTTAAAGTCTCATGTAATAAATCAACTTACCCATGCCGATAGAAAAGCCTCTTCAGCTTTAGTTCAGAGCAGTTTAACTGGGCCAGACCAATCAAAATCCCAGCTAACGTACCCTTTAAAATTAAAAAAAAAAAAAAAAATCGCTATTAAAGGTAAAACACCTAAAATACTTAGAGCAAAAAAGTACATGTATTTTATATGACCCAATTTATATCAAATTTTACTCATGGGTTCTTAAGTAAAATTATACTTTATTTACTTTAAAAGCAGAATTAAATTTTAAAATCTTACACTGCATTTCACATATACAAACTATAAGGGAAAAAAGTTTTTAAAAAATTGAGTCCACTAGAAAAACAAATGAGATAATTTTGTAGAGTATATTTGTGCAAAGTTTCCAGACCTGATCCATTGATACGTGTTTGCCATGATAATCAAGTCGAATAGGAACTTCTGATGTGAATCTAAATTCTCTAAAGATAAAGAAAGGAGGGGAGTTATTTATATTCAAAATTACTAAGAGCTGAAATTAGATATAAATGAATTTGTTCAATTGGAGAATAAAAACAAAGCCACAAAATAAATAATGTGAATATACTAAGGCCTAAATAAAAGAGAATGTCTTTTAGCTCTACCTTTTCTTAAGGCAATGTAACAACTAAACAGATGTTAATCATCTTATGAATCTTATTTATTTCATTATATATTAAATTTCTCACAAAAACCTTTTCCTAGTTTACTAAACAATGTTTATCTTAGGAAAATTTATTCTGGCACATATTCCATTCATACAGAGAACGAACTAATAAAGACAACTTTCAAGATTAAACCAAATGACATAATCATTACCGAAAAGTAAAAAAGGGCTAAGGTATTCATTTTAGCTCTGTGATAGAGCAGAAAGATCCAGAAGACCTAGACATGAACCCTAGTGTTATCAGTTACATGGGATGCAGTCGAGGCAAGTAACTTAAACTCTCTGAGCCTAAATGTCTTCATCAGTAAATTTTTAAATGCCATCTACATTGGTGAATTTTAGTGGACAGTCATGAAATTAACGCTTGCAAATAGGTTACTGACACACAAATATTGGGAATTCTGAATGAAATTATAATTATACATTTATGGTACACATCAAACAAAAGCAGTTGGCTTCCAAAAGTTGGACTGTAAATTGAAAGCTGAAACACATTTTTACTACAGAATTAATGTCGGTGGTTATATACTAAGTCATCCCAAGTCATCCCACAAAAGTCCATTTAACCTACAGTAAAATGGAAGTGCTGTATTTATATCAATCACTACAAGAAGTCTGGGTTCCCAGGTCATCCCTCATCTTCCGAACACTCATCTGCACTGGGTTCTCTGCGCGACAGCCCCTCGACACCTGCCTCCTCCATTCTCACTCTTTCCTCCATGGCATGTACGTAATAGGCCAAATCATATATTTTTATTATCTATAAGCTCAATTAAATAGGGATTTTCTGTACTTTGTTCACCTAGAACAAAATCTGACATACATATAATAAATGTTCAATAAATATCTGTGGGATGAATAAATGTCTGCAGGAGAGGGGACTATTATGCCATTACTTGGAAAACGCACTGGATTTGGGATTCAGAAGACCTCTGTTCTAGTCCTGGCTTGGCCACTAACTGTGTGGCCTTGAGCAAGTCACCTCTCCTCTCTGTGCATTAACTTCCTCATCTGTAAAGTGAGTAATTTGAACTATATCACCAAGTACCACCCCAGGGTCCTAGATACACTAGGAGCTTTTGAGAGTAGAAACAGAAATCTACAAACTATTTTAAGTAGTCTAAATGGAAAAAAACAAATATTTACCTAAGTAAGTGAGGTTACGTAGTCTGACTAAAAAGTGTCAAACTTCTGTGCTTTCAGGCCAGAATTATAACAATTCAATTTCTTTTATACTGGTTATCCAGTGTTCACAAAAACCAAATTGGTAGCTTATATGAAATGAGAATTCAAATTATTACTTAAGATACACAATGTTTTTGTTAGAAAAACATTTTTAAATAAAAAAGAAATGTGGGAAAATAATAAAAGAGATTCTTCTTTTATGGTAGAAAAGTTCAGAGCCACCAGGGATCCTCTCTCCCAGGATCGTTCCAATTCTCACATTCTATTTTCTAACTATTTTCATCAATATACAAGATATTTAAAACATGAAAACACTTTAAAACAGTTATACTGCCTACTTTGGGTCACATTCTAAACTCAGAACTTAGAAAGACAGAACTTGGGGACCACTGATGTCAACAAGAGAGGACTATAGAAAACCAGGGAAAGGAGCTAACTGTCCCTCACAACACAGGTGGTTTCGATCTTCAACCTCTCTCCTTCCAATAGAGCCAAGGCTCCATCCCTACCATCAAGGGCTGGGAAAGAAAGAAAACGGTTAGAATGAATGGATCTGGAAATGAGGATAAACTCCAATGTACAACCAGCTAGTTGTTGGCTGTAGTCAACAGGGACATGGGTTTCCTGATGATTCCAACTCAGCCAGTTAGCAGCAGGTCAGGAAGGACACAACAGTGATAGAGAAGGGCAGAGAAAGTAGACAGAAAATCCCCATAAGGGAAAAGGGAGGAATGCTGAAGGTGAGGCGTTTGAGGGAGAAGGACAGCATCATGCTCAAGGACACACAAGCAGGCCATAATAAGTGACTGGAAAGCGAGGGACAAGTGAAGGAAAAAAGAAGGAAGAATCTAAGGGGAAGAGAAAATTCCTGCTACAGAATCAATAGGAGGATGAATCCTGAGCCAGGGTTACTATGTGTAAAAGTGGGAGGTGCAAGTACGTGGGGCCCGCATACAAATAAATACACCGGTTGATGATTTGCCAGTGCACAGAAACGCTGATGCGACCTCCTGATTTCCGGTACACAAACACATTAAAGAACAATCTTCATACTCTAAAATAACTTCATTTGTTATCAAAATTAAATGATTTACCTAAAAAACACAGGCTGATCACTAAACGACGCTTCTTCAGCAGAGAAGTCCTTCTCTTCTTCCCCATTGACCACTTGCACTGAATTGGCACTGCCATTTGGGGAAGGCTGCTTTGGCCCAGGGAAAGAAATAACTAGATTTGGCTCCTTTGAGGTGCTTAAATGCCTTGGCAAACTGCAGGTGACGTCAGCTCCAGGAGACTTTTTAACTGAAAGTGCACATTTGAAAAATTAGCTATACGTCTTTAAAGCAACAATTTAAGTCAATGTACACTTAACTTGCTTTGCTACATTTCGTTTAATAAATACAGCTACTGCTAGAGAAACCTTTCACCTTTTAAATTATTACAGTAGTCCCTCCTTATCTTCAGTTTCACTTTCCAAGATCAACTGCGGTCCAAAAATATGAAATGGAAAATTCCAGAAATAAACAATTCCTAAGTTTTAAACTGCACACCTTTCTGAGTAGCATGATGAAATCTTGCCTCGTCATACTCTATCCCACCAGAATGTGAATCATCCCTTTGTCCAGCATATCTCACCGGTGAGTCACTGAGTGGCCATCTCAGTTATCAGGTCGACTGTTGGGGTATTGCAGTGCTTGTGTTAAGTAACCCTTATTTTATTAATAATGGCCCCAAAGTACAAGAACAGCGATGCTGGCCATTCGGATACACCAAAGAGAAGCCGCAGCATGCTTCCTCTAAGTGAAAAGGTGAAAGTTCTTGACTTAATAAGGAAAAAAAAAATTGTATGCTCAGGCCGCTAAGATCTACAGTAAGAACAAATCTGTAAAACTGTGATGAAGGAAAAAGAAATTCGCACTCATTTTGCTGTCGTACCTCAAAGGTTACAGCCACAGTGCAAGATAAGTGCTTAGTTAAGACGGAAAAGGCATTAAATTTGTACAAGACATTTTGAGAGAGAGAAAGATCATGCTCACCTAACTTTTATTACAGTATATTGTTATAATTGTTTTATTTTATTACTAGTTACTGTTGTTAATCTCTTACTGCGCCTAATTTATAAATTAAATTTTATCATAGGCATGTACGTATAGAAAGAAAAACTTAGTATATTTAGGGCTTGGTACTATCTGCAGTTTCAGGCAGCCACTGGGGGTCCTGGAAGGTACTTCTGGAGGATAAGGGGGGACTCCTGTACTTTTACATAAACTACATTTGTACAACTTAACAAAAATGAGCACAGAACACATTTATATAAATGAGAATAAAGATTTGTAAGTACATTCTCAAAAAGGCCTCATAACAATCAAACTCAATCCAAGTACTTGTTATAGACTTTTTCAAACTCTACATATTTAATACCTTCTGGATCTGGAGCCATGAGAAGCTCTACTTCTGTGGAAACACTTGTGAAGAAATCCTTCAGGAAGAACAAGGCATCCTAAAATTGAAAGATGTAATTATATCTAAAGGGTTCTAAAACTATGAAACGAAGTGTCTTGAAGTCTTATATTTCACTCATTGTTCATATACAGCTATAATTTATTCAGTCCCTACTCTGTGTCAAGCATTGTTCCTATTCTCAATCTCTCCCTCTCTCTCACACATAAACACACACACACACACACACACACATACACTTCCTTGTTAATTCTCACAACTCGGAGAAAATTAATTTATAGATGCAGAAATTACGACAGATAAGTTAGAAATTAAACTGTTATTTCTAAATCAAAGTACATTTTGGTTTTCTTAGAAATATAGTAGTCTCATTCTTAATTTGGCATTAGTTCTCACTCTGAATTGGTAGCAGTGATATTACTAAACAATAACAGCAGCTAGCATGTACTGGATACTCAGATGTGCCTTAAAAGTTCTTAATGTCTTATTTCTGCCTTTACCACTATGTTATGTTGCCTTAAACATTTTCTTCATTAGACATGATATTCAAAATAAAAATTGAAAATAAATAAAATCACCCAATCAGTGTGGTCTTTTCTGAAATTCTATGGTATGGACCATTCTTGGTGCTGTGTATGCAAGCCACATTTGCCCATTATTAGCAGCTTCATTAAGCCTTACTGAGACTGACAAATCCATTTTGGAGAATATGAAAATTAAATACCAGAGCCTGTTCTTTCTTACTCTTCCCTCCCATTTTAAAAAACTTTAATTAATATAAAACGTTAATATTGTACCAAGCCGCAATGTGAAAGTGAAATACAGGGTCACAGTAAGTGGCAGCACACCAAGTGCCTGACTGGCAATTCCAAAGGATCCGATCTACTACTGATCACACTTGTCAGAAGTATAAATGATGGAAGTTAGAAAGGTATTTTTCTAGATAACATGGCATATGGGAGACTGAGGGCTAGGACTGAAGAACAAACAGGCGGTTTCAACAGTATTAGAAATATTCTGGATCTGCAGTTGGGGAGTAAGTTCATGAATTGTTCACTATATTATTATGCTTTACACATACGTATTTAAGTATATATTTATATATTATTTACACTACATACATTTATTATAAATCACTATATATGTGTATATTTACATATATCCAATATTACATGTTGACAGTTAATAGTATATAAAATGTTATCCTTTGGCCACCAGATGGCGATATTTTAATACTATGAATGTTTTGCCTCCAAAAAAAAACAAAGAGAAAATTCCAGGTATAAATGTGCCCTTATTTAAAAAAAGGGAAGACTAAAGAGACAGTGGTTTTTACACATTTTTACTACAAACAACAGACAAAGGGATACTGATCATCAGCTTTTCAAAATGTTCTCTAAATTTTTAATTTTGGTATTTATGCTGAACTCTTTACAACTCAATAAGACAAACAACCTAACTCTAAAACTAGAAAGACACAGGGATTTCCCTGGTGGTGCAGTGGTTAAGAATCTGCCTGCCAATGCAGAGGACATGAGTTGATCCCTGGTCCAGGAAGATCCCTCGTGCTGCGGAGGAACTAAGCCCGTGCGCCACAACTACTGAGCCTGCGCTCTAGAGCCCGCGAGCCACAAATGCTGAAGTCCGCACACCTAGAGTCCGTGTTCCCCAACAAGACAAGCCACCAAAAAGAGAAGCCCGCGCATGGCAACAAAGAGTAGCCCCCGCTCGCCGCAACTAGAAAGCCCACACGCGGCAACGAAGACCCAACAGAGCCAAAGATAAATAACTAAAATTTTAAAAAATCACTTAAAAAAAAAAAACTAGAAAGACACACACTTCAAAAAAAGAAGATATACAAATGTCAAATAAGCTCACGAAAAGATGCTCAGCATCATTAGTCATCAGGGAAATCCAAATTAAAACCAAAATGAACACCAAGTAAGGTAGCGAAAATTAAAAAGACAACACCAAGTTTGGTCAGAGCGTGAAGCAGCTGCTGCCCTCATCTGTTCCCGATGGGAGCCTACAATGGTACAACCACTGTGGAGAACTATTCGGCGGCTTCTTATGATGGTAAACACACATCTACTCTATGACCCAGACATTCGGTGTATAATTACCCAGGAAAACTGAAAACTTATGTCCATAAAAGACTTGTACACAGATTTCATAGCAGCTTTATTCATTAAGAGCCAAAACAAGAAATATTTGTCAAGCTCAAACTGTACACCTAAAATCTCTGCATTTTATTATATGCAAATAATACTTCAATAAAATCAATTTTTAACTTTAAAAAATATGGTTTATTATTTTTGTTAAAACTTCACTATAAAATTGTTATTTCTAGCTTTAAGGTCCCATGGTAAAGGATATTAACAGTGTGATATGACTTAAGGTATTGAAAGAAATGCTTTCAATGTCATGCTCAGGTGATGCTGAAAAGAATCACAAACATGCCAACCGGTACTGCTACATGTTCATCACTTCCAACCTCAGCCAAGCACCTGTCCTACCCAACGGCCTCACATTGCATCTCACAACCTGAATTAGGCTCTCAATGCCTTTACAAAAATTCATAATTTTTATTATGACCCTTAAGACCCAGCTCGATTTTCACCTCCTCCAGAAAGCCTTTACTGCTCACCCCTCATCTTCCAAACTCCCAGCCCGGCTTAGGAGCCCTCTTCTGGTGGGACACATCTTCATGCCTATCTTCATCACAGGGTGTTAAAGTCATTTGTCTCTTTGTCTCCCCCACTAAACAGAGATCTCTGAGGATGGGATGTTTCTTCCTCTTTGTATTCCCAGCATCCTACTTCAGACCTGGGACAAGGGTGGCATTCAGCAAATGATTTGGAATTAACATATTTTCCTACACAGATTTCCAGGTAGTTCAATACTAAAATGAACATCAGACCAGGAAATCTGGCCCCTTCAGATTTCGGATCTCAAATCGCCTAGTTACACAACCTCCATCATCTACTTAGCTCCCTACATGGCAATCACTCCATCTGCCTAGTGTCCTGCCTGCCCTACAGGTACACTGCGCTTCACAAGCAACTGCACCGACTTTCAACAGCAATGCAGCTTCTTAGAAACAAGAGAAAACAACACATTGCTTTCATACTTACTGTCTATGATCCAGTGAAGATAAAGTCAGAGATACGCTTGGTAAGAAAAATATTACTCAAAGCATTCTCATTCATCAACTGATATGTTTTCAAAAGAAAAACTAAAGAACACAAATATTTGGCTTTCTATTCAGATGACCATTTGGTATGGTATGTCAATCTTAGAAGACACAAACTAGAAAGGACTCTTTTGTATCATAATATTCCTAGTTAAGGCATACGTATTTGCAGCATGGCTTTGTTTCCCTCGATCCCATACCTTGGGGAATTATTTCCCATTCCTTCTCAGTTTAGTCATAACATTTATTTCTCTGATTGTTTTTGCTAAGGTTAATATTCCTCCATTTTAAAATCATAATGCTTTATAGTTCTAAAGAAGAAATTAAGCTCAATATTAAAGAAAAGGTCTATTAAAGAAAACTGGGCTTGATAAGTCTGGTAAAGTCATGCCATAAAGATAAATCTCAAATTCTTGCTCACACTGGTGATTTTCACAGATCAAATTTCCAATAAATACTTCATCATATTCCTACTAGGCCAATATGGATAAATTAAATTAAAATATGGGTTTCAAAAGATATTCTTCTCATAATGAGAAAACATAAATCTAAAATACTCACTGGCAAGACTGACCCAGCTCAGAAGCTACAAATATTAACATAAAGTTGTGCTAAACTTCTGTGCTTCACAACACATCTTCTCTGAGATATTCCTATATTTTGTTTACAATATAAACATTACTTTAGATTATCCCTGATACATCTATTACTTATTTAAATAATGAATTGACATTATTCAATCAATGTTATTTAATCAAACAAATAATACCACCCCACATATACTCCACTTCCAAACCTGAGCTCACACCAATATGTAAGGTATAAGGGGAGGGTTTTGCTATTTCAAAAGCAGATTATTATAAAAACTCCACTTATTTTCTGTAGTTGTTATATGCTTCAGTTAATAATAACTGCTAACACTTCTGCTCGCTAACAGTGTGTGCCAGGCACCAAGCTAAATGTTTTACATACACCAGTCTCCTTTAATCCTCATTTTAAAAAAAATGACGCTACATGTACTATTACTTTTTCCATTTTACCAGTGAAGAAACTGAGGCTTGGGGAAATTAAGTTACCTACCAAAAGCCACACAGTTAGTAAAAGAGAACTGAGATTTAAGCCCAGGTCTGACTCTAAACCCACACTCTTCACTACACTGCACTACTACCAAGTATCACATCTTCATACACCGAACAAAGCTTGTAAAACACCAACTATGCTTTAAACAGCTCTCTGGGAAGGCAAAACCCAGGATCATTTGATGGGGTGCTTGCTAGGATATAGGAAAGTGGATTTCTTTACCTCTTTCCATAAATCTCTGCTTTGTTTGTGACCTGTTCAAGTGCCAATTTACTAATTTGTCATTGTGCCCAGGGCAGGGAATTCTCTTCCAGATGCTGTGATTACAATCCCCTGTATCTTTCAGTAGTGTATATCGAGGAGTCCCTTCATCCTCTGAAAATACCTGTATATCTGCATTAGGAGTACGTATGTAAAGATCAGAGAACATGAGAAGCAGGTATTAAGCGCTATGTCACGTAGACAGTGCGCAGGAAACTGGAGGACAAAATCTAATAACGTTTATTCACTAATAATTCAGATTCCAAACAGCTAATGAATTTGCCCTATTCTTTACCAGCAGAAGTCTGTTTTAATTATGCAACTTCCATAAAAGTTAAATAATAATAAACATAATTCTACTAAATTAAATCTCTTATTCTGAATGTGGGATATATATTTAAACATAATTCCATGCCTTATGCTTGTAATACAAACCTGGTCAATATTGAGGCGAAGTGGCATTAGTGACACTCTGAGGCAGCATTCCTGTGGTGACCTGCCAGACTCCGGGCGCACATGTAATGCTTTCACTGTCAGCTACGAGATGAGACAGACAAACACATTTTTTCCCTAGTGATAATATGACCTTGTTTTCATTAAAAAAAAAGAAAAGCAAAAAAGAGGAAAAAAAATCCTATATCTAGTCCGTATATCAGAACAAAAACTGGAACTGTTTACCCTCTTCCCTTAGAATCCTGAATCTAACTTTTTTGGGTCACACACTCTTTAAAGAATCTGATGAAAGATATAAATTCTCTTTAGAGGAAAAAACGCAAATGATAATGTTGTACTCGCGTCTCAAAGAAGTTTGCTAAGCCCCAGTAGCTAATCCATAGACCCACACTCCAGAGACAACTTCTGTGACGTCTTCTTCTGCAAGTCCTGAGCTGATCATTTCTATTCTAAGAAAATTTAAAAGTTAGAAATGTGGAATACTGCCAACAATTTCGTTTAAATATTTCGTGTTAAGTGTTTTGTTTTTTTGGCCATGCCGCGTGGCTTGTGGGATCTTAGCTCCCCAACCAGGGATCGAACCAGGGCCCTTGGCAGTGAGAGCATGGAGTCCTAACCACTGGACCGCCAGGGAATTCCTTGTGTAAGTGTTTTGTGTAGATCACTATGGACTTCTGGTTTTCCTCAGGTATTGATATATTGGCAATTTTAGAAACAACATGCAAAATAATTTTTAAAACATAAAACTTTAAGCAGCGTATTTAAAAGGGATTTTCATATAAAAATGAGAAAAAAAATCCCATAATTTTCCCTAATCCAAAATAAATCTCCTGCAGTTAGATACAATAAAAATACTTTTCTGAAACTAATACAACAACAAAATATATGAAGTTTTAAATCTTACCATGTTGGAATGAGCTTTTCGAGGCATTTCTTTACTGCAATACAGGTACAAAAACTTATTCATCTGTGATGTTGCCAGACGATCTCGAATTTCAAGATCCTGCACGATGAACACCTGCCGGGAGACCGGGTGTTCCAAGAGGCTAGAATCGCATTCTGGTTTGCATGGGGGGTAGACCTCGTGCTGAAACTTCACCTTTACAGAAGAGAAAGAACACAGAACAATCTCTACATTTTATTTAAATCAGATTTTCTCTTTAAAATGTAACACATCACTCATTTTCTTTGAATTCTCAGCTTTCGATTCCACTTTCAGAGAACAGCATAACATCCCTACATTTGTTCACGTATTTATTTATTAATCCACGTGTTCAGGACCATACAAGGAAAAGCCTGACTGACATTTCTTATTTGACCTTGGTAAAATCCCTATCCTTTTCAAGCAAAACGCTCAATAGGCATAAGTCATAAAATTATTATCTTGCATACCTATGAAACTGCTTGGAGGCAAGGTTCAAGTTCCAAAAGGGCGCAAGGATACAATTTAGTATATGGAGCTGTCATCACTGCACTGTTTCTATGATAAGCGCCCTAATATTCGACCCTTGGCACAATCCCAGACAAGCTGACAGAATTAACTGCATCAATGGCACTGGCAGCCTGGGCTCCTGGTCTCTAGATGCTCACAAAGGACCTGAGACCTGTGTGCTATCCAATGGCAGGCCTTCCCAGAGACAGGCTCCAGCGCAGTGGTTCCCCAAGCACAGTCCTGGGTAAAGTGGTATCACAATCACCTGGGAACTCATTAAAAATGCAAATTCATGGGCCCTACCTCAGACCTACTGAATCAAGAACTCTGGGGCCCAGCAACCTGTGTTTTAACAAGCCCTCAAGGGGATTCTGATGCTTGTTCAACTCTGCGAGACACTGCTCTAGGGGTAGCCTGGGAAAACAAAAACAAAAACCCTAAATTTTCTTAGAGTATTTGAGAAAGAAAAAGAGGCAAGAGTTTCTATACAAGATCCCTGCACTTTTCCTCTTACACCCCAAGACCACATGGGGGAGGGGACAGGGAGTAACCAAAGAACACCCACTAATGCTCCTACTTCGGTGGATTTTTCCTTTCAAAATGTCACATTACCTTGCTTAATTGTATTTCCATTAAAAAGTCATGGTTTCTTCCTTTTCCCCCACATACCACATTACGTCCATGTCTTGCAGGTGTGTGAGAAGGTGAGCTGTGGGGACTACTATAAATGAAAAATAAAACCTTTTGTTAAAGGAATAGTCAAAGAAAGGCAATGAATGACACCAGAAAAAATAACAGGATGAAAAAAGAAAAGATTACAGAACTAGCAAAACACTGCCACAAACTGTATTGCTATAAATCAAAACCGCATCTTTTATCTCTTGGAGACACTGAGAACATAAATGTTATTACTGCCGTTACAGCAATCATCTACTTGCTAAACATTTAAAACTACAGAAAACGCTAACTATGATGTTGGTGTGCATATCACAAGATAGACTTAGAAATGAGACCTCCGTGTAAGTTCCTTATTACTTCAGAAACCCCTGTGAGTCAGAGGACAAGTCCTAGAAATTCCAATTAACACGGAAAAGAATTATAGTAAAGTTATAAGTTTTTTTAAAAGCACTTTTAAATAGAAAAAGTCATTACAATGCTATGCCAAAGGTTCCTACCCCGTGAAGCCTTTCCTGACCCTCCCCACCCCACTGAGAGTGTTTACCCTTAGTCTCTGCCTCCTCTTTCCATCCAGTTCCCTTCTAGAACCATGGAATAAGGCACTCATTAGCAGGTACTTCAGCAGCATCCACGCTGTGCTGGGCACCCTGCTGGGTGCTGGAGAATCAGGGGCACGCGTGGTCCCCACCTCCTGACGCACACACTTCACTTCATTGCCCTCACTGGCTCACGTAACTCTCTCTCCCTTCTGAACTTAGGACAGGGTCTGGGTCGTATTCATTTTAATGAACGTGCCTCTAACACAGGCTCTGGCACATGGTAGGTACCCGAAAAATTTTGCTGAATGGAAATGCCTTAGGTCATCATATTTTAGGAAAAAAATACAAAGAATGCAAACAAGTTTTCAAATGCAAAACTTTAACATTAAAAGAGTAACATTTAAATTACAGTTTTTAATATTACTTATTAATAATTCTTAAAAGGATAAATTCTATGTATTTTTAGCGAAAAGAATATATTGGTCTGGTGGTCCAGTGGTTAAGAATCCGCCTTCCATGGGCTTCCCTGGTGGCGCAGTGGTTGAGAGTCCGCCTGCCGATGCAGGGGACATGGGTTCGTGCCCCGGTCCGGGAAGATCCCACATGCTGCGGAGTGGCTGGGCCCGTGAGCCATGGCCGCTGAGCCTGCGCGTCCGGAGCCTGTGCTCCGCAACGGGAGAGGCCACAACAGTGAGAGGCCCACGTACCGCAAAAAAAAAAAAAAAAAAAAGAATCCACCTTCCAATGCAGGGGACGCAAGTTCGATCCCTGGTCGGGGAACTAAGATCCCACACGCTGCGGGGCAACAAAGCCCTTGTGCCACAACTACTAAGCCCACGCGCCACAACTAGAGAAGCCCGTGCGCCACAACAAAGAGAGTATATTGGTCCGCCAAATAAACTTATGTAGAAATTAACTTACATATAACTTTTAGCTGGAGAAGCAGGAGGGGCTGTTCCAAAATCTTTTCCTCCAAAAAGATGCCAGACAAGAGAGACTTCTTTAACCAGGTACCGAATTTCAGGAATAGGAAAGTGTAACGGGGCTTTGCTCGTATCTGTCTTCTTAACAGGCAGACTAAAATAATTATCTCTTATCACAATCGCATCATCAACCATTATTTTTACAACTGGTTCTTCTTCCTTCTCCTAAGACAAAGGAAGAGGTAACACATACTCTCTTATTTAAGTAGAAACCACTGATTATGGTGCGCATCTCAAGGGGATTTGATTCTGCATTCTTTCTAATAATTTCAATATATAGTGGAATAATAAATACTGACGATAATCACCGCGTAAGATACTCTGCTTTATTAACAATAAAATGAACTCTCTCTTCTATGTGAATCACTCCATAAGAATTTTTTATAGTCTACGATTTGGCTTTTGCTACTCGTTTGACAATAAAAAGGTACAGATTCAATGCTTTACCATTTTGTTTAGTGAACTGTGGATTCATTAAATCCAGACCATGCTTTTTCAATGTGAGCATGATTCTAAAAAGGAAATTATATATACATTAACCAAGCATTAGCCTTCTCACAAATCACATCTTATCTTTCCCAATTCTGGTGTTAACAACTCTGTACAGAACTCCTTTCTGCCATTTAATTTCACAACCCTGAAGAGGTATCTTACTACATACTTACTCTGTAGTTCAATAAACAATGCAGGAGACTTTGCAAGTAGAGAGTCTCTGAGAGATGTTCATAAAAAGAGTAAAGTATAACAAACATTTACAAAGTCTCAAGAGTAAATTACAAAAGGAAGTAATTCTGAACTGTAAAGAGTTAACAAAACCTAAAGAATCTTTTCAGGTGCCCTTTGGTCAATTCAATTTATAACACTATTTTAAGACATTAATTATATCATCAATTTATTACCTGAATGGTTGCTCTTGGTGCAAAGAGAATGCAAAAGTCGTCATTTTCTGTGGGCATGCCTGTCACCGCATCACTCATCAAGTGGTGTGTGAATGAGGCGTAAGTGGGTCCAGGCTCCTGGGACACGTTTCCACTCTCATCAGGAAACAGGAAGAGGTCTGAACAACATGGCTCCTGAATTTGAGATTTTTCATCCAAAACACCTAGGTGAAAAGATTACAACATTCAATTTTGGCATATTTTAAACATCAACAACAATAACATTTATTAAGCATTTTAGGACTTCCCTCGTGGCACAGTGGTAAAAATCCACCTGCCAATGCAGGGGACACAGGTTCAATCCGTGGTCCAGGAAGATCCCACATGCCATGGAGCAACTAAGCCTGTGCACCACAACTACTGAGCCCCTGCACTGCAACTACTGAAGCTCATGCACACTAGGGCCCACGTGCCGCAACTACTGAGCCCGCGTGCTGCAACCAAGGAAGCCCGCGCACCTAGAGCCCGTGCTCTGCAACAAGAGAAGCCAACGCAACAAGAAGCCCGCGCACCGCAGCAAAGAGTAGCCTCCGCTCGCCACAACCAGAGAAAGCCTGCACGCAGCAACGAAGACCCAACACAGCCAAAAATTTTTAAAAAACAGTATCTCACTTATTTCTTACAATAACCTTCTGACTACTAATAAAAAGACTAGTAAGTATGAAGTTTTCTAAGAAACAGTAAATGATGGACTCATAAAGTTACAGACAGTCTCCTCTTAGTTATTCAGTGTCAAAGAAGTTCAGGAATTCAGCAGCAGCTAGTTAGTGAGGACTGGAGTTCCATTTTAGCCAGCATTTCATATTGACAATTATGTGCTGTAGGTGGAGTTCTAGAAGAAACTCCTTGGACAATATGGCAAGGAGAGGGGAAATAGTTACATGTAGCAGCGTCTCACCTAAAACTATAGGAAATCTCTGCTCGGGGAAGGGGTGGGGGAAACAGTTGCCAAGCATGTCTTAGGCCAGGGAATGAGTCCAAGCAATAAAAAGACTCCTTGGGGGCACTGGATACCCAAATGGGACACCTGTTCTCAGGTAGCTCTCACAATATGAAGTTCACAAAAGGCTGCATGTGTGCAAAAATCTGTACGTGAACATATATTTTTTTATACATTTATATTATATATTAGATTCACTCATTCTTTTCTTTTCTTTTTTTGTGGCCGCACTGCATAGTATGCGGGATCTTAGTTCCTCCCACTGGGGATCAAACCCATGCCCCCTGTGGTGGAAGCATGGAGTCCTAACCACTGGACTGCCAGGGAATCCCACAGATTCACTAATTCTTTCTCCATTCATTCATCCAAACCAAACCCTGTGATTTGAACTAAGAATACTACGATGAATGCGGTGACATCTTAGCCCGGAAGGCTCTCAGACTAGACATTCTCCTGTGGCAGTACTTTGAACCCACTCATCCTTGTAAGTGCTCAGTGTACAGTACAGAGTCCTGTGTGTTGAAGCTGCTCGGTAAATATTCATTAAACATTCTTTCCCACATGAGTAGGTTAGCTGCTAACGTTTATTACAAATAATGTTAGTACACAGGGAGCTAAAAGTTCCCATTTGCTTCCTGAGCTCTAAGTTATTCTAAATTAGAATGAAAGCAACACTGAATGCTAAACTTCTATAACACTATGAAATAATTTTTAAAAATTAAGATCTCACAACATATAGAAATAGCTATGTTCAGCCAATTAGAAAAAAAATATTTTTAGATAGATACTTCAAAATATTTAGATGCTTCCACTTGGCTGTAAAGCTCTCTCACTGTCTGGTTCCTCCCTGCTTATCTAACATTACTGCCTAATTCTTTTCCACAAGAAGGGAACTTTTGTTCCAGTATTAACAGCCTGAGTTACTAGATCATTAAGGCTCATACACGCCTCTGGGCCTCTGTTGATGTTAGTGACCTTGCCAAGATTATCTTCTCTCTCCCCTCCACACGCCTAGGTCCCACACACTTTTTAAAAGCCAACTCATCTCATTTTCACTGAAGTCTAATGAAGGGATTCCAAATCCTTTCCGACCAGTGATTAGAGTGTACACTACATTCTGAAGTGTCTTCTTATATCACCTCTGGATGGTTCTAAGCACTAGCCTCAGTCTGGTTCAGGGCCAGTTTGCTGCACTAGACCACGAGCTACCAGCTACATAAGCCTTGCCTTCCACTTTATCTGTCGCCGCCCCCCAACACTCTGGCCAGTATTATTTATCTACTAAACATTGAATGAACACAAGCTGACTAATAAATACCCACCAAAACTCAGACCTGTCTTTTCCTTAGTAAGCTGCTTACTGAGGACTCTGTAAGAACACAAACAATGTCAGCCTCAACTACAACATCACAGCTCCCAGGAAGAAGTCCTGGTCTGTCTCACCATTAGACTGTGGTTTTACAGACGCAGCAGCCTCTTGTGTGTCAATTTCCTCCATAGCGTCACTCATCAAATCTCGTAATATTTGTTGATCTGCTTCAGGAAGCACTGGACCACGTGAGGATGACCGACCAGCGGAATCTACCTACAGCCAAAAACCCTAATTAAAATCAACTTGAAAATGATCTAAAAAGCAAATTACTCAACGTTTATTTTGTCCTAGAAATATACTACATTTCACAAAAACATCAAAAACAGGAACACATTCATTTTTCTATATTCTCTCAGCAGGTGTTACATTTTCATTTTAAGTCTTTAGTATTTTCACCCCAACAACTACAGGTAAATAGAAATAAATGTGTTATCATCTCAAAGCCGACACAGTGAACTGAATCTTGAAGACGTAATACATTCGAAAAGAAGGAAGGTGAAAAACACTGCAGTGAAGCTGGGGGAGAGGGGGGTCTCTCTGTAAAGAGTCCGATCTGCTCAAACCTGATGGCTGCCATGACCACCCTCTGAGACAAAGCCACTGTAGGCAGAGCCTCATTTCTTGGAACCAATAGACACCTAAAGACAGTAGCGGGTACACGTGAGAGGGGAAATCTACTAAAAGGTGATTTGTGGAGTTCAATTCCAACATTGATGCTTAACCATTTTTGTTAGTGAATCGTGGATTCATTAAATCCAAACCATGCTTTTAAAATGTCAGCATGGGGCTTCCCTGGTGGTGCAGTGGTTGGGAGTCCGCCTGCCGATGCGGTGGACGCGGGTTCGTGCCCCGGTCGGGGAGGATCCCACATGCCACTGAGCCTGCGCGTCTGGAGCCTGTGCTCCGCAACGGGAGAGACCACAACAGTGAGAGGCCCTCGTACCGCAAAAAAATAATAATAATAAAAAATAAATAAATAAAATGTCAGCATGACTCTAAAATGGAAAGATCTCATTTGAAAGGGATAATTTAAAATAACTTTTAATAAACTGGAGAATAAAAGAGAAGAAACAGTAGAGAGAGAGTATCATAAATCACTTCATTATCAGGGAGAATACAGCAGGAGCAAGGAAACAAAAACAGAAGCGTAACACAAATGAGGTGTAAGATCAGCGTGAACGAAAGATAATGCAAGGCCTGTCAGACCCTTACTGAAGGATCCATTGACCTAAGGGGACTGAGAATTCTGTTCACAGAAGAGGCCATGAAGAAGAATAAAAAGACTGATAAAAAGTAAATGCTAAACAAACTGGACATTGTTCTATCTGGACATATGAGAGGGCAGAGAGGTGACAGCTGGGGGCATAAGAAAGCAATGAACTGGAAATCCAAATACCTGCATATTGTTGCTGCTACTAATTAGGGCAAATTACCTAAATTCTCTGGGTCTTATTCATCTACTAAACAGAGATGATAACCTTTAACCTCTCAACTGCACTGGGTAAGAGGAAATCACATATGAGAAAGTATACTGAAAACTGGATAGAATTGTAGATAACAAATATGAAAGATAATGTCATATAAATAAGTCTTCTGGTAATAATACTAATTCCTGCCACCTTCTCATAGCATTTTTACATACAACTTGCATATAACAGACTCTCACATGATAAATGTTTTCTTTCTTCCCTGAGGACATATGAAAATAACTTAAGTCTGGGAAAATGTATGTTGGTTGAGAATATTAATGTTCTGAAACTGAGAGCATCAAACAGTAGAATGGTTTTCCAAAAAGGCCCATGGAATCACCTTTCTAGACCCCATCACCCTGAAAGTAAGAATAGATAGATGATTATTCAAAGTTGCCTTTCTACCCTATGACTGTCAAGAAGACCTCGCCAATGTACAGGTCACTCGCATGTCTGCAATGAGGAGAGGTTGAGTGAGTTCTAATGAATGAGGCTGGCGGCTGTACCTTCATCTTTCTTTGCGGGGCTCCGGACTTCACGTCCGCCTTGTTAGCCACATGTAAGTCCCCGTAGCTTGCAATGTACTGAATGAGATTCATTAATGCAGCACAAGAGTCCGAGCACGTTCTAATATGGACAACGTCACTCGAACAGTGTAATTCAAAATGCGGCTCAGTCTGGACAGGACACGGAAAAAAGGATAAAAATGTCTACCAAAACAAGAGAAAAAAATGTTTGCATCGGTTTACATTAAATAAAATATAATATAATTTGTCTTGCCACAGGAAACATGCATTTATAATAACTCAATCTTAACTTTAAAATATTTTATCTATTTCTGACTAAAATTAGGTAAGTGGAAAAATAATTTTACAGTAAGTTCAGTATGTTTTTAGTCTCTTCTATAAAAAAAAAAGGGCTTAAAAAAATATCCATTTATTTTAATAACTTACTTGCTCTCCATCAGAATCAGACTTCACTGCAGTTATGGTTAATTCCAAAAGCCCCATATCCATCACACGAACATAATCTAAAATTGTTTTAAGTAATTAATAAAATATCTGAGTATAACTTTCAAAAAATGCTTATCCAACAAACACCTAATAAAACTTGTGTTTCTTTAAAATTCATGGCAGGTAGTAGTACAAATACTTATAATGTAATGGAAACATAGTTTCATCCTACAAAAATCCTACAGTTCACTTTATTTTTAATTAGAAACAAAATCTGCCTTCTATTAAATAAACCAGAGTATATATAATTTGATGCATTTCACCAATGTTATTGATATTACAAACTGGTATTACAATATTCAGACTGATAAGATCCTTAGTTCACTGGCATTATTCTAGAATTAAAATGCTTAAAAATATTCAGATGCAAAAAATAAAAGAGGATTCATCTATCCCAGATTTTGTTTTTTAACTCTTACCTCTATTCAGGTTTACAGTGACAGTATTACACTTGTCAGACAGGTGTAAAGCAGCTTCATCCAAGATTATTCTGGGCAAAAAAAAGATAAAATCAAGATCTAAAAAACTAACCTTGAATATATGCTGCATGATCACTATATACTTAGCTGTACCATTCTTTCTGATATAAATATGATCAAAGTCATATGCAGTTTCTAACTTACAAATGTCACCTAACATTTCTTTGTTTTTGTAATATTTATTTATTTTTTTATCTATCTTTGGCTGTGTTGGGTCTTAGTCGCGGCACACGGGAACTGCAAAATGCGGCGTCTTTCGTTGCAGTGTGTGGGCTTCTCTCTAGTTGTGGTGTGCAGGCTCCAGAGCACGTGGGCTCTCTAGCTGTGGTGTGGGCTTAGCTGCCCCGCAGCATGTGGGATCCTAGTTCCCTGACCAGGGATTGAACCCATGTCCCCTGCATTGGAAGGCAGATTCTTAACCACTGGACCACCAGGTAAGCCCTAACATTTCTTTAAAACTCACTGTTTATGAGTACTAGAAACATTTAAATGGCATAAATGAGATTAAATCATCTGCTCGAATCAATTTTAAATTTTCAGCAATTTTAACAGATGCCCAAATTCACAAGGTTTAAATTAGGAAAATGAAGTGTATCAGGTATTATGGGAAGTTTACATATAAATGTTTTAAAAAGTTAGCCAATAATCTCAAGAATTAATTTCCTCCCTAAAAATGAAATACAGTAATGAATTGAAGAGGTGGGACGAATCATCTGAGAAAGAAAAACTGAAAACTTGAATAAAGGAACATGACTAATAGTAAAAGCATGTTGCTTTTAACAAAGATTGAGACTTTAATCAAAGGGTTGAGATAAAGCTCTGTCAGTATGTTTTGAACAGCTGCATTTAGTAGACAGAGAGGCTTAACACGGTACCTGAGAGTAGAAGATGATTTATCCAAGGCAACACTACTTGAAATGCTGAATGTTTCAACAGTAAGAAGAGATCGGATTGGCAAATAAAGAGGCCTATTACCACAAAGAAACAAGAGAACATTAGTCTGCTGCAAAAGAAAAGAAACTCCCTTTAAAGAGCATTTTGAACCTTAACTCTACTGAATTACATATTTTTCCTCAAAACTTAGTACATATTTTAAAGACTAAAACTTTATTTTGCTCCATTTATGAACTAACCTATAATCAAGTGCACAGCTCCAGAGATGAACATGAAAGGTTGTAAATGAAGTTGGAGGATTGTATCCCAGAACAGGTTCATCAGCAATATTCAAGAAGTATAAAATCTATAATCACAAAAATATAAAATGCCCTGCTTTAGAAGAAAAAAAAAGTTTTGATATGATATCCTTAATACCAACATGAAATAAAATAGCTCACAAAAAAACCAAACATTTAGTGGAAAATCATAATGTTAAAAGAAAATCATCATTTGAAGGAATTCATTTCAAAAAGTATTTGCATAACTAGAATTTGAAATGAAGAGGCCCGTGTAACAACTGCAATGCTACAGAGATCTTGGAAAAATCATATCCTATGAAACTAACAAAGTATGTATAATATACTTTCAACATTACTTTGCTTGGAATAATTCTTTTGAAAAAAACAAATTTTGCCGAAGACTGTTTAAAACTCTCCATCTGGTTTTCTATAAAATCCACTGTTGGGAGAAGTTCCTGTTCCTTAATTTATACCCAGATCTATCTGAAAACCAGTCCTTCTCACCAACATCTACTCTATATTTCTATCTAACTAAAAAAGTTAGGCTAAATCTCTCCCTTACAGCCAGCCAGTTGACTAACCATCTCTCTACCCCCCGCTCCATTCATTCTCTCTCTCTCTATATTTTATGTTTCAGAATGTTTCTGAAAGCATTCAAGTTTAAAATAATTTATTATTTTCCAAGCACAAAGAAAAGGTTTCTCTTTCTAAGGAAAATGAACAAGAATCACAGTGTGCTAGTTTTCATTCTCATATAAAGAAGAGTTAACTTCTTACCCAAAGTTTCCTTTGAAAAAATGTAATTAACCAAATACAGTTATTACACCGGAAATTAATTACAGAATTCCTTATAAATGCCTCAGTGTATATTGTTGGCCTAGGGGATAATTCTGAAATTACGGCACTTAAAGAATATACAGTTATAAGTGCAAGTCAACACTCATTTATTCTCCTCTATGCCAGGCACTCGATAGGTCCCTTCCCTTTAATGATAAAACATAACTTTGTCTTTGAGATGTTTAAGGACCAAACTTTAAGGTAAAAAATCAATTACATTCTGGGGTGGTGATAATGTTCTATTTCCTAACGTAAGAGGTGGTATTTATATAGGAGTACTTATTTCATGGAAATTTGATGAGCACTGAATATTTATGATTTGTGAAACTTCTCACTATGTGTATTATATGTTAACATAAAGTAAAAAATAAATCAATAAATATACATCACAGCTCTCTTACCTGCTCATGCCAGCTAAACCCGGAAGGAAGCATTCTGTGCTGGAGAGTGGCTCCTTTCAGTCCCACAGCAATGAGAAATTCCTACAGAGCAACACGAAGAATTATATTTATCACCTACATAACCCTCTGGCTCAAAACTTGAAAAGTTTCTAAGAAAACAAATGTGTTACATTTATGCAATCATTTTTATTAACTAGTAATCAAATCAGCAGCAAGTATTTAATGGTATAAAAGTACAAAACACACACCTTTGTATTGGACTCTGATTTATCAGACAATATTTTAACTGCAACAGAGAGCATATTCAAAGTGTCTCCTCCAACACCATCTGAAGAAGCTCGACTGAGGCCATCTTCTTCAGAGGAATAAATAGTAGGTTCTAACCAATGTGGTCGGGTTGAACTGGGCAGTCGTGTTTCTGTAGAAGGAATTGCTCCATCCACTATGCCTATATCCACAATGAGGTGACAAGATAACAAAATGATTATTTGAAATTAATTCACGAACTTCTATAACTCAAAACAAAAATCCATGTACTTCCATTGAATATAACATACCCTGGAGGCAAAATGACCAAGAACCAGCTTGACATTAATAATTCACTCTCCTCTACTAATGTTGGTATAAGTGACTATCCAAGTTAAAAAAAAAAGAAATTGAGATCTGAAATGCTAGAAAAGTTAAATTTAAATAGGGAAATCTAATAAACATTAAGAATGTGCAAGTATGTCATTTCTATTCACAAAGTAACACAAGGAATGTGCTCAAAGAGCAAATTCTGTATGTTACCAAAAGGAAACACCACTTAAGAGAAAATAAAGAATGTAAAGTCCCATCAACTGATCAATGTATACTAGGATATGGTATATCCAATTCCTTGTCAATAAAAAGGAATAAAACACTGATACATTTGGATTAACCTTGAAAACATCATGCCAAGATGCCAATCACAAAAGACCTTCTATTGTATGAAACCATGTATACGAAACAGCCAGAATATGTAAATCCATAGACACAGAGAGTAAATCAGTGGTTTCTTGAGGCCAGAGGGGACTGCAGGGCTCGGGGTTTATAGCTCAAAGATGCAGACTTCTTCTGAGGGGTTGATGAAAATGCTCTAAAGTTGACTATGATGATGGTTACACAGCTCTATGGAATACTAAAAACCATTGAAATGTATATTTTAAATGGGTGAATTACATGGTATGTGAATTATATCTCAATATGTTGTTGCAAAAAAAACCATAAAGTCAACTTCTAATTTACAATAATTATTACCTTGCTAGTGGAATCAGAACACCCTATAGAAAATAATTTCTAACGTTCAGAGTTCTGTTCTCTGGGGGCAGGCTGAGCCAGGACACGCACCCAACGTTTGGGGGCTGGAGCAATACGTGGACGCCACGTCGGCCTTGTCACTGACCCCACCGGAACACGGCCTGAGAGAAGCGTGAGGTGTGGGTGCCACATCTCGGGGCTATGGGGGTGACCGGGTACAGAGGTGGAGCCAGCAGGGAAAATGACTTTGAGGAGGTGATGGTGAAATTGAAGTCAAGAAAATGAGGAGATAGCTTTGGGAAAAGCCAAGCAGAGACATTCCAAGTCAAGAACAGTTTGTGCCAAGGCCCTGAGACAGCTGTGTGGATGAAAGGCTCTTGGTGCTGCAGCAAGGAGTCAGTGCTGTGGCTCTGAGGTGGGAGAGCCAACTTCAGGACTCTGGTCCACAAGAGACCTCCCAGCTCCACATAATATCAAACGGCAAAAATCTCCCAGAGATCTCCATCTCAACACCAGCACCCAGCTTCACTCAACGACCAGCAAGCTACAGTGCTGGACACCCTATGCCAAACAACTAGCAAGACAGGAACACAACCCTACCCATTAGCAGACAGACTGCCTAAAATCATAATAAGTCCACAGACACCCCAAACCACACCACCAGACGTAGACCTGCCCACCAGAAAGACAAGATCCAGCCTCTTCCACCAGAACACAGGCACTAGTCCCCTCCACCAGGAAGCCTACACAACCCACTGAACCAACTTTAGCCACTGGGGACAGACACCAAAAACAATGGGAACTACGAACCTGCAGCCTGCAAAAAGAAGACCCCAAACACAGTAAGATAAGCAAAATGAGAACACAGAAAAACACACAGCAGATGAAGGAACAAGGTAAAAACCCACCAGGCCTAACAAATGAAGAGGAAATACGTAGTCTACTTGAAAAAGAATTCAGAATAATGATAGTAAAGATGATCCAAAATCTTGGAAATAGAATAGACAAAATGCAAGAAACATTTAATAAGGACCTAGAAGAACTAAAGATGACACAAGCAACGATGAACAACACAATAAATGAAATGAAAAATACTCTAGATGGGATCAATAGCAGAATAACTGAGGCAGAAGAATGGATAAGTGACCTGGAAGATAAAATAGTGGAAATAACTACTGCAGAGCAGAATAAAGAAAAAAGAATGAAAAGAACTGAGTACAGTCTCAGAGACCTCTGGGACAACATTAAATGCACCAACATTCGAATCATAGGGGTTCCAGAAGAAGAGAAAAAGAAGGGACTGAGAAAATATTGTAAGAGATTATAGTTGAAAACTTCCCTAATATGGGAAAGGAAATAGTTAATCAAGTCCAGAAAGCACAGAGAGTCCCATACAGGATAAATCCAAGGAGAAATATGCCAAGACACATATTAATAAAAGTGTCAAAAATTAAATACAAAGAAAACATATTAAAAGCAGCAAGGGAAAAACAACAAATAACACACAAGGGAATCCCCATAGGGTTAACAGCTGTTCTTTCAGCAGAAACTCTGCAAGCCAGAAGGGACTGGCAGGACATATTTAAAGTGATGAAGGAGAAAAACCTGCAACCAAGATTACTCTACCCAGCAAGGATCTCATTCAGATTTGATGGAGAAATTAAAACCTTTACAGACAAGCAACAGCTGAGGGAGTTCAGCACCACCAAACCAGCTTTACAACAAATGCTAAAGGAACTTCTATAGGCAAGAAACACAAGAGAAGGAAAGGACCTACAATAACGAACCCAAAACAATTAAGAAAATGGGAAAAGGAACATACATATTGCTAATTACCTTAAATGTAAATGGACTAAATGCTCCCACCAAAAGACACAGATTGGCTGAATGGATACAAAAACAAGACTCATATATATGCTGTCTACAAGAGACCCACTTCAGACCTAGAGACACATACAGACTGAAAGTAAGGGGATAGAAAAAGATATTCCATGCAAATGGAAACCAAAAGAAAGCTGGAGTAGCAATTCACATATCAGACAAAAGAGACTTTAAAAAAGACTATTACAAGAGACAAAGAAGGACACTACATAATGATCAAGGGATCGATCCAAGAAGAAGATATAACAATTGTAAATATTTATGCACCCAACATAGGAGCACCTCAATGCATAAGGCAAATACTAACAGCCATAAAAGGGGAAATCGACCATAACACAATCATAGTAGAGGACTTTAACACCCCACTTTCACCAATGGACAGGTCATCCAAAATGAAAATAAATAAGGAAACACAAGCTTTAAATGATACATTAAACAAGATGGACTTAATTGATATTTATAGGACATTCCATCCAAAAACAACAGAATACAATTTTTCTCAAGTGCTCATGGAACATTCTCCAGGATAGGTCATATCTTGGGTCACAAATCAAGCCTTGGTAAATTTAAGAAAATTGAAATTGTATCAAGTATCTTTTCGGACCTCAACGCTATGAGACTAGATATCAATTACAGGAAAAGATCTGTAAAAAATACAAACACATGTAGGCTAAACAATACACTACTTAATAACAAAGTGATCACTGAAGAAATCAAAGAGGAAATCAAAAAATACCTAGAAACAAATGACAATGGAGACACGACAACTCAAAATCTACGGGATGCAGCAAAAGCAGTTCTAAGAGGGAAGTTTATAGCAACACAATCCTACCTTAAGAAACAGGAAACATCTTGAATAAACAACCTAACCTTGCACCTAAAGCAATTAGAGAGAGAAGAACAGAAAAACCCCAAAGTTAGCAGAAGGAAAGAAATCAAAAGATCAGATCAGAAATAAATGAAAAAGAAATGAAGGAAACGATAGCAAAGATCAATAAAACTAAAAGCTGGTTCTTTGAGAAGATAAACAAAATTGATAAACCATTAGCCAGACTCATCAAGAAAAAAAGGGAGAAGACTCAAATCAATAGAATTAGAAATGAAAAAGGAGAAGTAACAACTGACACTGCAGAAATACAAAAGATCATGAGAGATTACTACAAGCAACTCTATGCCAATAAAATGGAAAACCTGGAAGAAATGGACAAATTCTTAGAAAGGCACAAACTTCCGAGACTGAATCAGAAAGAAACAGAAAATATGACCAATCACAAGCACTTAAAATGAAACTGTGATTAAAAATCTTCCAACAAACCAAAGCCCAAGACCAGATGGCTTCACAGGCGAATTCTAGAAAACATTTAGAGAAGAGCTAACACCTATCCTTCTCAAACTCTTCCAATATATAGCAGAGGGAGGAACACTCCCAAACTGATTCTATGAGGCCACCATCACCTTGATACCAAAACCAGACAAGGATGTCACAAAGAAAGAAAACTACAGGCCAATATCACTGATGAACATAGATGCAAAAATCCTCAACAAAATACTAGCAAACAGAATCCAACAGCACATTAAAAGGACCATACACCATGATTAAGTGGGGTTTATTCCACGAATGCAAGGATTCTTCAAGACATGCAAATCAATCAACATGATACACACTATTAACAAATTGAAAGAGAAAAAACATATGATCATCTCAATAGATGCAGAGAAAGCTTTCGACAAAATTCAACACCCATTTATGATAAAAGCCCTGCAGATGGGCTTCCCCGGTGGCGCAATGGTTGAGAGTCTGCCTGCCTATGCGGGGGACATGGGTTCGTGCCCCGGTCTGGGAAGATCCCACATGCCGCGGAGCGGCTGGGCCTGTGAGCCATGGTGCTGAGCCTGTGCGTCCGGAGCCTGTGCTCCGCAATGGGAGAGGCCACAATAGTGAGAGGCCCGCATAATGAAAACAAACAAACAAACAAACAAACAAAAAAAACCCTGCAGAAAGTAGGCATAGAGGGAACTTTCCTCAACATAATGAAGGCCATATATGACAAACCCACAGCCAACATCATCCTCAATGGTGAAAAACTGAAAGCATTTCCATTAAGATCAGGAACAAGACAAGGTTGCCCACTCTCACAGCTCTTACTCAACATGATTTTGGAACTTTTAGCCACAGCAATCAGAGAAGAAAAGGAAATAAAAGGAATCCAAATCGGAAAAGAAGAAGTAAAGCTGTCACTCTTTGCAGATGACATGATACTATACATAGAGAATCCTAAAGATGCTACCAGAAAACTACTAGAGCTAATCAATGAACTTGGTAAAGTAGCAGGATACAAAATTAATGCACAGAAATCTCTGGCATTCCTATACACTAAGGATGAAAACTCTGAAAGTGAAATCAAGGAAACACTCCCATTTACCACTGCAACAAAAAGAATAAAATATCTAGGAATAAACCTACTTAAGGAGACAAAAGACCTGTATACAGAAAATTATAAGACACTGATGAAAGAAATTAAAGATGATACAAATAGATGGAGAGATATACCATGTTCTTGGATTGGAAGAATCAACATTGTGAAAATGACTCTAGTACCCAAAGCAATCTACAGATTCAATGCAATCCCTATCAAACTACCACTGGCATTTTTCACAGAACTAGAACAAAAAATTTCACAATTTGTATGGGAATACAGAAGACCCCGAATAGCCAAAGCAATCTTGAGAACAAAAAACGGAGCTGGAGTAATCAGGCTCCCTGACTTCAGACTATACTACAAAGCTACAGTAATCAAGACAGTATGGCACTGGCACAAAAACAGAAAGACAGATCAATGGAATAGGATAGAAAGCCCAGAGATAAACCCACGCACATATGGTCACCTTATCTTTGATAAAGGAGGCAGGAATGTACAGTGAAGAAAGGACAGCCTCTTCAATAAGTGGTGCTGGGAAAACTGGACAGGTACATATAAAAGTATGAGATTAGATCACTCCCTAACACAAAAATAAGCTCAAAATGGATTAAAGACCTAAATGTAAGGCCAGAAACTATCAAACTCTTAGAGGAAAATACAGGCAGAACACTCTATAACATAAATCACAGCAAGATCCTTTTTGACCCACCTCCTAGAAAAATGGAAATAAAAACAAAAATAAACAAATGGGATCTAATGAAACCCCAAAGCTTTTGCACAGCAAAGGAAACCATAAACAAGACCAAAAGACAACCCTCAGAATGGGAGAAAATATTTGCAAATGAAGCAACTGACAAAGGATTAATCTCCAAAATATACAAGCAGCTCATGCAGCTCAATAACAAAAAAAACCAACAACCCAATCTTAAAATGGGCAGAATACCTAAATAGACATTTCTCCAAAGAAGATATACAGACTGCCAACAAACACATGAAAGAATGCTCAACATCACTAATCATTAGAGAAATGGAAATCAAAACTACAATGAGATATCATGTCACACCAGTCAGAATGGCCATCATCAAAAAATCTATAAACAATAAATGCTGGAGAGGGTGTGGAGAAAAGGGAACACTCTTGCACTGCTGTTGGGAATGTGAATTGGTACAGCCACTATGGAGAAGAGTATGGAGGTTTCTTAAAAAACTACAAATAGAACTACGATATGACCCAGCAATCCCACTACTGGGCATATACCCTGAGAAAACCATAATTCAAAAAGAGTCATGTACCAAAATGTTCATTGCAGCTCTATTTACAATAGCCAGGACATGGAAACAACCTAAGTGTCCATCATCGGATGAATGGATAAAGAAGATGTGGCACATATATACAGTGGAATATTACTCAGCCATAAAAAGAAACGAAATTGAGTTATTTGTAATGAGGTGGATGGACCTAGAGTCTGTCATACAGAGTGAAGTAAGTCAGAAAGAGAGAGACAAATACTGTATGCTAACACATATATATGGAATTTAAGAAAAAAAAAATGTCATGAAGAATCTAGGGGTAAGACAGGAATAAAGACAGAGACCTACTAGAGAATGGACTTGAGGATATGGGGAGGGGGAAGGGTAAGCTGTGACAAAGTGAGAGAGTGTCATGGACATATATACACTACCAAACGTAAAATAGATAGCTAGTGGGAAGCAGCCGCATAGCACAGGGAGATCAGCTCAGTGCTTTGTGACCACCTAGAGGGGTGGGAGAGGGAGGGTGGGAGGGAGGGAGACGCAAGAGGGAAGAGATATGGGAACATATGTATATGTATAACTGATTCACTTTGTTATAAAGCAGAAACTAACACACCATTGTAAAGCAATTATACTCCAATAAAGATGTAAAAAAAAAAAAAGAATTCTGTTCTCAGATTTTCTTTATTAAGCAAAATTTAAACATGTCTAACCAGAAGTGAACAAAACACACATATTTAACATTTGTCCTACCTTTGTGATAGAGACTGAAACTGCTACAATGAAGGCAGATATAGTGCTTGTCATCAAAACCTTCATATTTTGTCACACAAAATAATGAACCACTGTTGAATTCTAACCAGAATTCACCATGCTTGTTTTCCAACAGATCTCCATTATCTTGCTAATAAGAAGATCAGAAAAAACAGAGAAGTCATTAATTAAAAACAGAAAAGTAAGAACGACCCTTGAGATGCTCCTCCTTGATTCAGGTTAGGAGGATCTCCCACACTGCAGCAAAGCGGTCTGATTCTTGAACCATCCAACATGGTGGTATTAAGAACTGCATAATTAAACACTAGGCTGGGCCTCTTCTGCCAAATGAACCTTGGTACTTCACCACCCTTTGGAATAGATAAATTACTGTTACCACCGCAGGAGTGGGACCAGCACATTTTCCAAAAGAAGGTCCGTGTAATGTTTGTCTTTTGATCTGCAACGAAAGCTAAATTTCCCAAGCTGCTGTCAGCGTGGTGTGCCTCAGAAAACTGACCTTCATCATCAGTCACTGAAACAACCTCGAACTACCTCAACTATTGAATGCGTATATCATGCTAGATTTATAATAAGATGCACTTGAAAAATCACTTTGGATTTGTAAATCCTTACCTTTACATCTGTAAACACTGCCATTAATCCATGATTAATGCTCAGAAGAACTGAGAGAAAACTCTGCGAGTTCTTGTTCTGAGAGTCTAGTTTTTTCTTCCTACGAGAACGATAATTGGGATCAACAGTGGAAAAATACTGCAAAGTCTCCTCCTCAGATCCACTTTCCTCATCTATGAGAAATAAATTGCACAATTACAGCTGTTCTAACAGCTTATTAACACAAAACAGCATTCAACCTTGAACGTTATCACAAGAATATTTACTTATTTTACAACCTGTTTATTTTTACAAAGAATCTGGTATAAAAATGTACTGTCTTTCTCTTTACCACTGAACTTCAGACAATGAATATACTATAAAATAACACTTAATTAATAACTCTTAAAAAATAGCTAGAAGTGGGGAAATACTGTAAATTACTAAAAGATATTATAAAATAGTTATAAATGGAAAACGCCAAAGAAACATTTTTAAATCCATCAATTTGAAAGGTTACTACTTTGTTTATTGATAAACCAGGCATTTCAATTCAGAAGAAATTTAAAATATATTACCATAGTGAACTGTAGATTTCAATGGACTAAAACTATCTTTGTTGAAGGTATTAATCAGTTGACTGGCTACTGAAAGCCCAATACCATATGAAATATTTTCAAATGTCTCTACTGGTGAAGGAGCTGTTGGTTCCCAGAGCAGCAAATCATTAAAGATCCTATAAAGACAAAAGTTGAAAAATAAATACGCAACTCCTACTTCAACTGAAGGCAAACTAAAGAATATCCCTTTAAGAAATCACATGAATAATAAATTTTCCAAATGGTGAAATGGAATTTCTTTCAATGGAAAAATAACTGCTATGGCTATCAGGGCAGTGAGAAAGGAATCTGGACAATTAGATACCTAATTAGATATCCTCCTAGTTTCACCAGTGTTATATGCATCAAATTACATACATCTAAATGCACTTAAAGGAGGAGGTTTATTAAAAATAAAACCCATAAAGAACAAAAGGACTGTTCACGTATATGAGAACACTCTATAAACTATAACAGATTATCCACTGTCTCATTTGACTCCCCTCAATCCTCTGGGGAAGCCAAGGCAGAATTATTATTCTCACTTTACACTTGGAAGAAACTGCATCATAAAGGTTAAGTGACCCGCCCAAGGTCACACAGCTAATTAGTGGGAGAAGTGGAACCAGAGCCCAGATTATGTCCAGCTCCCAATTCAGTTCTCTTCCATTACTCACTTTCTCTAGGGATATCTGCTTTTTCTTTCTTCCACAGAAAGCACAGCTTCGCTGGGAAGCTTGCATGAGATAAAGCAGCATACAGAACAGGGAATAAAGAGAGGAAACCCTTCTAACTAACGCAACAGACAAACAGCCAAGTCAATACTGGTGACCACTGGGGTGATACATGTCAAGCTAGGCCACCACCGCATCCTAGTTTTTCAAAGAAATATTTGTCACTTCTCAGATACCACCACCCCCACCACTCACCTCTATGTTGTCATGAAAACTGAGACTTTACAATGTTCTCTACAAAGATCTTTGTTAGGCTTGGACCCATAGCATATCCTTCTCATGCATAATGCAATCACTGCACCTATAGCACTACTCCATCTTCTTGTTTCCCTTTCCTAGACTAAGACTTGTGTCTTAGTCATCTTTATATGTGCCTAGTACAGTGGCTGTCACACAGCAGGCTCTGAGGGTTTGAAGAAAGGACCAGTGGATGACTCACATGGAAGGACTGCCAAAAGCACAGACTCGTCATAAAGCCTAGTGTGAACACCAATCAAGGTGCCAAGCGATGATGTAGCCCTGACCCCTTCCTGTGAGAAGCCACTTGTCTAGGAACATCCCGGGCCAATTCCTGAGCTTCTGAGGGCCTAGAAAGTATAAACGAGGACTGAGTACTGTCACTCTCAGTAGATTGTAATCCCCACCCAAAAGGTCTCTTTTTGGAAGCATCACTGGATGAAGAATACCAGCGACACAGGGCAGACGCATGTCTCACCTCAGACACACTGACAGCGATGCCCAGAACTGTGTGGTACTCATTTGGCTCGCTGCCTCTTGGGTGTATCACTCACAGAACAAAGAAACTAGAGTCTAGGACTTCCCTGGTGGCGCAGTGGTTAAGAATCCGCCTGCCAATACAGGGGACAAGTTCAAGCCCTGGTCTGGGAAGATCCCACATGCCGCGGAGCAATTAAGCCCACGAGCCACAACTACTGAGCCCACGTGCCTAGAGCCCATGCTCTGCAACAAGAGAAGCCACTGCAATGAGAAGCCCAAGCTCCACAATGAAGAGCAGCTCCCGCTCGCCACAACTAGAAAACGCCCGCGCACAGCAACGAAGACCCAACACAGCCAAAAATAAATAAATTTATTGAAAAAAAAGAAACAAGAGTCTAAATCCAGATCTTAGTCTAAATTCCTATATGAATAAATAGCGAAAGTATAAAATGAAGAATTTTCTCAGGAAATTTTTCTTTACCTTATTCCCTCCAACCATTCTCTTATCTTCACAGGTTAAAGAGAAACTATTAGTTTAAATAAAACCTGGAGTTCATGGTATATGACCTGCAAATATGTTTCATATGATTTTACTATTTTTCCTTATTTACATTTTGGTCTAAACACAGTCTTGATACCATAATACTATAAAACACTGAATGACGTTTCTAATATCAAGAAAAAAAAAAACACTTAAGATGTTTAAGGACACATCACCATGATTCTGTGCCAATGAGCTTGAAACATTATAGAAGCTCAAAGATATCTGATTTAATAAAACCAGGTAGAATATTTTTTATATTCTATTCTAAAGGATTTTTGACATAGAAAAAAAATCTACCTGTACCTGAGACTATCTTTCTGAAAAGAGCCAGTTGATGAAGAAATAAACCAATATTTCAAATGTATGAAGTAAAGGCAGAATTGGTTATAATTCCTGCTCAGAAAGATACCTGTAAATTTTATGTATAATAAAGGGTATTATTAAGACATTTAGCAAAACATGAATGGGGTCTGAGGATTAGATGCTAATGTGTAATATTAATTTTCTTGTTTTAATGGCTGAATTATGGTCATATAGAAGAATGTCCCTGTTTGTGAGAAATACACATTCAACTGCTCAAAGCTCAAGGGACATCAAGTCAGCAACTTACTCTCAAATGGTTCAGGGAAAAAACGTTCTTTGTACTGTACTTGCAACTTACCTATAAGTCTGAGAATGTCTGAAAATTAAAAGAAAAAAGTATGTGTATGTATATATAGACCAAGCCAAACAGGGCAAAGAATTCACCTGCTAACTTAGATATATGATTTATATGACCCACAGCCGGGGAACACTGCGGTATTTATATAAGTCTAGGGGCCTAAGACACAGAGCAGTGGGCAGGGTAAGAGAGAACAGAAACTCTTGTGAGCAACACCCCTGAACCAGCTCGCCAGATGAGCAGATGCTCTCCAGTTCCCTGATTTAAGCTACCCTGCCTGCCATACTGACTGACGTCCCCCACATGCTACCTGCTTGCTGCTGGTAGACAACTCCCTAGCCCACCTGAGAACTTCTGCTCCCACCAGCTGAATTATACGTTTTGTATAGTCACCACGGGTAAATCGTGCTTGGCCCCAAATCTGCTCATCCCAGCTGTATGTTATCGTAAGCATAGTTTAATTCAATCTTGTGCTAACTGATGACTTTTAAGTATATACACTGAAGTGAGAAAAAAATCTTAAAAACCTGGAAGGATTCTACACTCAGACTGCTTTGAAACTATTTTTTCACTCCACTTCAAAGAAACTGAAACTGAGAATTGTAGACAAAGCCTTCTGGGTACACATTAAGCAAAAATTCTAACCAGTGGCTTGTAATCAAAAAAAGGCCCTGTCCTATATTTTAAAAAGAAGTGGTAAATGAACATATATTCATAAATGGAATGTTTAAGGTATGTTTTACTATTCTGATGTTGCAATCTAACCAATAGCCACCTGTTCAATCAATGCATAAGGAGAAAGAAATGGACGAAGCCCTTCTGACCTCTGGGATGGACCTTGAACTAGTAGTTTCATTTTGCTCAGTCTTAGCCTTGCACATTCGTTAGCTCTTGGTAGATATCCCTCAACTATAAAATAAGGAGAGCAGTCTAGAGATCAGTGGTTTCCTGTATAAATCCGAATCCTATTTGGTACCAAGTAAATCTACAGCAGAAACAACGGTCTGCAGTTTCTGAAGATTAACAAAAATTTCGATGACTTGTCTACAAGTGGGAAGCTAGCAATAACAGACACTAAGGACGTGTCTTTTTCCAGAAACCCACATGACCACCTTTCAGCTATGCCAGAGTGGGTAGGAATGATAACATTCTTACCTACTATTCGCCAGGCACTGTTCTCAGAACTTTCCCAAATGTTATATCATTTAATGCTCCAAACAACCCACTGAGGCCTGTACAAGTATCATCTCCAATTTATATGTGAGGAAATGGAGCTCATGGGGACTAGGTAAATCGTCCAAGATCTTCAGAGTCTATGACCTTTCTACTCTAGAATGCCATTTATTTCAACATATTTTCTTGGTATATATGTTTAAGGGTATTTAAATGTAATAAATTTAAGTTTTTATAGACAAGTTTATAAGTTAGAGTTTCTAATTCTAACAAGATGCTTTTTTTTTAGACTCTGAGAAGGGATGCTCCTTGTACAAAGACTCTAGGACTCTGACTTTACACCAGTATCTCTTGGCCCTCTATACAAGTATATCCCAACTCTTTTCATGTCATTATACACAAAGCGATACTTTCTCAGTACTCTGTGGTAAGGTGACAGAGGGCAACCAGCCAACCTAGGATGGAGGGAATACATCTCACACACAAGAAACCCAGTTACCAGACACACTGGTTAGGAAAATCTGCTATGACAATAGCTCATCATAACGGTAATAGGTCTATAATCAACACCATACAAAGTACACTGAAATAGTTGGTAATATTAAAACAAGGAAAGAAAAGGAGGAAGAGGGAAAACAAGGAGATAGGACAGTAGAGAGGCAGTTAGACAGGAAAGTTTGATCCCAAAGATTCAACTAAATGAGTTTAAACTCACCTATTATAAAGCTTCTCATAAAAGCTTTTATTAGGTAGTGTTATATGAATATTGGGTAATGTAAGTTCCAGCACATAGTGAGAATTGCTGATTGCTTTATCTTGAAACTCTGTCATTTCTACAGGGTCTCCTGGCATCACCATCTAAAACATAACAGTTTAGTGCAAAAAAAAGAAGAAAAAAAGCATCAAATAACCATTTTATATTTAAAACAGTAGTAGCATCTTCTTACCTGACCCATACGACTTGTATGTGGGCAAATAAATAAGCATGTGACTTTTAACCAAGGGAAAAAAATAGATATTATTCAATCTTGGAGCTAAAAATATGGCAAAAAACAGTATACAAAGTATGTTTTTAAAGAGAAAGCATTAAGAGCTATCTGATAGAGGGTAACTCCTTTGTTGCTTGCTCACACTGTTACTTTACCTGTTCATTTTCAAACATCACCCTACGAGAAGAGAAGGGAGACGGGGCTGGTCTTCTCAGATCACAAACGTCTTTCAGAGAATGAGCGCCTCCTTCCTCTTCTTCCTGGTAGTGGCCATCACTCTCTTCTGCTTCCTCAGCTGCTATTCTCTCCAAAATGGAATGCATGGCTGGTGGGTTTACTTTCAGTACAATTCTGATAGCAAAGACAATTTTAAAAATCAAGATCTAAGTGTAAACTGCAAAACTAACTTGTATACAAACTAATACAGGGCTTCCCTGGTGGCACAGTGGTTGAGAGTCCGCCTGCCGATGCAGGGGACACGGGTTCGTGCCCCGGTCCGGGAAGATCCCACATACCGCGGAGCGGCTGGGCCCGTGAGCCATGGCCGCTGAGCCTGCGTGTCTGGAGCCTGTGCTCCGCAACGGGAGAGGCCACAACAGTGAGAGGCCCGCGTACCGCAGAAACAAAAACAAACTAATAGAAAGCCCGCTGATTAAATCATTACTGATAGGCGTCAACTTCACTACAAAGTCTAATTATATCTAACGCAACCCACTCCTGAGCATGCTGTAAACTTAAAAGTGTGGAATTGATGAAACAAGCAAATAAAAGAAGGGCATTAACATTTTATACTTGGATAACTGGAAAATCTGATCTTTTGAGAACAAAAGGGTTATTTTAAAATTTCATTACCAAACTTACAAAACAGAAACAGACTCACAGACGTAGAAAACAAATTTATGGTTACCAAAGGGGTAAGGGGGTGGGGGAGAGATAAATAAGGAGTAGCAGATACACACTACTATATATAAAGTAGACAAACAACAAGATCCTACTGTATAGCAAAGGCAACTATATTCAATATCCTGTAATAAACCATAATGGAAAAGAATATGATAAAGAATATGTGTGTCTGTGTGTGTGTATGTGTAATATATATATATATATACATATACACATACATATATATATATATATCTCTGAATCACTTTGCCATACACCAGAAACTAACACAGTATTGTAAATCAACTATACATCAGTTAAACAAATTTTTTTTTTAATTTCATTAACAGCGAGCAAATTTTACCTAAGAATTCTATTTATTATCATTAAACCAAATCCTTCTACATTCCAGCTGTTCGGCTATTATGAAATACTTGCATACCTAAGAAACCTCATGCTATATAAATTGTCCAAATGGAAGAAGGAGAGTTTGATTAGAGAATATTTTCAGAACTGCAACAACAAAGTAATCTTTTCCTTTAGGAATTTCAATAATAAAAGACTTGTGTTATTGGTGGTGTTTTGTAGCTACAAACTCAAAATATCAAGAGCTAACAGGCTTTGATGACATTAGCTTCTGCCCCAGAGTAATGCCAGTCCTTTCCTAATTCTCTGCAGCATGTCACTAGCACAAGGCTTTGTAGCTTCCTTTTTATCCCACCAGCCTGCCGTCATGATGAGACATGGCACGCTCAAACAAAACAGCTGTGTAGCATCTATAATAGCTTTCTTTTTCCTAAGAAGGTATTGCCAGTTGGTTCTAGTTATAAACTAAAACAACTGTTTCCTAATTTACAGATATCCTAATGTAAACTGTGCTTTCAAATTACTTAATTGAAGTAGATTCGTTTCTTATGATGAAAACTCCTGCTCATGATCAGCTGTGCGCCGACCAGGCCTGTCCTAGGAGTCTGATAGGTCAGACACATAGGGTACGGGGGTGTAAAAGAAGGCAGGTAGAAAGTGGCACAAGAAAGATCACTTTAATTCTTAAGAGAGGATTCATGAACTCAGTTTTCAATATAATAAAGGATCATTATTTTGGGTAAACTAAGTTCTTTTAAATGTAATCCAAGGGACTTCCCTGGTGGCACAGGGGTTAAGAATTTGTCTGACAATGCAGGGGACATGGGTTCAGAGCCCTGGTCTGGTAAGATCCCACATGCCGTGGAGCAACTAAGCCCGTGTACCACAACTACTGAGCCTGTGCTCTGGAGCCCGTGAGCCACAACTACTGAGCCCACGTGCCGCAACTAATGAAGGCCACGCGCCTACAGCCCGTGCTCCACAACAAGAGAAGCCACCGCAATCAGAAGCCTGTGCACCACAACGAAGAGTAGCCCTCGCTCGCCGCATCTAGAGAAAGGCCGCGCGCAGCAACAAAAACCCAACGCAGCCAAAAAACAAATAAATAAATTTTTAAAAAGAGAAAAAAAAAAGTAATCCAAGCCCACTATCAGGCTAATTTAAAGAATGATTTCTCCTGCCCAAGAAATCCTGAAGCAGTGGTTCTCTAAATCCAACTGCACATTGGTATCACCTACTGTAGTTTCATTTTTTTAATTGCAGTATAGTTGATTTACAATGTTTTGTTAATTTACAGCAAAGTGATTCAGTTATACATATACATGTATATATATATATTCTTGTTCATATTCTTTTCCACTATGGTTTATCACGGGATATTGAATATAGTTCCCTGTGCTATACAGTAGGCCCTTGTTGCTTATTCATTCTATATATAATAGTTTGCATCTGCTAATCCCAAACTCCCATTCCATCCCTCCCCCATCCCACCTCCCCCTTATCAACCACAAGTCTGTTCTCTATGTCAGTGAGTCTATTTCTGTTTCCTAGTTAAGTTCATTTGTGTCATATTTTAGATTCCACATATAAATGATATCATTGGTATGTCCTTCTCTTTCTGACTCACTTCACTTAGTATGATAATCTCTAGTTCCATCCATGTTGCTGCAAATGGCATTATTTCATTCTTTTTTATGGCTGGGAAGTATTCCATTGTATATATGCTCCACATCTTCTTTATCCATTCATCTGTCAGTGTACATTGAGGTTGTTTCCATGTCTTGGCTATTGTGAATAGTGCTGCTATGAACATATCACCTGGTGTATTTTTAAACTGTACTGATGCCCAGGTTCTATCTCAGAATCTCAACGTGGGGCGCAAGAATCAGTGCTTTGTAAAAGCTCCCCAGATTTGAAAATACTTTCCTAAAACAATCACTGACTATAAAATTCATCTGAAAATTAACCAAATGGTGCTGTATGATACCACTTGTACTAAAGCCCTTTTCAAAAATGAACTATTTTTAGAATGGTTATGATTCTTTTGTCCATCTAATTAGGCTAAGTAACTTGAGGCCGGAGAACACATTTTATATGTCCATCTCTGTCAGTATCTCACAGGCACCTCTGATAAAGTAGTACACATTTTTTATTTAATTTTTCCATCTTCCTCGGGGTTTTCTCATCAAGGCTGGATATTTTTAGCTTAAATTTAATAGCCAAAATGTCAGTCAAAAAAGCTATAGCAACTTGTTTCTGAAAGGAAAGTCTCATTAAATGTATGTATCATGTCCATTTGCTTACTCACCGCGGCCAGTCAAAGTCATCTGATGACGCTGTGTCTCCATCTCCCCCACTAGTCACGTGGAAAAAGTTAATGGATGGTTCTCCTTTACCCTCCTGGAATGACCCTAATAAAACAAGACTGATTCATGGAGATGCACTTCTTCTCCAACACTAAGAGAAAAGATACTTTCCTCCTTCGAGGAGCAAAGATCCTCTAAATCAGGGACATAATGCGGTGTTAAGTTCTACAACATGTATTCATTTATTCCTGCTGCACGTGTACATGTGGGGAGACAGGATAAGCAGATAAATTAAATTAAATGCTCTTTTCTGCTCGAACTCAAATTCTTAGGTATGAATGTTTAACGTGTACGGTACATAATCATAACATATTAAATATAAGGGACTTCCCTGGCAGTCCAGTGGTTAAGACTCTGTTCTCCCAATGCAGGGGGCAAGGTTCAATCCCTGGTCAGGGAACTAAGATCCCGCATGGCACGGCCAAATAAATAAATAAGCATAACATAGTAAATATAGTAGTTACCACTTACTGAGTGCCACTTAGTGATTATTCTTCATAAAAGTTTATGCAGTTAGTCTAGGAACAGATTTTTTTAATGTAGTTATTTTAAGAAATAACTACATTTCTTAAATGTCTATTTTGTACCAAGCACTGTAAGAATTACTTCTTCACAATAACCCCATATATGTTTTTTCATTCCATTTTACAAAGAATGACTTTCCACCAGAATAATGAGTTTCTTATCACTAGAGATAAGGGAAGATTCCAGATAACCCCTAAAGGCCTTTCCATGAAATCATAACTGGCAAGTCAATTTTAAATACCTCTAATGATATGTACAACTCAGAGAAAACAAGGGAAGGAAAACTGCAGCCTACAGAGAAGGAGGCGAGCAGAAAGAGGAGGAGAGGGTTACTTAAAACAGATTTTACAAAGAAAAGTCACTATTAGTATGATGGTTGAAAGCTCAAGCTCTAGTGTCAGACTTGGGTTTGAATCTTGATTCCACCATTTATTACTACATTGACCTTGGGACGTACCTCTTCGGAAGTCGACAGATTCCTCACTTATAAATGATAAAAATAATTGGAAATAATAAGCCTACCGTAACTATGATGATTAAAGGAAACAAGATAATGTGTGTGAAGTGCTCAGCACACAGCAAACATAGAGTGGCACTCAATAAATTTTGGCTACTATTAGCCCTACAACAAGTAGGTAGTAGGTGGTATTAAAATGTAGGCTAAAGCACTATATTCTCAAAGTGAATAAATCATCACGCATTGTAGTTTCTTTTCAAAAACTGACAGATATCACGTTTGCATACAATATTAGAAAAAAGCTGTTACACCTGCTTTCTAACATATGTTCTTTAACTTTATTGTATTGGGGGGCTGTCATATACTTTTCTTAATGTAAGTTTCAGTAGCAGTTGTTAGTTTCTAGTCTGGCTCTTTTACAGGCATGGTCAATCTTACCAACTAGCTCTCTAAAGGTAAGTTCCAATTTAACTTGTTCAGGGGTTGATCCTCCTAGGAATTCAGTCTTAAATTCTAGATCTGTGAATGTTAAATGAAGAATCTCCTTCTGAAGTGACTTCTTAAACCATGGTCCTCTCTCTTGATCTGAGCGAAGATCAGGTATTGGGAAGCGAACAGAAAGGTTTAATACTGGCGTGGCAACTTGTACTGATATCCGACAATTTGCAGGATTATGTGAATCATCTAGAAATACTTCAGTGAAAGCTTTGTGCTAAAACACAAAACAACAAAAATATGCCAAAATGTTAAATTAAGCAAATAAACATAAATGACACTAGTATTCAACATTACAATATACATAATCACTATTTCCTCATTCAGGATAATGTATTAACACACAATTCATATTAACTACTATCATATTAATTTAGTGTAATGAAATTTTGTAATGCAACAGCTACTGACAAAAGTCAAAACTACTGGCAAAAGTTAAATCATCACATAAAAAAATTAATTAAAATAAAAACTGAACCAAAGTGAAGACACAGGTGCTATACATGTATATGCATCTTACTACAGACTATAAAGAATAATGCGTAAATTAGCTTATCAACAATCTCAATATGGTTAAAAATCACTATAGTATCCAGCATTCAATTTGAAGGATTTATCCACCAACATGCTACTTAAAGACTTCAGTGTGAAATCCCATGTATTATGCCAAATGCAAAGGCCCATCCCTGACTCATCTTTGTATTTCCAGGACTAAGCCCAGGCCTGGCACATCACAGGTTCTAAATAAATATTCCCTAAATGACTCACTCTGAGTTCCCCCCTAATTGGCTCACTCTGAGCTCCCATCCAACCCAAGGGTATGATGCCATCAAATGACTCTTAGAAACCAAAACACGTATGCACCAGTTACTTAAAGCCACATTATAATAAAAGGGTCAAAGAACATGCCCTTCAGATAAAAGTCTATTTCTATTTTTTCTCTAAAATGAATTAAAACTTATGAAGCTTTAGTCCAGCGTACAGTGTAGGTGATAACAATCCTCAATTTCGCGGATCAGTCTCTAACCACCTAGATTAGAAAGTTCCATTTTTATGCTAAGACTTGGATCCTGTTTTTTCTCTCCCTTATTTGACTTTCTAATACTAACCCCCACTCTCAGCAAAAACTGCTCAAGAGATAAAATCATCATCCCAGTACATCTATGGCTAACAGCAAATATAAACACTTGCCCCACAGAACTTCATATAGCAATTGTTGACAATAAAAATGAAAGAATCTTGATTTAATGCGAATACTCACCACTAATTAAGGGAGAGGCAAATATGTAGAAAAATATCTTTTCCCTTTTCTTTTTAGACAAAGTTGTCTCTGTCTGTGCCTAATCCTAAAATTCCTAACAGACACCTTACAAACCTGACTTCCTTGATTAGCTTAGAAAAGACTCCAGGTACCAGATCTAAGTAAAAGTGATACAATGTGATGCGCCATAACACAATATGATAAATTATGTTCCCAATTTCAAGAGTATATTCTATATTATATGGGCTGCATTTTACAGGAGATTCAACTAGTTCATTATATGTGTGAATAAAGTTTTATCAAGATATTATAGTCAGTTTATAAAATTCAGATAAACACAGAAAAGGAAATCTAATTTTACTACTCTTACATAATCAATGCTACCAAATGGTATATTTCCATCCAGTCTTTTTCTATACAATTTTATTTACACAGTTGTAATAAAAGTTTATGTGGAATAATATATTCTACATTTTCACTTCATACTTCTTCATGAGCCTTCTTCATGTTGCTGTACCCTCTTTATAGCCATCATTTAAAGTGGCAGCATAAAATTGTACTCAGTACATTAGCACAACTTATTTAGCTAGTCTACTATGTAGACATTAAAGATACCTCCTTTTTTCATTATTACAAATGATGCCGTTTTAATAACATATGCTATTTAACTTAGTAAGAATACTTCAGCTCAGAAATCATCCAATAAGCCTATTAGCTAGCTATGATCATGATGTGTATTTGCAACCTTTTAAATACTTACCAGACTAATATGCTTATTATATGAAGTATACATGTGTGATGCCATCATCTCTACTGTAGTGAGCTTCTGTGGTTGAAGCAAAGAATTCAACCTGTCCACAATACTGATATCCAGCTCGCAAAACACTGGATTTAACTTAACTTGTAATTCTGCCTTCTGAGGAACAGAACTAAGTCTTGCCTGACTACCCTAAAAAGAAAAAAAAAAAAGAAAAAGAAAGCATTAATATGATCACTAACAATTCTATAAAATTAAATTAAAACCTTGTGATTGTGATAAAATATACATCAAATGAAAATTTACAGGTGCTAATCACACAAAAAGATCTCTTACCTGGGGTCCTTTATTCTCAGAATGCTTATAATGAAGCTGAAGACACACAGGGGGGTGAGAATCAGTTTGTTCTTTGGAATGGAACATTAAAAGCTTAAAAACAAAGATGAAGATAAATGAAATGTACAATATTAAGCTATAATTAATCACATGAATTAACAGAGGAACTAATATAATAGTGGAAAGAACTTTTTGAAGTCAGGAAGGCTGGTTTAAGCTTTAGTTTTGTCACTTACTAGCAACGTGACTTTTAGACAAATTAGTTAACTTCTGAAATACTTAGTATCACATCTGCAAAATGTATGTGAGGATTCAAATAAAGCGCTTTGAAAATAAAATAAGTCACAAGGGCAAAGTAACAGCAATAAAAATGTCATTTTGATAGCTTCTAAAAGTTTCTCTAGGACATGCTTTTAGGATAGGAAAAAATCAGATTAACGATAAACGGGCACAAGACGTTTCACTTATCTTGAACAGTGCTTAGCACATAGTAGGCATTCAGTAACTATTTGTTGAATAATAGAATTCTTCTGAAATTAAGAGTGCTTGGAAAATGAGTGAAATTAAGTCATTTGTCCCATAACCTGACTCTAAAACAAGTCAACTCTAAAAATGTAACACACTCTTATAATGGCCTTAAAGGCCACACTTAAAAATCTGTTTCAGGACTTCACTGGTGGCGCAGCGGGTAAGACTCTGTACTCCCAATGCAGGGGGCCCAGGTTCCATCCCTGGTCAGGGAACTAGATCCCACATGCATGCTGCAACTAAGAGTTCACATGCCACAACTAAGGAGCCCGCCTGTCGCAACTAAGGAACCCATGTGCCACAACTAAGGAGCCCTGGAGCCGCAAATAAGGAGCCCGCCTGCCACAACTAAAACCTGCTGCAACCAAATAAATAATTTTTTTTTAATCTGTTTCAACAAAATATAAATGCAAACGCCACAAAAAACTTCTTCCTATACAACTTCCTATGCCTTTTTAAAGAAAATCATTGCTGTTCACACAATTCTTAACAAGCAAGACATTTAAAGACTAATCCTAAAAGAAAAGTATCAGCATTTACCTCTGTATAGTGAGGAGGAACAGAATGAAAATCAGTCGGAAACAGGCATTCCAAAAGTTCCATTTGCCCTATGGACATATCAGTACTGAAATATCTAGAAGCTGATCTTTGTCTTTGTTCATAGGATACTTTGATGCCAGTACCTATAAATCTGTTATAAAAAAATGCATCATTTAAGAGTATCCATATATTTCTAGATTAAACAATGTGTCAAAGAATAGTACACAACTGTTAATACCTACCTGTTCTGACAAGTTCAAATTGTTAGTAATAACTAATATTCTTAAGGATATTAACCAGAAAGACTGCTTCAAATTCCCCATTCCCTGACATAAGATAAAGAAATCAGATCTGCTGATAAGAAATCACCCAGGATATATTTCCCAACACTGCCCTTCCCTCTTCTACATTTTAAAATTTACACTTCAGGGCTTCCCTGGTGGCGCAGTGGTTGAGAGTCCGCCTGCCAATGCAGGAGACACGGGTTCGTGCCGCGGTCCGGGAGGATCCTACATGCCGCGGAGTGGCTGGGCCCGTGAGCCATGGCCGCTGGGCCTGTGTGTCCGGAGCCTGTGCTCCGTAACGGGAGAGGCCACAACAGTGAGAGCCCCGCGTACCGCAAAAAAAAAAAAAATTTATGCTTCAGTGGATAAAATCTTTCAAATCTGTAAAATATATGTACATAGTTTCTTAAACTTATCTAGAAGGATCATGCAATATTTTTAAAACTTTAGTCAGTGGAACTCAAATGAAGGTCTACCTCTAGTTTTTGTTGCATTTATTATATTTCCTATTGGCAGATATTTGAAACCTTATCAAAAATATGAAGAAAAAATGTTTTTGCAGCTTTATTATAAATATTATGGTCCTAACCTGCAGAGTTTCTGTTGCTAGATATAAAAACTACTTTGTATATTAATTTTAATACTTCAAAAAAGTTAAAGTTAAAATGAAAGCCCAAAGCGTTCTCTAAAAATAGTAATATATGTGCCTAAGCCATTACATAAAATAACATATGAATGGACAATTTATAGGTCACTCTCATGTTAAAATGAATAGTATTTGCACATTAACAATATTATATGTACTTATAAACTTAATTATCTCCTCATCTATTAGGACTCAACCCATAAAAAGAACAGTGGCTATTTGAACAGCTTTGTTTTTTGTTTTTTTTTAAGCAGAAGTTGAAAATGTAGCGTCCAAGCTCAGGATGAGCCTTGGTATCATTTCCCACCCCATGGCCAGCAGCGTATGAATCACTTTCAAGTTCCTTTGCATTAGCCCATTCTACGCTCACCACCACTGCCATCTCTACTAAACCTGTGACAGTAAGAACTATTTTTATGATCATAATGGTGTCAGTGGGGAATGAAGGCAAAATGTGGGCAAAGAAACTTGACAAGAGCAGGGCAGGGAACTAAAGAAAAGATAATTTAGACAACCCCAAATTATATAGATCTTATATCTGAATGCTTCACATGCCAAATAACCTGAATGAGAGATTCTATGGTAAACATCTTTGCAGCACTGCAAGAAAACCACACTCACTCCACTCATTTACAAATATTTAAAATGTGAATTGGAAAAACAAATGGAGATAGGTAGGTATTGTAGATAAATGAAAAGTCCACATTTGGTTCTTTTTCAAGGATCATTAATAAATATAAGAGTTTACCTAAGGTGATCATGTGAGCAAGCTTCTGCAAATACCGCTCGGAAAGACTTAAAATCTTCTGTTGAAAATCTTGCTGGATCAATCTTTTCTATACAAGTAAAGAAAGCTATCGCCATAGGTGTCAATGGATTAAGGTTCAATGATGTTTCAGGTGGAGATAAAGGATCGATGTGAAGCACAGAGATTGAAAAAGTTGCCACAGCTAGTCTAAAAATAAATTCAGGCCTGGATTCATCCACTGAAACAGATCTAGAGGGGAGAGCTGAAATACATGTGTTAAAATTATATTCATAAAAAAGTTAATACTTAAAACAATCCATTATATCAAAATAGTAAAACATTATAAAACATTTACTCATGTGTTAATTATAAAACATTTACTCGTGTGTTAATTTTAAAATTAAACCTGAGGTTTTAGTCTCAAAAAACATGTGATCACACATTTTGAGTGATAGTAAACGAGTGAAATAAACTAATCTTTCTGCATTTTATATCCAGGATCCTTGATACGTGAAGTACAAAAAAAAAAATTGTTACAATAGGAAACATATGAACAAAACTTTTGCATTAATAAAACTGTATTGGAAAAAGTCAGAGATTAACCAAAAGCTGCTCTTCAAATTTTCCTTTAAGCCTGTGTCTATTTCAATCAAATTTTGCAGAAAAGAAACTTGAGGTTCTCTTTCAAGGAAAGTGTAAACGTGAAACAAAAATCAGATAGTTGATTGAGACCCCTAAACTGTAATAATAATATGAAACTTCTGGTGTACTTTTTACTAAAAATATTTAAGTATTTAAATACACAAAGAATACAATAAATAGGCACCTATTCTGAAACACTTCACAGTGAATTGTTCAACAATGCTTCATTTTGTTTCTAAATTTTGTTAAATAGCCAGACCAAAGAAAATTTTATGAAAAAGAATAGAATGGCATTTTTTAAAAACAATTTTTTTTAATTTTTAAGTTTTTAAAAATTCCAGGGGAAACTATCAACAAATGTCTTTTTTTTACTTACCAGTCTTCTGTAAAGATGCTGGGTGAACTAGGCTGGATGGTAATGCTGACCCTCTTACTGGCTGTTCTTTATGATGATCAAGGAAATCTCCCCAAGTTGGCTGAAGCTATAAAATAATTTTTTTAAAGCACATGAATAAAGGGCAAAATTTTAGAAGCAACTTTTCAAGAACAGAACAAAAATTAATTAATACTTTACCACAGTAGTACTTAACGGAGATCCTGCTGGTGTGTTTGTATATGTACTAGTTAATGATAACTCAAGGTCCATATTTGGGGGTTCCCCAAGGGGTGGAAGAGAAGAGAGACTATGAGACATGTCCATATCAGCCATGGAGAAGAAAACTTCTTCTTCTAGACAGAATTAAACTTTGTCAGTTTTATTATAATTCCAATTCACATCTTTAAATAAGTTCATATATATTAATATCATATTCTTCCCTCAGGTTATCTGAGATCTAGTGATGTCCTAAATTTTATGTTACTTCAAATGGGGTAATTTCTTTGGAACCAAGATATTAATGTCATAGTAAAAACTCAACTGAATATAGATTAACAAAAGGTTAAGCTAGCCCACTGGTGAACTTTTTAAAAAAATATATGATAAGCTGCATTACATGGTATAATGTAATGTCATTAACTGTCATATGATTTTAAAATAATCCAGATTTTTAAATAGTATAAATATCTTGCAATCTCTGGTTTCATATGGATACAGCTATTTCTTAAAAAAAAAAAGAGTTGAATATTTTATTTAGAATTCTATTTATGTTTTACTTCTTTCTAGAGACTGTTTTACCCTCATGCAAATGAAGTTTCTTATGGCCAAAATTTCTTGAGTAGACTTGAATTTTTTATTTAGTTCAACATTCCATACTTAAATTGATTCTTATTATTCGTGGTATTAGTGCTTACACATTCTGAAATGCAAAGTAAACTGGGTAAAGATTATATTTACATTTAATTGATAGAAAGATTAATGGACAAAGGTTTCTATGTAAAGAAAACTACTGTAAAACATTATGTGAGCACATAAGAATTTGACAAAATGAATAACTACCCCCAATTTATCTTCTGTGTAAATCCACATTTTTAATTGACTTTCCTTAGAATAAATCATGATTTACAAAACAAAACTATACAATCAAAAGGGATACTGCAGCACATGTGTGCCAGTGCATCACTGTAAGGCTGTGGTTAGATCAACTTATAAATTTAAACCTTGGATCTTCAGTTTTTTCATTACTAAACTCCATTTTACAGCAGCCAAAATTAAGTTTACCTTGCTCTATGATGATAATGTATGATTCTGAAGTCAATTTTTTGAGTTGCTTACCCCGGCTAGAAGGTGTACGAGCTGTTTCTGTCTCATAAAAGCTTTGCTCTGAGGATACACCCGCAGAGAGGGAATCTTTCCTCAAATAATACCGGTTTAATTCCATCTGAATTCGATATTCATCTTCTTGCTGCATGGGTCGATTTTTTCTGTCTTTATTAGCTAACCCGATTTTGCTTGAATTTTCTACAAGTATACAAAAGGAAAGCAAAACAGTAATTAAATTTGGAGTTAATTAATCATTTCTCTCCCAACCCACTTATCCAATATCAATGGCAACTCAGTACCACAGTCAGTGCAAAACCAGCACTATTTAATATTAACTGGAGATCTAAGCAATAGCTCTAAGCAGCTAGCTAGGAATCAGAAGATCTGATTTCTGATAGATAAGTCATTAAAAATTTTAAGTGCGTGCTATTGAATGTGTTTAAGAATTACACCTTCTCAGTTGTATGAAGTACTACCCCCAACGAAGGAAGTAAGCCAGTCAGTTCTGAAAATGTTATGTGTATGATACAAAGAATCTGAACTCCAATTTGTGCCAGGATAATACAATTTGAAAGATCCAATCAAATTTAACTATTGAGGATTCTTATTCACAATACAATACAGCTTTTTTTTCTTTTTTGGCTGCATTGGGTCTTCGTTGAAAGAAAGCCAGGCACGGGCTTTCTCTAGTTGCAGCGAGCAGGGGCTACTCTTCATTGCCGTGCGTGGGCTTCTCATTGCAGTGGCTTCTTTTGTTGCAGAGCACGGGCTCCAGGCATGTGGGCTTCAATAGTTGCAGCACACGGGCTCAGTAGTTTCAGCATGCAGGCCCTAGAGTGCGTGGGCTTCAGTAGTTGCAGCACGCAGGCTCAGTAGTTGCGGTGCACAGGCTTAGTTGCTCCGTGCTTGTGGGATCTTCCCAGACCAGGGATTGAACCTGTGTCCCCTGCATTGGCAGGCGGACTCTTAACCACTGTGCCACCAGGGAAGTCCCTACAATACAGCTTTAAGTTCACACATTTCCTATATGGTAATACAATTCCCTATTTGTATGCTATACATTTTAGCTAAAAAGGTTTAAAGAATTAGAAATAATAACAGAGTTATACTTGCCTGGTCCAGCAATAGCTGCTAACATATCCAAAAGCAAGTGCACCTGCCTTGGCGACAGGAATAGATGTATAGAGTCTATCTGTCCATCAATATCCAACTTGAAAAAAAAAAGAAAGAAAACTACTCAGGATGAATACTCTTTATAAACTCATCATGACAAATCCCAGTACATTTTAATGCACTAAGAGGAATACTGATCATTTAGCCTTGGATTCCTTTACCTAAGGTTCTCTCTACTAATCCACACAACCTAAATGAAAAGATATAAGGCCAACAACTGTTGTTTTAAGAGGGAAAATCCTCCTCAGAAATTCCATGTTGGCAAGTCCAATGTCATACTTTGTGTCTCTCTGAGTTTTCTGAGTATTTAAGGTATTTGAGGAGGCCTTAAGATACAGTCTCCAAGAAAGAATATCTATAGCAGTAACAGAGTAATCATTCCCATCATGATTTCAAAAGACCCAAATCATAATCTTTAAAGCTTGATTCAAGCCAAGAGCAAATAAAGTTGGCTTTCATAAGTTTGCCCACAGATCACACTCCTTTGTAGAACATGCAAGGACCTTCTCTATCAACAGTGTGTCCCTGTGAATGCCCTCTGTGCTCCACAAAGCCCACTCTCCACTGGGCATGGAGCCACAGCAGAAAGAGGGGGCTCGTGTGGAATTCCCTTCTCTTTTCCAACTCCCTGTCCATTTTTCCTTCTAGAAATAAAAGCCCGATCCCACTCTCACCCTGATTCTTTTGGAGTATACTCTGACAAAAGCAATTACCCTGTTCTCTACATCACATTCTGGAAACTTGAATATGCTCGCCTTACTTTTCATTCACCTCCTCTTATTTCTAATGTTAACATGGACTCCTATTATCTTTATGCCATTATACAATTAAAAATAATTCAATTAAGAAAATACTTATATTTGGGAAATGGCATCTTTCCCAGGCGAAAAACAAATTTCTTCTGATTGTAAGAACAAAAAATAAAATAAATTACATAGTGACTTTGAGAAATTTCCATGATCTAACTAATAAAATAATACATTCTCCAATAATAATAATAATCATTATTACCAACTTTTTTTTGCGTACTGGGGCACTGTGTTAGATGCTTTTATTTCCTCTAATTCTTAGTACTGTTCCTGTCTTACAGATGAGAAAACAGTTCACAAAGATTAAGTGATTTGCGCAAGGCCATCTAACAGATCCAGAGCCAGGATTTTAAGCTAAGCTGACCCGCGGAGTGCTGGTTTCATGGGGCCTCCTTACTGACTGCTGACATCCCAGGCCATAAATCAACAACGAGTTAAGGCTGGGGACAGTGGGAAGATCTCTTTTTGATTATATGCTGAACTTAAAACCTTTCTATGTATGTTCACATGTACTCAGTGGCTCCCTCTTCCACATTCCCACAGCCATGTCTATGCCCTTATTTTATCTTTTATTAAGACAAAGATTGCATTCCGTTCATCTCTGCATCTGTCCCAAGAACTTGTATGGGGTCTGGCATACAGTAGTCACTCAAATGTCTAGAGCTAGTTAGATAAGTGAATATACAAATAAATAAACCCTGATATCTTCTCAAACTACATTTTACACAGATTATATGGAAGATTAGTTTTCAGAGTCTGAAAATAATACCTGACAGACACATTGTTAACTGACTAAATACATGCAAGTTTCCTGATTCTCCAGACTGTTCAATATTGTTCCCTAAGAAATGAGTACAGTTGTCTTTACACTGTCTTCAAAAAGCTATGAGACATCATGGAAAAAATCAATCTCTTTTCATAAGTATTATAAAAATGGACATTCCATTCAAAATACACATAGGTGGATAGCTTTACATACATGTGATTAAACATCCCCTTCAGTCAACTTGCTTTCCCAATCTCTCCTTCCTTTAACTTTATCATTTGATGACGATAGAGATTCTTTAAGATAGTCCCAGTTATCTGAACTAATGAATGTTTCTGAAAGTGGAGGAAAGTAAGCATAGGAGACAGCTTCAAATCCTGAGCTGCAGCAGATGGGCAGAAAGCCCGTCTTCACCCGAACTCTGTCACCTAAAGACAGAAGCGCCAGCTGAGAGTAAAAACGCTGACTCCAAGGCCGTGGCCCCCTCATCACAGGGTAATTTACAGCAACCAATCAGTGGGTCCCCGCATAGAGTAAAGGATGCCTGTGGCTTTCCTCTGTTTTTATCTACAGAAAATAGAACAAATACTTACCTTAGCTCCAGGAAGTACCTCATTCTGTTTCAATGTGAGACTCAACCCCAAACTACCGACTAGCCCTCCAATCTGCACCGGGTCAGAGGGTGCTGCCTCTGGCAAACTCCTAGTTAGTTGTGGGTGTGGCTCATAAACAATTCTGGGACTCCAGCTAGGGGACAGCTTTGGCTCAGCTTCCTACAGTAAGGCAATAAGAAAAAAAGCAATTCTTTAAAATACCTTAATGTAAAGAAACTGAAATGCAAAATACAATTGTCAGTTTAAGAAGAATAAAGTATTTGACATGAAAACTGTATGATGTGACAATGGATACACCAGTATTGTAGAGCTACCATGAAACAGCACAGTACCTTAATAAAGGCAAATCATGGAAAAGGACTTTATGAATAAAGCAAGTCTCTGTTCAAGTTCCATAATAAGAAAATTTAATAGACATTCTATAATTAAGAAAATAAGATTTGTGAAATAAAGTAAAAGAAAAATCATTGAGTGACTAATTTATAAAAGGACTCTCCAATCTTAGAAGGGATTAACAAAGAGTTCCTTAATTATAAAACTTCTTTAAGATATGACTTGTAAGATACATTTTCAGTAATACATTCAGCATGTAAGGTAAATGTGAACATTACTTGATTTTATGTTTTTACTGTAAAAAGGGTATTAGATGTTAATATATCATTTCCCTCTAAGACACAGAATCCAGTGTTTATCTAAGTAATACATAGCAAACTGGCAGAAATGGCATTAATTATAAATGTGAGTATTCTTAAATCTCCAAAATATATGCCCCCATTACTGAATATTTGTGTTAACTCTCACATCAGACGGAAACCTATTAGTACATATTACATATCCTAGGAAATTTTAAAAACCCTCATGTAAACCTTTCAAAAATCTATGATCTTGGTTTTTTGATTTTTTGTTTTGTTTTCCTTACCGCTGGTGCAGTTGAACAAACTGGGGAAGATTTTGCTGATGCAGAAAACTCATCCCAGAAGAGAGACACTCCAGAGAGCTGAAGTAACTTGTGAGCAAAAGCTGTGGGTTGATGTACATTAATACCTGAGGACTCGTCAGCAGTTTCATCACAGTACATGGTTCTGAAAGTTAAAGACAAAAAGAGCATTTGCATAAAACTCCTAGGAAAACCTACTTGCAATTATAAGAAATGCACATCGCTGTTGAAGTTAAAGGAATTTTTCAAGTGTTAGCTCTTCTTAGAATATCTAAAAGGTGGGTCAGCATTACCATGCTTTACTACAGTAAATATTTTCATGAAGAGACATTAAGCCCAACAAGGTAATGTTTTGAGGCTCCTAAATTTGGGGGGAAAAATTAATAACTTCCTAAAGTTAGTTTCAAGGAAAACAACCCCTGTCTCCCTCACAAACATCTCTTGGTTAACAGTGACAGCATTTGGCTCCAAGTCACAAGTCTGACATGACATTTCTTTTTTTTTTTTTTCGCGGTACGCGGGCCTCTCACTGTTGTGGCCTCTCCCGTTGCGGGGCACGGGCTCCGGACGCGCAGGCTCAGCGGCCATGGCTCGCGGGCCCAGCCGCTCCGCGGCACGTGGGATCTTCCCGGACCGGGGCACGAACCCGTGTCCCCTGCATCGGCAGGCGGACTCTCAACCACTGCGCCACCAGAGAAGCCCCTGACATGACATTTCTTGAATTCCTGTAACTATTCTATGAGTCCTTATGACTCATCTTCAGCTTAAGTAAAATATTGTGGTGCTAAATGCATGAGATTTTAGAAGTTTTTTAAATATACCATTTTAAGGTAATGCAACCTAATTTCAAAGATCTGTTAACAGTAACTGTTTCACTAATAGCTATGTTTTGTGAAAGACAGAAACCAGAACTCAATAAAGGCCCCCAACAGATCCACATACAAAGTATCTTTGGTGCTCGGTGTACCTACTTCTTTCTGCTTATCTCTGCTGGCAGCTCATGTGGCATTAAGACACAGGTGAAGAGTTACTACCTCAAAACAACACTCAGTAGTGGGTATGTAAATCAATCCCTGTTTTAGAGCTATTTATAGGTGCTCCAAGTGGGCAAACACAGAAAACGAAAAGTGATGTGTTTACATCTTTTTAAGTAAATCACTATTGTACATATTGACCTTAAAATACCCTCACAGAATCTTCAAAGAAAACAACAGTCTTAGCCTAAAGCAGCACATAGACCAAATAAAGCAAAGCAAAAAAGCCTATCACATTAATGAGACACATCTAAATAGTACATTGTTCATATGGAAAAACTGAAACTCTCCAACAGGAGTACCTTAAATTTAGTACCACTCAAATAGTCATTATTTCAATTTGATATTAACTAAAAGAGAATTACCTGCTTTGTGAAATCAAATATTCAGAGCATTATATTATACACAATTATACCCCAACTGGTACTTTCAGTTTTCAATAATGGGATTAGACCACAACTTGGAGAAAAGCACTTTACTCAGAAATAATGTAATATATTAACTTAATACAAGCACCTCTAAACTCCAAAAGCATCCTGAAATCTAATGAGAGTCAGATTTTATTATTTACAAAGAAAAGAACAGGGTAATTTGCTTTCAGATATAAGAAGTCTTACCTTTCTATTCGAATTTCAAGTGCAGTTCCAGTTTTGGAATTTTCTGGCACATGTTCAATTCTCAAGACAGTGTCTATAAAAGTGACTTTTACTCTTCTTAGTACTAGAGTAAACAGGTAACCGTCAACATGAGACCATGTGTATACTAAATAAAAACTTCTAATGAAAGGAATAAATACTAAATTAGTTTAAAAAGAACTTACAAAATAAAAGTTGAATTTCTTTCCTTTAAAAAATCCCCAAATCTTGAGCTTTGTAATAGATATTTTGCCTTGCTGAGCACTTACCCATGTTACATCTCAACCTGGGCAATGACTAACACTATCTGTTGAATTCTAATCCCTTCATTATGCAAGCATAATAAAATAAACAGAGGAGAAACTAGGGTAAAAAAGAACATGAAATTTAATTGAATACAGTAAGTCCCCTACATATGAACGAATTCCGTTCCGAGAGCGAGTCCAATTTTTTCCTAAGTCCAACAAAGTTAGCCTAGGTACCCAACTAACACAATCGGCCATATAGTACTGTACTGTAATAGGTTTCTAACACTTTTCACACAAATAATACATAAAAAAACAAACACAAAAAATAAAGAAAACATTTTTAATCTTACAGTACAGTACCTTGAAAAGTACAGTAGTCCAGCACAACAGCTGGCACACAGGGGCTGGTAGTAGTACCAGCAGCTACATCACTGCTGTTTTTATGCTTGCTTCCAGACATCCTGGGCTTGAAATAAAGATACTGTATTCCTGTACTCTATATAGTACTGTGCAGTAAAGTACACAAAAGCACAGCCACTTGAAGAGGATGCACACACGTGACAATGTACACCAGACACGTGAACTAACTTACGTGATTGGACATGTGAACGCAGGTTCACATCTTTGAAAGTTCGCAACTTGAAGGTTTGTATGTGGGGGATTTACTGTACAATTTTTAAAATAACCTCAATTCTAAAGTTCTGAAGTAAGAATAACAATTCTTTTAAAATCACTCAAATGAGTTTTTCTTATACAAGCCTTACTACTAAGTAAAATCTAAAATTTTTGAAAATACTCAATAATGCCAAACCTGTTTCAATGGTTTCAGCAAACTTTTCAAGTCCTTCAAAAGGCTGGGATCCTTCTCCTTGTTCATCTGTTAGTTTCTGGCTAAGACATTCTTTTGCCAATTGCATACTGCTGGTCATGAAACTTGACCAATACATAGGCTCAGAACCAGTTGCTGCAGAAAATATAGATTAATCCTAAATAACTTCTCACAGTTACAACAAAGCCATTTCTTAAAATCACACATTTCAAACAGATAAATTCTTAATCCTCCAAGAGATATTCAGCATCATGGTGTCACCCAGGGATACAATAGTCTAGAAATTACTCCTAAGATTTAAACATCACCTTATAAAAACTGAGAAGGAAAAAAAAAAATCACAAAGTCCAGAGACACATGTTCTCATTACATGATATATATCTGACAAATATTAATTCACATATTCATTCAAGTATTTAATGGATATTTTATATGAGTGGTATTGTTCAAAATACTGTAGAGCAGGGGTCAACAAAATTCCTGCAAAGGATCAGACAGTAAATATTTTAGGCTTTGTGGGCCATATGGTCTCTATCACAACTACTCAACTCTCTCACTCTAGTACAAAAGCAGCCAGAGAGAATGAATGAATGAATATGTATATATGGTGATGTTCCAATAAAAATTTATTTACAAAAACAGATGACAGACCAGATTTGGTGTGCAGGCCATAGTTAGCTGACCCTGCTATAAAAGAAAGAAAAATAAAATAATTATTAATTCTGCCCTCAAAGAGACTACAAGATAGTAGAAGAAATGAGATAAAATTAAGAAGAATTAATAGCCAACTACTGAGTGTCAACAGAAAATATTATGCTAGCTAAGGGAAGAGGCTAAATCTTCTAGCTGAGGGAATTCACAGGAAAGGAGAGATAGCAGTTGACCTAGGCTTTAGAAGGTTACTATAAATGCAGATAAAACAGAAGAGCATCCTTGGAGAAGGAACACACGAACTGCGAAGAGTCCTTTCCAGATCCTCCCTTATGAGAGAATTCCACCACACTTCCTTATGTTATTCAAAACAAACTGACAGAGATTACTAGAATTATTGTCTTCTAAAATTAGAAGTCCTTTTAATGAAATATTTTTAAAATAAGGGTAAAATATTTGACTTTCCTTAGTAAAGTATTACTATATCTACTCAGCTTGGTTAAAATATAAAATATTCCTGTTAATTAAATACCAGATTATTAAGAATTTCCATGCATAGGTTACCAATTTTAAAAATACAGATACTAAATTTTACTAAGCATAACTTAAACGGTGTTTCAGGCAGCACTTGGGATCATAATTCTTCAAATATATCTTTACAAACATCACTTGTCACTGAAAGAATTTAAGTTCATAATTTAACATGATTCACCATCATAACTTTACTAGCTTATACATAAACACACACTCTTTGCAGTAGACAATCCAAGACACAACATAGCACAGTGGTTAAGAATAGGGGCTCCAGAACTAGACTGCCTAGATCCAGATCCCATCTTTTCCATTTAATTAGCTATAACCTTGGACAAGTTATTAAACCTAGTATTTATGCTTCAATTTCCTATTTGGCAAAATGGAGATAATTAAAAGTATCTATGTCAAAGAGCTACTGTGAGGATAGTACTTGTAAACCACCCAGAACAGTACCTGGCATGCAAGAAGCACAGTACACATGTTTGATAAATCAGAAAACATCATATGTGTAATTAAAGCTACCACACGCATATATTTGTAAACAATGACTTGCTACTACTTTAAATCTTTTCCTTCCCAAAGTTTTCTTCTGAAAATTTTCAGTCCTAAGAAAGAGGTGTACAGTGAACACCTGCATACCCTACACCTAGATTCATCAAGATTACACACACACTGAGACTTCCCTGGTGGTCCAGTGGTTAAGAATCCACCTTCCAATGCAGGGGACGTGGGCTCAATCCCTGGTCGGGGAACTAAGATCCCATATGCTGCGGGGCAACTAAGCCCACGTGCCACACCTAGAGAGTCCATACGCCGCAACTACTGAGCCCGCGTGCTCTGGAACCCGCATGCCACACCCAGAGAAGTCCGCGCACCGCAACGAAGAGCCCGCGCACCGCAACGAAGAGCCCACACGCCGCAACAAAGACCCAGTGCAGCCAGGAAAAAAAAAAAAAAGATTACATACACACTCTCAAACTTTCACTGAACTATTTGAAGGTAAACTGCAGACATCATAACACTCACTCCTAATGACTTCAGCATGTAACTCCTAAGAACAGGACCAGTCTCCTGCAAAAGCTCAATACCATTAACACACCCAAGCAACGTAACATTGACAAAATATCATACATACATTCAATACCCAAATTTCCCCAGCTGCCTCAATAACACCCTTCATAGGAAAGAGAGAGAAAGAGAATTATGTACTGCAATTAGTTATTCGTGTCTTTAGTCTCCTTTGATCTGAACAGTTCCTCTACCTTCATTGTCTTTCATGACATTTTTTTAACAGTACCAACCAGTTAGTTTATAGAATTTCCCTTATTTTGGATTTGTCTGATTGCTTCCTCGTGATTTGATTCAGATTAAGCACTTTTAGCAGGAATAATACATAAGTGATCACGTCTTTCTCAGTCCCTCAGTCAGGACACACATGATGTCAGGTTAACCCATTATTGATGAGGTTAAGCTTGATCACTCAGTTATGGTGGTGATTGTCAATTTTCTGCACGGTAAAAGAAACTTTTTCCCTCTGCAAATAATATGTAAACAGTGGGAGATATTCTGATACTGTCTAAATATCTATCCAGTTTTTCAACAACCCTTCACCAAACGGTATCAGCGTTCATTGATGATCTTGATACCATTAATTTTTACTATGGTGGCTGAAAACATGGGAATATTCCACCATTTTTTTTATGTTTCTAAGTAGTAGCAATGAAGAGCTTTCCCTTCTCCTTGCCCCCCTTACATACTTATTTGTATTGACATGGACTTAGGGGTTGTTTTTATTTAGTGTGTTATAATCCATTATTTTCATTATCCTTTTTGATGCCCAAGTTTTCCAGATTTGGCCAATGGGAGCTCCTTCAAGCCCAATTCTGTGTCCTTTTAACATTTCTCCATCAATCTTGGAGCACCTCCTTGCTTTCTGGCACAATACTTTGAATCTTTAAAACATAAGTCGCTTTTTATTCAGTATTGTGTAATAACTGATAATGGAAAAGAATTTGAACAATAATATATATACATATAAACATAAAAATATGTATAACAATCACTTTGCTGTACAGTGCTGTGCATTGTAAATCAACTACACTTCAAGTAAAAAAAAAAGCATAAGTCACTTTAGATAATTGGTAACGAACAATTAAACCAATCATTATATACTAAAGTTCCTGTAGGTAAATAGAGACAGAAATAACTCTGAAGATACAATCACACGCCCCCCACATGGACCACGCCCTAATATTTTATCTACTGAAAATCTCACAAATACAATGCAAAATTAATGCTGAATTTAACGCAATCAGGTTACTTTCCCAATCTCTGAAAATTAAAAATAGAAACAAACAGAAACACATAATATACACCTACCTAGGCGAGGTCTAGGTCGGAAGACCAGTTCTAACCCTTTCACTTCCAGTGCACAATTATCCTGCAGCAAGGAGCCCCACGGAACGGACAGAGAAATGGACTGTATGAATCCTTCAGTGACTTCTAAAGGCGCATCTGCTGACTCCAGGATCTCATTGAGACACTAAAGACAAAAAAAAAGTGCATTTTGAAATCACAAGAACAAGAACTTAAAATTGTTGGCTTATTCAGAGATGCTAAATATGCTCATGCATGTGTCAGGCACTAAGGATAAAGAAAGCAGAGACCAAGATAAGGATGATTCCCGGCCCTCCCTAAGCTGACAAAACAGCTTACCACGAAAGACGCATTTCACTAAAGTGGGGTAAGTTGCCTGACAGAGGAAATACACTGTACTGTTTGAACGTGTAAAAGAACCTAACCTAGAGATACAAGGCAGGCCACCTGAGGAAGTGCTATTTAAAGCTGAGACCAGAAGGCTGAGGAGTTAACTGGACACAGTGGTCCAGAGAGAGACAGTAGCATGTAGAAGGATTCAAAGAAGGCAGACGTCAGAGTGTACAAGCACACATATTTGAGATACAAGAGTTTTGGGCGGGGTGGGGGGCAGGTGTGGAAAAAGCTGCTTTAGGCTTTCCTGTAGCATGCCAGGGTGATGAGCATGCCAGGGTGACGAGCATGCCAGGGTGATGAGCCAGAGATAAGGCTACATAGATAAGGGTGAATGGGATCCAAAAAGCCTTGTAATTAATGTTAAAGAGTCTGAAATTTATCTCAAGGGCAATGTGAAGCCAGTGAAAGATTTTAAGCAAGGGTGCCATGATGAGGATAGAACTTTTAGTGAGCCACTCCTGCTGTCATGTACAGCATGCATTGGAGGAAAGCAAAACTCAAGCAGAAAGGATGTTATAAGTAAGAGAAACTAAAGTTTGGTTTGGCAAGGATAGTGACAATGAGGCAAGTTAGAGGAAGATGGATTTCTGTAATATATTAGGAAGTAGAATTAATTGTCATCCTGAAGGGTAAAGACAAGAAGGAATGAAGAATGACTCGCTGGGTGCTGGCTTGGGCAACGGCTTAGATAGGGGTGCCATATACTGAGACAGGGGAAGGGGAAGATGAAGAATTCAGTTCCAAAGAGAATATCTGAGCAGACATCAAGGTGGAGATGTCTAGGAGGTCCAGAGCTCAGGAGAGCCATCTAGGCTTATAATACAGAAGGGCTTTATAAACACAGAGGGTAAATGAAACCACAGGGGTGAGCAGAGACAGCCTTTGGGAACTAATGTAGAGTAAAAAGACAAGAGGCTTAGGACAGAATCCTGATAAACACCAACATTTAAGAAAAAGGTTAAGAAAGAGGAACCTGCAAAGTAAACAACAACAACAAAAAAGCAAACAGAGAAGTAGAAAGAAAATCAAGAGCCTCTTGCCCCAGAAAGTTGTGGAAAGACAACATAAAGAGTGGTCAAGTGCAACAAGAACCAACAAGAAGTCAAAGATTTTTAAATGTCCACTGAATTTAGTGACATTTAGCGTATAGGTGATCCCACTGACAGCAATTTCAGTGAAGTTTTAACTACAACAAAAGGAAGACAGATGGATGTAAATACAGTTAGTAGAATCATTAAATGGGTTTTTTTTGACAGACAATATACTTTTTAAATTAAAATAACAAAAATTTATTAAATGCCAGCCTACACGTAATGTGCTTCCTGTATGCTATGTTGCATAAGGGTAGTGTTGTAATTCTTTGTCTACAAACCTAACGTTGAACACTGAGATCTAGACTGGCTCACGTTCTATCACTGGAGGTTACTACTTTGATTTTTTTTTTTTTTTTTTTTTTTTTTTTGCTGCACCACAGCATGCGGGATCTTACTTCCCCAGCCAGGGACCCGTGCCCCCTGCAATGGAAGCACACAGTCTTAACCACTGGACCACCTGGGAAGTCACTGGAAGTTACTATTTTAATAGACTTTCTTCACAATGGTGTTTGTGTGATCCTACAGACTTCCTAAAGAGTATATGGGCATGGATGGTTTTAAGGTATAAAATTCCAGATCCCCAATCTCCAAATACATTCTTTCCTAAAATGGACCTTCCTGAGAAGGGTACTTAAAGCACTGGCATCATGTTGGGTCGCCTTTCCCGTACTCCCTTGTACAGTCTCCCTTCTTCCACTGAGCCAAAAATGGCATATCTTTTTCCCTTCCTGAACCCTCCCTTACGCACTGCCTAGGATATAAAAATCTTCAGGCAGGACCAGCAATAAGTTTTCTGGTCTTTCCTCACCTTATACGTATTTTTGGCATTGCCATTCAAAGAAATTCAAAGAACTAAGTGATACTGCTACTGCAAAATCCCTATAATTCTCACCTACTTATTTAGGACAGCAGTGTTTCTCAAGCTTATAACTATTTTAAAAATTTGGAGTGAAATTTATGCTGAACCCTATCAAATTCTAGTTGTAAGTATATTCATCTATGGATACATGAACAAATCAGGGAAGAGGGGGAAACATACCCATAACATCAATAAATATATTTCCAATAAGTTTTTATGTTTAGTTATTCAAATATATAATATATTTACATTGTTTTGATCAACTGCCCTTAACATTGTAATAACAGAACAATCCAGGGGAAAAATTCACTTAAAACCCAATGATTATGTGAAGGAGATACTGATAAGATCAATATGGTAAAAGCCCTAGACCAACCACTAAAAAACTCAAAAAAAAAGAATCAATAGTGAAGAAATCATTATGGGAATTAAAATGTTACACTAGGGCTTCCCTGGTGGCGCAGTGGTTGAGAGTCCGCCTGCCAATGCAGGGGACACGGGCTCGTGCCCCAGTCCGGGAAGACCCCACATGCCGCGGAGCGGCTGGGCCCACGAGCCGTGGCCGCTGAGCCTGCGCTCCAAAGCGGGAGAGGCCACAGCAGTGAGAGGCCCGCGTACCGCAAAAAAAAAAAAAAAAAAAAAAAAAGTTACACTAGAAAATATTCGCTTAATGCAAAAGAAAGTTGAATTGTGACACAAATTTTTAGTATGATCGATTTCAATTTAGTTACATGTTTTTATTATAGAGAAATGACAGCATGATCAATAAAAGATATAAGCATAAAATATACAAATTACGATAAAATCTTGCAGAGGAAGTTGGACGGACATATGAGTTCAATGGGAAAACATACAATGTTAAATTTCCAACTATTAATGGTGACCTTGTTCAAGCATATTTAAATATATAATGGCAGGTATTTAGATCTTACTGGGTAAAAAAACTATATTTTTATTATATCAGTATTTACATTATCGTTACAACTATTTAAACTTATAATGAAAACATTTTAAAGTCAATTTTAAAATGTACAAGGAATATGTTAGTGTTTCAAAAATTTTTTAAAGAAAACTGGGCAAACATATTTGAAGAATAGTCTTCTAAAACACAGTCTTTTAAAAGACAGTAGCTCGGTCACTTACTAGCTGGGTGGCTTTGGACAAGGTTTTAACCTGAATCACAATTTCCTCATCCATAAAATAGCGATACTACCAGTTTAAGGTTATTGTGAGTGTAAACGAAATAACGTGTAAAGCTACTAACATGGTTCCTGGTACCAAGTAAACACTCTGTAAATGCTGATTATTGTTCTTTGCCTTCCACAGTGCCTACCTAGTACAATGATGAGCACTACTAGGAATTCAAGGTGTGCTTGGAGGGATGAAGAAAAGCTAACATTACGTTATACGCTTCTTTTTGATACCGTAAGACTAACTAGGAAAAGAATACATCCTTATTAGTTTAAGCCCAGGCGTAAGAATTCAAATAAAACAGACTTAAAAGTTGTACTATACTTAATGTACAAATGGGCATTGCACTCTCACTCAGGCCATACATCAGACTGGAACAAAGAGAAGACTAGCAGTTCCACAGTGGGAAGGGTGGTACCTTTGGCTGGATGGTCCATTTCAGTGCACTGACACTTGAGCATCCAGTCTACATAAGAAAAACAGACTTTTAAACTGAATCTTTGTGAGAGACAGAAAATGACAGTAACTTTCTGATCTCCTGGGTTTTCTTATGACCAAACATTTAGGAGTTGAATTTAAAGATAATAAGTAATTTTCTTCTTCACAAAGATTAGAATTTTAAATATGCCTACCTTTTATGTGATGACAAATGGCGATCAGTAGTACATGCTACCTAGCAGGTATAATCCAAAACACAAAACACACTTAATCTGTCTTTTCAAAGTAAAGATACCACTTTATTAATGAGTGAGAAAAGTAGCTGCTTTTCAAAGGATTTTTGTACTATGGAGAGGACATTTTGAAAAATTATATTTGGAAATGTTTCCACTGTTACATGATCTTGTTGCTGAAAAAATGTCTATTAAAAACACTATTTTTTTAAGTCGTTATCTACACAGGTTACAAAGGTTTGAAAACATGAAAAATTAACTCAGTAAATTTAAAGTCTTCTTAAAACTTTTTTTTTTTTTTTTTGCGGTATGCGGGCCTCTCACTGTTGTGGCCCCTCCCTCCGCGGAGCACAGGCTCCAGATGCGCAGGCCCAGCGGCCATGGCTCACAGGCCCAGCCGCTCCGCGGCATGGGGGATCCTCCCGGACCGGGGCACGAAGCCGCGTCCGCTGCATCGGCAGGCGGACTCCCAACCACTGCGCCACCAGGGAAGCCCTTTAAAACAGTTTTCTGAAAGGAGTTTTAAAGTTAACTATATATATATATGTATATATATATATATACATATATATATATAAATGCAACATGTCCCAATTAGCAAGAATAATTGACTGAGATCAAGGAAGAAGGGAATCTCACAGGCGATTTCAACACAATCCTGCGCATAATTGATGACTGAGATTTGAAACATTAGGAATGTTGTCAATAATAGGATTCTCCCGTTTGGATCTCTGAATCTTTGTGAGGTATCTTTTTATCTGTCATGAAAGTCCTTCAAATCAAATGTCAAAAGTAACTGAATTTGCAATCAGAAGTTTAAATAGTTGTACCTAAACGTCACACCAAGATTTATCTTAGTCATAAACACAGCACACTATAATGAAATAAAGAAACCAGCAACAGCCAATGTTTACTGGATACTTTATTTGACATTATCATTTTGGCTGGGCATATCCCTCACCTTCAAGAAGCAGAACAAAATATAACCTTCAGATTAAGTCCAACCATAAGTTACTTTTCCAATGATCCTGAAGTCAAACTGTAAAACTGAAATATTACCACCTCTGATTTCCCATGAAGATTAAACAAAACCTCGTAAATAACAGTGCCTAGTACAGTGCCTGAAATAAACAAATGCTCAGTTACATTAACTGCTCTTTCCTTGGCTTGAAGCCATGTGATTAATAAAGAAATAATAGGCTTAGGAGGGAGACTTGAATTCTCACTATACCACTTGCTAGCTGTGTGACTTGAGGCAAATTATTTAACTCCATCTGTAAAATAGATATAATACCCACCTTATAGGGTTAATGTGAAAAGTCATTAAAGAATAATGCAGGGGCTTCCCTGGTGGCACAGTGGTTAAGAATCCGCCTGCCAATGCAGGGGACACGGGTTCGAGCCCTGGTCCGGGAAGATCCCACATGCCGCGGAGCAACTAAGCCCGTTCACCACAACTTCTGAACCTGTGCTCTAGAGCCGGCAAGCCACAACTACTGAGTCTGCGTGCCCATGCTCTGCAACAAGAGAAACCACCGCAATGAAAAGCTCACGCACCACAACGAAGAGTAGCCCCTGCTTGCCACAACTAGAGAAAGCCCGCGCTCAGCAACAAAGACCCAACGCAGCCAAAAATAAATAAATAAATTTAAAAAAAAAGAATAATGCATACGCACAACATTGTAAATCAACTACACTTCAATAAATAAATAATTAAAAAAGAATAATGCAGCCAAGTCCTTCAACCCAAAAAAGACTGTTAATAAATATCCAACCCTCCTCCTTAAAGACAGTCTATTCATAACTGTACCCAAAGGATAGACTTATGGGTCAATGAATTTTAAAATACCCATCAGAATCCTTATCTTTTGGTAAGAATTACAGCAATGCAGTACCCTGACACAGTGCCTGGCACGGAGTGGATACTCCATTAATGTTTACTGAACTCGGGTGAATTACTATGTCCAAGGTCACTTGGTTAACTGTGGCAGCATGGGCTAGCCTGGGTTGGAACTAGGTCCTTCTGCTACTCAAGCCAAGGCTTTTCCCACTATCCTGTGTACTCTCCCTAGTTTAGGTCATCCACTTGCTGATAAAATTACATGCTTATTTACACCAGTACAAATTAATTTAAGGGTCATAGTAAGGTGTCAGCATAATTTGAGTTTTTCAGGTTTCTATGGCTAAAGAAGTCACTACTCTGTTAAAATACTTTTACCTAAAAGAAAAACAAACAAAAAAAACCCACAAGCTTTTTACACAGCTTAAATCAAGAAAAAAAAAATGTTTCCTTTTGTTTTGCCCAGCTACCACAGGAAAGTTACCTATATTGATGATTTCCTAAATGTAAACCGTGTTGGAATGTTTTCAGAATAGTAATACTTTAGAATGGTACAACCAACACAAACTGTAAGCCACAAACGCTAGTGGAACAAATAAGAGTTGGGGGAAGTGGGAGAGCCACTCCATTCTTGCCAAACTCAAGGCTGAATACACATGAAGTAAAATACTATGCACTGAAAACATACAGACGCAGGTTCAACTGTACATGAAGCACCTGTTAAGACGAGTCAACTCACAACCTCTGGATGACAAGCGGAAAACAGGTTTTTAAATGTCTGAACGCTGCGGCTTCAGCGCTTTTGCAACACCCGCTGTTATGATCTGTCACGTGAAGCAAACAGGCACAACCAAGCATCACTATTACAGCCACACTACCGTTCACCGACTGGCCTTCTACACAGTATCAAGCAAAAGCAGGCAAACCGGCAGAGGAGGCCTTCGCCTAACTTTCTTCCAGATGCCAAACGCTGTACGGAGGCCGCGGTGTGCAAGTAACCAACCCCAAGTAAATCAATGAATACCTAGGCGTTCTGACATCCCCAAAGGTCCTCCTCATCCTTAATCTTTCCAGAGTGTCATCCCATGAAATACGACTTGTTTGCACAGAACCCTGAGACCCGTCCTTCCCCAAAGGGGCAGCACTGATCACCTCCTTCCATGGACCCCTTTCAGCCAGATTCACAGACACCCACCCCCGCCCAAACCACTGACTCCGCTGATTCCCACAGGGTAGACTCCATTACCTACGTTAAGTTTCTGAACACGTGATTTGGGAGAGCAAACTTGCTAGAAACAGATTACACGACACTTGAACACATTTCTCGGAGTACTGCCCCACCTGGAGCCAAACAATCCCCAGGGAGGGACTGAACGTCACCAATCTTGGATGACACTCGTTCGAATCGCGCTAAAGAGAAGACTGAGTCCCTCCCGGCTGGCCGCCGGCAGCTCTTACCCATTTGTCCAAGGGAACTTGGGCGAGGGACCCGGTGCCCTGGTACAGGTCCAGACTGAGCTGCTCCAGGCTCAGCTTCTCCTGCAGAAAGTGGCCCAGGTACCTCTGCAGGAGGTACCGACAGGCCCTCTTCTTGATGGATTCCGAAAACGGCCAAGGCATGACGAGGGCTGGCAGCTGGGCCGGCGGGGGCTGCGGACGGCTCCGGCCTGGGGGTCCAGGCTCCGGCTCCAGGCCGCTGCTGTGGCTGCAGCGGCGTCTCAGGTCCCGGCCGGCGAGCCCAGGCCGCGGCGAAGCCTAAGCCCGGGGAGGCCCCTCCATGCCCGCTCGGGGCCGGGAATCCCTCAGGGAGACCCCATCACCTGTGCCGCGCCGCTCGCGCTAGGCCTGGCGGGGACAAGGCGCGGAGGAGTCCCCGTCACCCCAAGTCCGGGGGCTTCCGAGGGGGTCCTAGTCGGCCCAGAGAGAGGATGCAAGAGATCACGCGGGGAGACGGAAAGGCCTGAGGCCGGGGCTGAGGCGGACACCTCCACCGCCGCTGCGCGACGAATTTGTTGTCATCCACGGGGCGCGCTCCCGACTGCGGGACGCTACCGGCGCGTCCGCGAGACCCGGACTCCAGCGCGCGGCCGGGCAAGGTGGAAGTGACGCCACACAGGGGGCCGAAGGAGGCGAGGAAAAGGACCCGGAAGGGGGCAGTTCCGGCTCCGAGGGGGCGGGGCGAGGGCGGGGAGGAGATGGGGTGGCGCCGCAGGTCGCTTCCAAAGGCCTGGGGAGGGAATGAGAGGAGGACGCGGGGCGTGCGCAGGTGAGCAGTCGCGGGGCCGCGGCGAGAGGCCGGCCGGGGGTCGAGGGGGGTTCGAGGGCGAGCTGGGGGCCCTCTGAGCCGGACGTGGCTCTGCAGGCCGGGCCGTGAGGGGCGACGGCAGAAGCGGCCCGGTGCCCGGGCTGAGAGGGGGTGGGGTTGGGGGCGGATCCGGCCTGGGCCGTCCCAGGCAGCTTAGACCCCGACCCCGGAAACGGGCGCTCGGACGCCGCCGGCTTTACGGGGAGGGCTGCAGCCCCTCTCGAGCATCCCTCTCCCACCCACGCCCACCCCCCGTATTGGCCGGTGCCCATAGTCAGCAAGTTATTCGTCGCCCGCCTCATTCAGGTATTGTTTTCCGGAGCTTCAGCTTCGCTGTCTGTCTAGAGGCTTGCAGTTTCCAAAGCGCTTTATTCATCCTGCGTGTGCTGCGCCAGCGACCAAGACACTTGAGCTTTCTAGGCAGAACTGCTCTCTCTGATCGATACCAGAACCTTCCGACCCCGCGGAAACCTGGGCAAAGTACTTGTGCTGTTCTGGGAATCTGCGCAGCCGTGTTTCTGCCTTTTAGGAGGCAACTCCTGCAGAGGCGGAGCCGGCCCTTAACTTTGGTCCACCCCCGAGAAGGCCTGCGTGCCGCTGTTCCGTGGCCCGGAAGCCAAGTGTCCTGGGTTAGAATCCCGCCCCTGGCGCTCATTAGCCGAGCCCCCTCGAAGCGGCCGCTGCCCTCTCGGAGTCTTCGCCAACTGTGAGCACATTAGTAATAGCTTATCTCCAAATATTGTTAGGAAACTTAAACGATATACGTAGGGAACCAGCGGAGTCCCGATACATCCAGTTTAGTCAAGAATAGTGAATTAAACCCGACTTTCGCTTTACCAGTTGGACTCCTGTCTTTCTTGGTTATTCCGGGGAAGCAAAGGAAATACCCTTTTAAAACTCAAGCAGACTGGGTGTTTGTCTTGTAACCTGTCAGACGAAACAAACTGTAATAAGCTTACTGGAAAGTCTTGTGGAGGTTGTCACTAAGCAGTTCTAGTATTCGGAGTGTAGAAAGTTTAATTAAAGTTGTAAATTTTATTAGCCGTCCGGTTTTGCTTAAATTATTTGGTATTTCTACCAAATAATTGAGTCTGTCACCTCATTAGAAGAGAGCTTAAAAGTGGGGATGTTTGCCTCAAGGCCCCGTTCAGTAAGATTTAGTAAATGATTTTAAATTTGCCAACACTGTTGATTTATCCTATCTGTGGGTAAAAAGGTTCATGGTTACTTAATAAATGAAACTGTCGAAAGAAAAAAAAATAGTGAATTAAGACGACCGGGTTAAGAAGATTTTGTTTGTATGCTGATAACTTTCACCAGTGCCTTAGAAATACTAACACAGCCCACAAGTGTTGGCAAATGGAGAAAGCTCTGGTTCCCCTTTCCACCTTTTCACCTTTTCATTTTGGAACGAGCGTGCCTTCCACTGTACGTAGGTGCTGGGATTGTTGCTACCCCTCATTCTTTGTAGACTTGTCCCAAGCATTCTTGGTAACTTCAGTTCCCTTGCTCTTCATGCATGTTTAAATGTTTGTTAAGGGTCCTTTGAATGAAAGTCTCCACAGTTGGTGATGTGAAAAAGGTAAAGAGGCATTCAAGGAGCTTATGTTCTATAGTGAAGGGGTCACTCCTTAATTCAGTAAATATTTACTGATTGCCTGCTATGTGCCAGGGATTGTTCTAGGTACTGGGGATACAGCAGTGACCAGATTAAGTCCCTGCCCTCATGGAGTGCTTACATTTTATTGAAGGGAGGGGAAACAGACAGTAATCAAACATGTCATATGCCATGTGGTGATAAGTGCTGTAGAAAAAAATAAAGTAATATAAACGGAATGGAGAGCAGAGAGATTTGCCACTTTTCTTTTTTTTTTTTGCGGTACGCGGGCCTCTCACTGTTGCGGCCTCTCCCGTTGCGGAGCACAGGCTCCGGACGCGCAGGCTCAGCGGCCATGGCTCACGGGCCCAGCCGCTCCGCGGCATGTGGGATCTTCCCGGACCGGGGCACAAACCCATGTCCCCTGCATCAGCAGGCGGACTCTCAACCACTGCGCCACCAGGGAAGCCCTTGCCACTTTTATATAGGGGATAAAGGAAGGCCTCTCTTGTTTAATAGGTGACATTTTAGCAGAGACTTAGGGAAAGCTGGGGAGCAAGGCAAGTGAATACCTGCAAGAGTTTTCTGGGCAGGGGGAACAGCAGAACGCAAGGCCCGTGGCAAGAGCGTGCTTAGCGAGTTCAAGGAACCTCAGGAGGGAGTGAAGGAAAGAGGAGAAGCTGGGGGTTTGCGGGGGGAGGGGTCATACAGGGCCTTGTAGGCCACTATAAGGACTTTGCCTTTTTATTCAGTCGGTGAATGGGTTTGAGGAAAGCAGTGCCATAATCTGGCCAAAATGTTTACAGGATCAATGCTAACTGCTGTGTTGGGAATAGACTTGTGGAGGGGAGAGGACCAAAGGAGAAAAAGCAAGACCAGTTAGAAAGATACTGCAGTGATACAGGCAGAGATGACAGTGGCTTGGACTAGAGTGATAGAAGTGAAGATGGGAAAAAGCAGTTGGATTCTGGATATATTTGGAAGATAATAAGTCATGTTTATGAATAATTATAATGCTTACCATAAAAGGAGTGTAAACAAAGTGGTATGAAACTGGGATCCAATCTGGCAGGGAGTTAGACTAGACCTTGGGAGGTTTGAACCAGACTTTTGATGAATGAGTACAGTTGACTTCTTTTCAGGTTGAAATGTTAAGTAAGTGATTTCTTTTGGAATACAGAATTACATTCAGACTGTTCATAGAATGTGTGAGATTTCAAATATCAGAAAAGGGACATAAAAATTAGAAGATTTTGTAAAAACAAACATGCTCCCTTCACAGTCTTAAGTGTGTTGCCGGGTACGTTTTATGCTTCGTAGGAGAAATTCAGCATAAATTGTTAAGGTTTGGGATCTGTCATTATCATACCTCTAGCTCAAATAGAGTACAGACTCATCCTAACAGTGTTTTGTGTTTTATCAAAGACAAAGTACTATCACAAAATGTTAACAGCTAACACTAATTAAGGGAGGACGATGAAGGTAATTACCAACCAAACATTGTCAACTTCCAAAAAATTCTAGAAAAGATTTGAAATGACAGGTTAGAGGCTATATACCAGAGGCTGAATGAGTCATGTCAAAAAATCATCCGTGAAAGAAATCCACGTTAACATGTGAAAGAAAAAAAAAGCTGAGATGTTTTTGTCCTTCTAAGACTTGTGCCTGAGGTAACAGGAATAAGATAATAGTGTTCCTGCGTCTCATGCTTCTCAGAGCCGTGAATGGCCGCAGCTGCAGCCACTCCACATACTGTAAAGGGCACGGAACTTGGAGTCAAAGGGCTTAGGTCAGAGTTTCCTCTTTCTTCTTTAAAGATATTTAAATACTCTATTTTTAACAATTAACAGATAATATTTCTTGAGCTTATTGCGTGTCCAGCACCATGCTAAGCATTTTCCATATATTCACTCATTTAGTTCTCTTGGGATCCCTTTAAGGTAGATGCTCTTGTTGGCTTCATTTTAGGGCGGCGGAATGTGTGACTAGAGGGATTAAGATATCTTGCCTCAAGTCGCAGAGTAAGTGGCAGAACTGAGATTCTAGCCCCGATCAGTCTGTTCAAAAGAGCCCTTTAACCATCACACCATATGGCCACTTCTTATTCATGTTGAGAGGATTTTCCAGACTGTGATGTATGATATAAATAAAAGTACAGTTGACCCTTGAACAACGCTGGGGTTAAGGACGCCAACCTCCCCAAAACTGAAAATCCACGTGTAACTTGTAGTCAGCCCTGTATATACACAGTTCCACATCCGCCAATTCAATCAACATGGATAGTGTAATACTGTAGTATTTACTATTGAAAAAAATCTATGCGTAAGTGGACCTGTGCAGTTCAAACCTGCGATGTTCAAGGGTCAGCTGTAATCATCATTAAGATATTACATTCTAACCCTCAGCTGACTGTTGTAATGGCAACTGAAAAATCGAACTTTCTTTCAAAATGTAAATTTGACATCTGTATACTGCTCTTGAAGTCATTCTGGCTCTGTTCTTTTGCCATGCTGTAGACATGCAGACAGTCGTGTATGTCTTTCTACGCCTGTTCTTTTGTCATCAAGGACAAATCTAGTCTTTTGCTAGCTCTTTAATGCTGTAAATTTGTGATGAAACAAAACAAAGTCTACTAAATTAAGAAGTAGAGAATAAAGAATTCAGTGAACAATATCTTGATAACTAGTTTCATGAATTCTCCCCAGACCACTAACACAGTCCAAAAATTATACCAACAGATGAAGTAAGAGCGGTTCCTAAATAATTTATGGATGATGTTATAAGGAATCATTTGGAAACTTTTTGCAAGGTGATGCAATCTACCAGAATAACTAAAAGCAACCATAAGGTATTCCAATTTTTGAAGGTGCTGGCAACAGAATATTGCTCAGAGTCTGGTAGAGAGCCAATTTAGAGTTTAAATGGAAAACAAAGAGGTTTTCTATTTCATATCTCTTTAGATAATGATTTATGTTGGTTAGAATGTACCTTATATTAAATATAATACCAAATCCTCTATATAACCTAGTGGGTTATATAGAAACAAAAAACTAATTCCTGGAGTTATTTTGGTTTTAGTTCTTAAGCATTCAATTTTTTAGTCTTGGAATCTCATTTACTATTTCTGGTTTCAAAGGAAAGGTTGTTTACAGGGTTGTAGTGTTCTTGCCTATTTTTTACAGTTTAAAAGACTTCTCCAGGAGTACCGCTCTAGTTGCCAGATGGGATTCTGCCTGATTCATGAACTGCCTAATAAAGCCAATTAAATCTTTAAAAAAAAAGACTTCTCAAATGAACATTATATATTTCTTCACCATCACCTTCCTCTTTAATCAGCTGAAGCACAATACAATTCTGGTGGCTTGATTTGTTATTACTAGGTTGTGTATGTGTGTCTTTGTTGAAAGTGGGGTGCAGAGTAATTTTATAAATCAGTGTACAAATGGAAAGATAAGCCCTTTTTATTTGAATTACAAATAATGTATGTCTGTAATGCAAATGATTCTGATTTAAAATTTTTAATTTCAAAATAAGCATCTCAGAGCTATTGAAAACATTACATGTTATGTGTTACAGAAAATAAAGTTTAAACTAGCTTTAGCTTCGCCTGAATTCTACATGTTGCGAATTAATCAACTTTATTCATCTTTACTTTCAAAACAGTAGTTTGAAATTCAGATAAATTCAAAGCTCTCATTTCATTTGAAACTGAAGCTGCCAGTTACTTTAACTGTCTTAGGACTTCCCTGGTGGTGCAGTGGTTAAGAATCTGCCTGCCAGTGCAGGGGACACGGGTTCGATCCCTAGTCTGGGAAGATTCCACATACTGAGGAGCGACTAAGCCCTTGTGACACAACTACTGATCCTGCACTGTAGAGCCCACGAGCCACAACTGCTGAGCCCACGTGCCACAACTACTGAAGCCCATGCACCCTAGAGCCCACGTGCTGCAACTACTGAGCCCACGCACCGCAACTACTGAAGCCCGTGCGCCTAGAGCCCATTCTCCACAACAAGAGAAGCCACTGCAACAAGAAGCCCATGCACCACAACAAAGAGTAGCCCCCGCTCGCCACAACTAGAGAAAGCCCACACACAGCAGCGAAGACCCAACGCAGCCAAAAAGAACCAACAAGATGGTGAAGTTGATTCAAAATAATATAGGAGAGACCAAAATCAATGAAAGAAAAACTGATGAAATAAGATTCCAGAATTAGCTGAAAACTGGTTAATAAGCCTTCCACTCCTGGCTAAGATAGAGTAACAGGGACCAGATTTACCCTTCCACCTGAAACAACAAAAAAAGTGGGCAACAATACATGAAACAATGGTTTTAAGACTTTGGACATTAGGCAGTGAAGGACAGTGATCCCTGAGAGACAAGATGCAAACTGTTGCCCCAGATTATTGCCTGGAGAGAATTTCTAGGCATGGCCTTGGGAGGAGAAACCCAGGTAGAACTGGCAGTCTACCTGAATTGAGGATAAGAAGCTAGGATTCCAGGAAGGCCAAGGCAGCTAGGACAGAGTACTAGAAGGAGGGGAGCTTCTTAGAGCCGTGGATAAATACAGAGGATCCCCCTCCCGTCTGCAGCTGAATACTGATCAACACATAGTTGTGAGGAAACTCCCCAGGGCTGGGGAAGAGACTACCCAAAAGAATTAGAGGAATTTTCAGAGCTCAAACAGGACCAGTGATAGTTCCAGTTCCTCTCACCCAGAATGAAAAATCTCATAATTCATAGGCCATCCGGTAGAGTGCTCAGAAAGGTTTTGTCTCTGTAGTTGGGAAAAAAATTAACCAGAGACTAAATGAGTTTTGATACTGCCTTAAAAAGCCTAAAAGCAAGACCTGAAAGGATCAAGCTTTTCCCAGTTAACTACATCCCAGAGCAATACTCAGTAATATTTATAGGAATATAAAAATATCAAGCACCATGAAAGGTAAAATCCACACAGTCTGGCATCCAATCAAAAAATATCAGGCATACAAAGAAGCAGTATGCAACCCATAACGATTAGAAAAATCTATCAATTGAAACTAACCCAGAAATAACAGTGACATTAAAACATTTATTATAATTATTCCATATGTTTAAAAGAATTAGAGAAAAGATTGAGCAAATGAAGTAGATACATAAAAAATATGTTTTTTAAAGAAGAATCCAAGTATAAGAGATTAGATACAGCAAAGAAAAGGTTAGAAAAGAACTTTAAATAGCAATAGAAACTATTCAAAGTGAAACACAAAGAGGAAAAGAGTGAAAAAATGAGCATAGGGGTAGGACAACTTCACTTGGACTAATATTCATGAAATTGGACTCTCCAGAGAGAGGAGAGACAAATGTTAGAAGAAATAATGGCCAAAATTTTTCCAAATTTGCTAAAATCTATGAACCCACAGATGGAAGAGGCTCAATGAACCCCAAGCAAAAGAAACATGAAGAAAAACTACACCAAGAGGAACAAAGATAACAGTGACATCACATTTCTCACGGGAAACTGCGAATAAGATGACGGTAGAGAAACATCTTTGATTTTTTGCTTGAAGGAAACATTTTTTTCTTGAAAGAAAAAAAGTCAGCCTAGGATTCTATACCCAGCAAAAATATCTTTTAAAAATGAAAGTGAGGCTTCCCTGGTGGCACAGTGGTTAAGAATCTGCCTGCCAATGCAGGGGACACGGGTTTGAGCCCTGGTCCAGGAAGATCCCACGTGCCGTGGAGCAGCTAAGCCCATGTGCCACAACTGCTGAGCCTGTGCTCTAGAGCCCATGAGCCACAACTTCTGAGCCTGCGTGCTACAACTCCTGAAGCCCATGCGCCTAGAGCCTGTGCTCTGCAACAAGAGAAGCCACTGCAATGAGAAGCCTGTGTACTGCAATGAAGAGTAGCCCCTGCTTGCCGCCACTAGGGAAAGCCTGTGCACAGCAACAAAGACCCAGTGCAGCCAAAAATAAATAAATAAAATAAGTTTATAAAAAAAAAATGAAAGTGATAGGAAGACTTGTTCAGACATAGAAAAGCTGAAAGAATTCATCAACAGCAGACCTACACTACAGGAAATGTTTAAGGAAATCATCAGGCAGAAGAAAAATTATACAGATTATAGATGTAGATCAACACAAAGAAATGAGGAGCATCAGAAATAGTAACCATATGGTTAAATATAAAATGCATTTTTCTTACTACCTAAGTCTCTTTGAAAAGTAACTGGCTATTTAAAGCAAAAATAATGGGAATTCCCTGGTGGCCTAGTGGTTACAATTCCAGGCTTTCACTGCTGTAGCCTGGGTTCAATCCCTGGTCAGGGAACTGAGATCCCACAAGCCATGATGTGTAGCCAAAAAACAAACAAAAAAACACTGTTAAAAACAATAATAATGAAACAAAAATAACATGTATTATGAAGTTTGTAACATATGTAGAAGTAAAATGTATGACAAAAATAGCACAAAGACTGTATAATATACTCTTGTAAGGTTCTTATATTATTCATGAAGTGGTATAAGAACACTTGAAGGTGTGATAAATTAAAGATGTATATTATAAACTCTAAAGCAACCACCAAAAACGTTCAACAAAGAGTCAATAAACCACCAAAGGATGTAAAAAAAGAATCCTAAAAAGTGGTCAGTCCAAAAGTAGGCAGAAAAATAAGGAAAAGGGAATAAAGTACAGATGGGACAAATAGAAAACAAACAGCAAGATAGTAACCACATCAATCATAGTAATCATATCAATAATCATAGTAATCATATTAAACGTAAATGGTCTAAACACTCCAATTAAAAGGTAGAGATTATCGGATTGGATGAAAAAGCAGGACCAAACTATATACTGCCTACAAGGAACCTACTTTAAATATAAAGACATTGCTCTTCCCATTCTCAAGAGCTTAAAACAGCCTGTTGTACCAAAATCAAATTCTGTTGTCTAGGTATTAGCACCTTGTCACATTGGGCCATTCCTATCTGTTATTCTCTTAGCATTTTCCTTGTAGTAGACTACCTAGTCCAGTTTCCTTACAATTCCTGCCACACCCTGGGCCTTGTTTATGCATTGTTCCCTCTGAAGAATCCTTCACAACTCTCAAGTCTTCTCTGCTTATCCATAACTTTTCATCTGTGCTCATTCAAGCCCAATTTTGACTGACCTGTTCCATGAGTCAAGCCCCATAGTAACTTAACAATTATGTCATAAATCATGGAATGTCAGAGCTCTCAAGAACAGTAAAGAATTTCCCATTCATTCCCCCTTATTCTGTAAGTGAGAAAACCAATGAGGTTACATGGCCAGCCCAAGTTTATACAAGTTGAGTGGTAAGATTGTTGTAGGACCAAGACATTTTGTTTTCTCTAATTATACATTTTTTGTGTTATGATTCATGTGCGTGGCATTAATATTTGTGTACGTATTTCATGTGCCTGTCTTATTTCTCAAATTAGGCTGTAAACTACCAGTAAACATACTTAATTAGTATTCTAATGCTTAGAAAAGTGCTAGATAAATAAACTTAGAGTCTAAATTGAAAAGATAAAAAAATGAAGTAATTCATTGATTTTTACCAATGAAACGCTGACAGTTAATTTCCCTCCATAGATTAGCTAAGATTCAAAATAGATTTTCTAACATACCTATTTCCAAATCTTGGTACTCATATAAAATAAGCTGAATTTAGTACCTTTATATCTTGATTGTTTTCAACAGTAATATAAACTCAGTTCATTATATTATCCACAAGTATTCACAAAGGTCTAGTCCTGTGCTATGTGATACAGTAGCCACTAGCTTTTTAAATTTAAATGAATGAAAATTAAATAAAATTTGAAGTTCAGTTCCTCAGTCGCTCTAGCGAAACTTCAAGTGCTTAATAGCTACGTGTGCCTAGTAGCCACTGTATTGGACAGCATAGATAAAGAACATTTCCATCATTGCACGGAGTTCTACTGGTCTAGAATTTCTCATACAATGATAAGTTGTTTAGCCTACAGAAGAATCCAGGGATTTTTACAGGAATCACATTGATGAGTCAACCATTCTGGTAACCTGACAGCATCTCTAATGTTTCATTAGTAATTTTAGCAGTTGTCCCTTCACCAACATGGACGTATATGTCCCCATCCTCAATGGCTTCTACAGGCTTCTACACTTGGGTACACAAGATAATCCATTGAGAAGTAAGAAGAAAATAAGCTTATATTTCATAGTTTACCTTCTCTTTAAATTCATATTTATGTGTTTTGATACGCCAATTGTGATATGTAAATAAATATACATATGATGAGGTATCTGCTCAAAATATTTTTGGTTATTGGGATGAATAATCAAAGTATAGAAACCACTTCTCTAGTGCCCCATTGGTAAGGCTACCCAGTTGCTCCCTGCTTTGCTTCTGTAGCTCCTTTCATCACACACTGAATTCATGTTTTTTGGCTCTGTGTTCATACTCCTCAAAAGAGGATCTGATTGGATGAACCAGTCACCATCCAGAATCGGGTAGTTGGACAGAGCTCTTGATTCAAGACAATTCATAAACCCCTTGCCAGCCTCGAAATGATGACTTCAATTATAACACCCAAATCCAGTTCATTTCGCTGTATCACGGTGCTGGAGTTACAGAATACAAATCATGAAAGCTGTAACTAAGGAACCTTTCCAAAGAAGGCAGTGAGCTTGACAAGTACGCTGGACCTCCTTTTAAAAGTAAACTATGACTGTTCCAAAAAGGAAAGTCAGAAAATGAAGTCTCTTTGACTACCTTTATACTCCTTTCCCTGCTGATAGGATATGGATACTGGTAGGCAGAATAATGACCCCCCCCCCAAAGATGTCCATGTCCTAATCCCCAGAAACTGTGAATGTATTATCAGTACCTTATATGGCAGAAGGAACTTTGCAGGTTTGTTCAAGTTAAGGGCCTTGGATGGGGAAATTATCCTGGAATGTTCAAGTGGGTCCAATATAATCAATCACAAAGGTCCTTATAAAAGAGTGCGGGTGCCAGGAGTCAGAAAAAGGAGATAATGTGACCACAGAACCAGAGATTGGAGTGATGTGCTTTGAAGGTGGAGGGAGAAGGGACCATGAGCCAAGGAATGCGGGAGGCTTCCAGAAGCTAGAGAGGCAAGGAAACAGATTCTCCCCTGAAGGCTCCAAAAGGAATGCAGCCTTGCTAACGCCTTGGTTTTAGATTTCTCACGTCCAGAATTGTAAGAAAATTAATTCATGTTATTTTAAGCCAGTAAGTTTGTGGTAATTTGTTACAGCAGCAATAGGAAACTAATACACATGTTGATACTCAGTCTACAAAGCTTTTATTAAGTACTTTCTACATGACAGACACAAAAATATCATCATGGTTCCGTTGTTTTTAAACCTCTTGTGTAAAGCTGTTGAAGAGTGAGATTAATGAGTGCTTTTTATTTTAGGTAACTCCTAATTCAGTATGCTTTCAGTTGCCAGTAAAATAATGAATTTATTGGCTGCAATAACTGAAAAGTGCAAAGGTTGGGCAGCTGTCAGGGCTCGGGCTTCATTTCTCTGTGAATCTCTTGGCTCTGTTTTCCCATTGTCAGCATCATCCTTGAGTTTCCCTCATCTTGGGATGGCTACCAGGGACAGCCGGGGCTGTGTGCTGTAAACTATTTTGCATTAAAGTGTGTGCTGTAAACTATTCTGCATTAAAGAAAAGGGACTTCCCTGGTGGTCCAGTGGTAAAGAATCCGCCTTCCAGTGCTGGGGACATGGGTTTGATCCTTGGTCAGGGAACTGAGATCTCACATGCCATGGGGCAACTAAGCCCGTATGCCACAACTACTGAGCTTGCGTGCCTCAATGAGAGAGCCTGTGTGCCGTAAACTACAGAGTGCACGCACTCTGGACCCCGTATACCACAACTACAGAGCCCATGTGCCCTGGAGCCTGCACGTCACAACTAGAGAAAACCCGCATGCCACAACTAGAGAGAAGCCCGTGCTGCAACAAAAGATCCCGCATGCCTCAATGAAGACCACGGGTGCTGCAACTAAAACCTGACGCAGCAAAACATAAATAAATGAATAAATAAATTTTAAAAATAAAATGACTAGGAAGAATTCAGTGTATTGATAAGTTCAGGACAGTCTTCAGTTGGGATTGGGGTCAATCTCATGCAAATTGCTTGGTTACTTTACTCAATAGGGGAAGGGGGGACTTCCCCGGCAGTCCAGTGGTTAAGACTCTTCCTTCCAATGCAGGAGGCGTGGGTTCAGTCCCTGGTTGGGGAACTAAGATCCCACATGCCGTGGGGTGCAGCCAAAAACTTAAAAAAAAAAATAGAGGAAGGGGAGGTATTATGATTCCTCTTGGAAAATCTGGGTGCTGTTAGGAAGGGGAAAGGGTATTGATAAATAATCAAGAGCTTGTCATACCAACAAAAGATAATTGTAATAATACCTTAAAATACTGATAGCTTAAAATGTTAACTTGTATAATGCTTCAGTACTAAAATCTGTCAATTCTTATGTATCATCAGAGGTTCTGGATGTGTCTGCTATTTAATGCATCATTCAAAAGCATTTCAGAGAAAAATCTCCTGAAAATTCACAGTCTCAGGAAAGGTGTCTTTCTCTTTTTTTGCCCCTTGGTGCTAACTACTACCCACAGTTTGATGACCTGCTTTACTGACCTGTGAGGTCTTATATTCTAGTATTGGATTCTTTGGCTTATCATATCACTATGGTCCTAGTTGCAATGAATTAGGCTCTTTCTTTAAAAGCTTTCTCATATAAACATCTTTTTCATGTAACAGTTACTATTTCTGTCATCTGTAGTTAAGGTACTTGATTACTTGAGCAAAATAAAGATGTTTGCCATTCAGGATGTTAAGAGATTTATGGTAGACAGTCACATTTCAAAATCTTCAGAACTGACTTTGTAAAAAAATAAAATGGTCTCATTTCTTATACATAAAACCAAGTGTAATATTAAGGAATATAATGATTATTTCTAGAGAAGGTAGACATTTTTAGAAAATCAAATATTTTCACTTTCATATATACTAAGTCAATATTAGATTTCAGTTACCTGACAAATTCCTCCAGCAATAATCGATAAATTTATAATTAACTTGTATTGTTAGTAGTGAGTGACTAATCCTATGAAGTGCTGTGGGAGACAAGATAAAGGACCCTTAAAACGTATCATTAGTTGAAATAGGATTGGAGGATTATATTATTTGTACCAGTTTTCTATGTAGTTTTTTGAAAGAGCTTTACATAGTTTATCATAAGTTGCCTTTAGCAAATAGTTTTGACTTTTATAATGTGCAAATGACTTGCAGCTATAGGAACTCTAGCACCTTAAGATTTTTGCTAATAATTCAGATCATTGGCTGTACAGTAGAATCATCCAGAAACTCTGAAAAAATACCCAGAAAAATCTCCCAGAGGTTTTGATTCAGTTTCTCAGGTGGGGTTTTTGGCCACAATTGAGGACCACTAATTTAAAGGATTTTGAACATCACACAGATAGGACACAAGTTGGTAACTTTAGAAAAAGGGATGGAATTTGTAAGGTAATAGACAAACAGTACAAATAAATGTTCATAACAAGTTGAACAGTCGTCCTGCATTTAGGACAGTGGGTGCTTAATCCATATCAGAGAAATGAAATCTTAATTTACTTTTAAAGCCTACAGGTAAAAAGAAAGTATATCTTATTCTGAAAAGCTGTTTTTACATTCCAAAGCAATCTCACATTTATTAACTTTTCTCATCCATACATTTAGAATTTTTAACAAAACTGCTCCCCCAGTCACAGAAGAGAAGCAAGAACTACATAGCAGACTGGCGGTAATATTGGGTCAAGTTAGCACAAGAAATAATATTTTCCAGTGTATAATATGGGAGCCAGTTCAAGTAAATAGTAAAAAGAGTTATTCAGTAAGTGGTGTTGGGACAATAGGCTATCCACTTGGAAAATAAAGCTACACAGAATAAATTCCAGACGGATCAAAGAGTTAAATATAGAGAATGAGAATTCAAAAGATAATTTAGAGCATTTTAAAATGTAATCGTGGAATGGGGAAGATTGCTTCTTAGGCAAAACCCCAAATTGAGAAGTCATAAAAGGAACTATTGAGGGTGTACCTTAGTAGGTAAAGACTTAAACTTTGATTTCAGACTACTTAGTTCATTTTTATTTGTTTTTTTTAATAGCTGTATGATCTTAGAACTAAAAATATCCTATAAATACCCAAAGGTTGTTTAATCAAGGATATACACATTCAAACAATGAGACATCATTCTTTGCCTCTCAAGTTGGCAAATGTTAAAAAGGGTTGGAAAGGGTGTGGTGAAAAAGAGCACAGTCCTTCATATTCTGTTGGTGGAGTATCAGTCAGTACAGCCTTTTTTGAAGGGTGACTCAGCAGTATCTATTAAAAGTTAAAATGAGTGTATACTTTGACTCAGCAATTCCAGTTCTAAATATCTATCCTAGAAAAATAATAATACATTTAAAAAGAAGTAGGTACTAGGAGTTTTACATTGGCATTGTTTGAAATAGCTAAAAACTGATATTCTGAATTCGTACCAATATGGGGATTAACCTTTTGAGGAGAAGTGGAGAACAAGAGTTTTTTGTTTTTGGGGGGTTTTTTAATCTATAGGTATCTGTAATTTTGCTGTGAAAAACTACTGAAAATGGTTTTAGGCAATATTTTCCCTAAAAGTTGTTAACTCATTAATGTTTTCCAATAAGTAGCAGTTGTAAGGCATAACTGCTTTTAATCAAACATTAGTATGTGGAGTGTCTTTCTATAAGCCGTTTTATATCCAGATTTTTGCAGAATGGAAACAGACTGTAATCCCATGGAGCTGAGCAGTGTGTCAGGATTTGAAGAAGATGCAGAGCTTAATGGCTTTGAAGGAACAGATATGAAAGACATGAGACTGGAAGCTGAAGCAGTTGTAAATGATGTTCTCTTTGCTGTTAACACCATGTTTGTCTCAAAAACCCTGCGCTGTGCAGACGATGTGGCCTATATCAATGTGGAAACAAGAGAAAGGAATAGATACTGCCTGGAGCTCACTGAAGCCGGGCTCAGGGTAAGTCATTTTCTCTTTAGGAAAAAAAAAAAAAATTATATCTTTACCACTTAATCAAAAAGGGCAGGGAGTCAGGGAGTGGGAAAGAGTGTTAGATGAGAACTTGACACGCAGTAGCTTCTAAGTTTTTTTAAGGAAAGCTTTTTTCCCTAGGAATTTTTATTAATACTAAAGTCTTTCAGCCAACATGGGAAAATTGGATTTTTTGAAAAAGAAGAAACAGATTTGATTTGCAGAGTTATTTTGTCGTAACCATCACCCCCCAGATTAACTTATTTCTTATCTCTAGCTAAATATGTTTACCAGAATAATGCATTCTCTGCATTGGATGAGTTTTGCAGCCACTGTGTTGAATATTTTCCCACCTCTTATAAATGTCTCTTCTATTGAAACAACATACTTGAGGGAATTCCCTGGAGGTCCAGTGGTTAGAACTCCTTACTTTCACTGCCAAGGGCCCAGGTTCAACCCCTGGTCAGGGAATTAAGATCCCGCAGGCCGTGCGGCACAGCCAAAATAAATAAATAACCTTCTGTCTTGGTCAAAAATCTCTGACTTTTCTGTTTCTACAGATAGTTCTCCCAAAGATACGCAGTATCATAAAGTAGAACACAGGGTTTAAGCAAGTAAAACTGTCATGTGGTACATTAAACAAGCACATGAACATCTCTTTATTTCACTAGATTCAATTTACCTAAGATGTATGTGACCGTGTGTTCTGTGTATCCCTTGATAGAGGATCACTTACATTGAAGCCGATTGCAAGGCCAGCATCGTCACTACCCTTAGTTCCCCAACGGATGAGGCTTGGCTTTGGGAGTAGTCCCGGAATTAACTAATCTTTGTGCTCCCCTTCCTAAATTTGTACCAAAAACTTGCAATCTTTAGAAGTGGATGTTAAATAGAAATAGGCAAATCGAAAGTAGAGATAAATGACCCCAGGTAAATTAATTCTGTCTGACACTGTTTAATTCTGGTGAGGTAGGAAACGTTCTAATGAGAGTCAGAAGTCTTACATGTGAATTTGAGTGACCTTGGGTGAGTCAGTCAACCTGAGTCCCTACTTCTTTATCTGTAAGTTGGAGATTAAAAAAAAAAAAACTGAAAAGGATTCGGGGGATGGTTATGTGAATAAAGTTTGCAGAAAGATCTGGATCAGTTATAAAACCTGACATGTAAGTACTCAAATATTTATTTTTTCAGTCTGATTCAGTTAACATTTACTGAGTAACTATCCTGTGTCAGGAATTAGAAATCAAACCATGCGAATAAGACATGATCCCTGTCCCCAGGTAGACCACAGTCTAGTGGGGATAAGAGAGGGGCAAACAAAATTGTAATATGTTGTAGAAAGTGCTGGGACAGAGCATGGTTCCGAAGTGGTGCAATAACAACTCTGCTTCTGTTTCTAGCATAAACTTGCGTCTCCTATGGCTTGAATAGATGTCATAAAATGTGGGGTTCATATGGGGAATTCACAAGCTTTCATGAAGTCAGCAAAACCTAAGTTGATTTTGCCCTACACTGTGCTGGTGAACCATGATATAGGTCTTATAATCCTGTTGAAGAAACAATCTTTAGCTGTGTTTAAGGGGAAAAAACACACAGAGAAGCACACAGAATAACATTCCCTTTTATCTCACAGAGTTGAGCAGATAAGTAATGTATTAGTAATGAAAGTGGCATTTCAGATAACTAATTATAAGGCAGAATTAAAACTTCAAATAAATTTTAGAATTCTTTATACAAAGTCCAAATCACATAAATTATAACCATATGGACTAATAACACTGTAGTAATAATAAGTATAATTATTTATTATAGTACCTTTATAAAAAGACCCTCAATGTATGTGGAATTAAATAGAAGCATGGGGACTTCCCTGGCGGTCCAGCGGTTAAGACTCCGTGCTTCCAATGCAGGGCGCACGGGTTCGTTCCCTGGTCAGGGAACTAAGATCCCACATGCCGTGTGGTGCAGCCCCAAAAAACCCAAAATAAATAGAAGTATGTTTTAGACCATGAAAATGAAATACTATTTTTGTATAGCTTTTTAAATTCTTTCTGTATTTTACATTCCTTTAGGATCAAAAGTAGGTAAAACAGACCTTTTAAATTTTGAGAAAAAAATTACAACGAGAGCATTTTGCTGGTGGTGTTCCTGTATGTTACGAATTGCTTAAATATTACAGGTTGTATTAAAAATGTGTATTCTAACTATTGATGGAGAAACACATAATGTCAGAGAATGACCCATGTAAAAAGTTGGGGTTTTTTTGCTTTCTGTACCAAGATGAAATCTGATTATTTATTCACTACTGCATTTCTCTTGTAGGTGGTAGGTTATGCTTTTGACCAGGTGGACGATCATTTACAGACTCCCTACCATGAAACAGTCTACTCCTTGTTGGATACACTTAGCCCTGCCTACCGGGAAGCATTTGGAAATGCACTCCTTCAAAGACTGGAAGCTTTGAAAAGGGATGGACAGTCATGACTAAGTTTTTTCCTGTTAGAGAGGCTGCTGCTGGTACACAATGTTGACCTAAAGCTTGAAATTCTTCCAGGTGGTCATAGTAGAAAATGCATCTTTGATTTTGTGTCTTTATGATTTTTTGCTTCACATTTAGGCTTTTGATTGAGAACTTTATTGACTAATGAATTGTCTTTCTTAGTTTGTGATTCATTAAGGAAATCCTGAGGCCATTGCTGTGACACCATCATTAAGACATTCAGATTTCTTCATATAGTATCTCTGGCATTCTGAAAACCTAATCAGTATTTCATTCTCTTATTGCAGGACTTTGATGCTGCCAGCACTCTCTCTTACATAGGAAATTCTAGATTTGCACAGTAATATAGGAAATAAACTAACTTCAAACTTTGATTCAGCTTGCTAAATCAGGGGTTTGCTACTAGCTTGGACTGACTTTGTAGTAATTATTTTGCTACTAGCCTTATTGGAAACAAATTAGCAACTAGTTTCTCCTGCACAAATTTTGAAATTCACTGCTTCATGTAATCTATTTATATTATTAATATGGACTGATAAAGATGACTTAATTCTATATTACGTAGCTAGTATTACGTGAAGAACAGGTACTGAAATAGTACTGTATTCCTGTTTGCAACAGCCAGCCAAGTAAGAGGACAAACCATTAGCAAATGAATGCAACAATTACTTGTTTCCAAGATATTTAAGCACATAAGCAAATATAGGAACAGGCTCCATTCTTTTCCTAACAAAAAGCATCTTCAGTGTGTGTGATTTAAAAGAAAAAAGACTCTGATTTCCTAGAAAACAATATTTTGGCCTGTGTTGATTCTTATTATGAATGTTTGTTTACATAATGTACAGTATATATTCAGAAAGTATTTTTGCTTCAACGTTTCCTTTCTATGATGTAGCACTTTGGTATTCCCACAGCACCCCTCCTTCCCCAACAGATGTACAGTGTGCTGTCTGAATGCTAAATCTGCAATGTCATATGAGTGCATCGTATGGGTTTGAAACCAAAGGATGAATGAAGCATTCAGAGACTTAATATTTGAAAAACGGAGACTCTGTATTTTATATTTTATTACAGGTACTAATATTTATAAAAATAAACTATACCATGCTGCTACATGTTTTCAAGTACATGTTGAATAATAAGGATTGGGGAGTTGTTTTTTTAATACTAGTCTAAAGCAGCAACTATAGAAATGTTGAACTAAAATTCCACATCTGGACACACCTTCATAATTTGTCATTTGAAGACATTTTAAAATCATTATTAAATAATAGGTACTTCTAGGCTCTGAAGATCATGTAGACCAGAGCAAGTTAAAGTTTGGTTTGGGTCACTATTCATTGTCAGAGTTTACTGGAATGCTTAAATTATGTTTGATAAATGAACATTCATCCTCAGCTTTATTTTCAGATGCTGACGTGTTTGGGTAATGAAGTCTAACTTCAGGTTGAACTTTCTCATGCTTAATCTCAGGCTGAATGTAAAGGATATTTGTAAAGTCTGAATAAAATTCTGTTTACTAATTTTGAGTTAAGTATGAAGAAAAGTGATTGTATGTTTAAAAATTGAAAGCGTTCATTTTGTGATAAATGTTTGATTCCGAGAGATTCCGTTTCCATTTTTGAATTCTGTATTGTTCCATTTCGGTGTGAAGTGATTTGCTCTTTTTATTACTATGAAAGAGCAACAGAGAGAGAAGACATTAATAGAACTACACATATCAGAACCTCCACTAGATATTAAAACCTTTATTTTACCTAGATTTGTAAAAGAATTTAACCAGATAAATTAACCCTTGATTTCACTTCCAAAAGAAAAAGAAAGAACCTCCAAATAAGTAGCTATTATAAGTCAGTAAGAAAAAAATGAGAATAAGGGGCAAATAATATGATCAACTCAGAAAAATATACAAATGTCCAGTAATCACTTGAAGGATGTTCGACCAGACCAGTAATTCAAGAAAGGAAAATAGGCTTAGCTATGTTGAGCCATTTTACCTAATAATTTAATAGTTTCTCTTATTTAAATATAATGATATCAATAAAGATTTAGTGAGAGGCATAGTTACACTCTATTGGAAGATATATTGGTGAAACCTTTCTGGAAAATAGTGGTAATAAAGCCTTTACAAAGCTTATAACTTCTGTGCTGGTAATAGCCTAGAAATCTAGCATAGTGACATAATTCAGCAGAAGATATACAACAAGGATGTCATTTTCGCTAATGAAACATTGAAAAGGCTCTAAAAAGTGGTTAAGTTATGCCAGATCCTCCTGATGGAAAACTATGCAGCCATTAAAATTGGAGAAAATTATACTACAGGAAAAAAGGGATTTAAAACTACATCTTGAAAAATAATATGTAACAGAAGGAAAAATGAAATAATATAGTAGCTATCACTAGGTGGTAAGATAAGTGATTTCCTTTTTCGTATTTTCTACATTAGCTTTTATATACTAATTAGAGAAGGGAAATGCAATAGATAACGGTGTTCAAACCAGCTGAAGAACATCCCTTTGTAGCAAAAGCACCAATCTGTGCTGAGCTGTGCCTGCTCCCAGGATCCTTGAAGCGGCAGTATGACTATGAAGAGAATGCACACCTCATTTCCCACAATGACACGCTCCCCACCTTTCCTCGAGGTCCAGAATCAATCATTACACATCCCACACAGCTAATCAGCAGCTACTGGGGTACTGAGCATTCATTCCCTGCCCCCATCACAACACTGCACTATTCTCTCGCCAGTGTTGAAAAACACGAAATGTGTGGTTTGATTGTTAAGGGGGAACAGGGTAGGAAAACATTCTGATATGTGCCAGGTTGACTTAAGAACTCTGCCCTTTACCCCTTCATTTTGTGTGTGACGTGTCCAGCTGAGACTTGGACAGGTTGCGGCACTTGCTCAGCAGCCCACCTGTGAGCAGGAGGGTACGGTCAGAACCCAAGTCTTCTGACTCCGCCAACCATCCCCATATGTGTCAATAAAAGCATCCCCTGAACTTTGTGGTTACATGAAAGCTGATTTTGAAAGAGGAACAGGGAACTGTACTCAATATCTCGTAATAACCTATATATTTAACTGAATCACTCTGCTGTACACCTGAAACTAACACAGCATTGTAAATCAACTGTACTTCAATGAAAACTAAAATATTAAAAAAAATTTTAAAGAGGAAAGGAATAACAGAAGAAAGATCCCTTAGTTGGCATAATAGAATTGATCAATAGAATCTCCTTTCCTAACACACCAATATGATACAAAATTCTCTGCAAGCCATCCCCTTGTAACTAGCTCATTTACATGTTATCAGTAATGTAAACAAGAATGAAACAAAAATGAGTTAAAGTAGCATGACCGGTTGAATAAAAGTACTTACCTGCTTAACTGCGTGTCAGTAGGGTCAAACTGAAAATCTGGAAATGAGGCAACTAGTGAACTCTAGAATATTTGATATAATAGACCTTTTGAAAGAATGCTGAAGAGTACTTATTCCATCAAGTTTTGTACTGGTCTTACATGAGTATTTTTACATTTAAATTGACAGCACTTTCTTGTTGATACTAAAAAAAAGAATGTTGCTGTGAGCAAGCTGTTCCCAAATTAAATCTGCAAAATTTCAAAGTGTTATTTTATCAAAACAAGTTTTAATGAGACATATGTATAAAAGGAAAGGGAGTCGGGGTGGGGACGAAAAAAGGGATGAAAAACTCCCATTGGTAGAAGCGTGCTTCAGCGTTGCAGAAAAAAAGCAATTTCACTTATGGAGACCACTTCAGAAGATGCTTTCGTATATCTTGTTTGATCCTGACCGCCCTGTTAGGTTGGTGGTTTCACCCCTGTTTTACAGCCAATTTCACAGCTTGGGTAAAGTTAAAAGGTTGGCCCCAGTCTCCCACAAATGGCTGCAGAGCTGGAAGTCAAAGCCTAGTCTCCCAAATGCCTGAGTGCCCAGAACCTCCAGGCTGTCTGGAGCTCCCTGGCCATCTCCAATTTCTGAGGCAATCAGTATTTAAAAAAAAAAAAAAAGGTACACAGTCAATCCATGTGTTAAATATGTACATTCAACAAGTTAATGTTTAAAGCACAAAAATATTTACTATTCTAAGATAACAGGATATATATATATCTAGTCCACCGTTACCTTTGTGGTTCTGTGATAAGACAAATCGAATGGCATCTTTTAATTTGTCGGTTTATCTGGGCAACTGCGTGTCTAACCTGATTTGGAAAGGGCAAAGTCTGAATTCTATCCCTTTGTGAATGGGGGTGAATCCCCAGCACAAATGGCTGCTAGTCACTCCCACCCCAGCCCTGGAACTGCTAAACCAGTTGAGCCCAGTGGACCAAGCAGCGACCGGCAGCACAGTGGGGACCACACCATGACCCCGAAACTCCATGGCAACAGCCCTTCTTTACAGTAGAGGATTATGTCACGCCCGCCTGGTCAGACCGCCCCAGAGGGGCACGTTAATTCACTCCGACATTTCAGGGGAAGCCTAGGCTTGCGGTTTTACCTTTTCCTCAGATTCATCAGTATTTTTAGTGCTCCGTGTCAGGTGGACACTGGGACGTGTTTCCGGAGTTACCGAATGAACGAGAGGAAAGGGACGGAGGATGCGCCCTGCCCGAGGGCCCCCGGCGTGAAGCAGGGGAGAGTGGGGCTCGGGCGGCGACGCAGGCCTGCCTGGCGCCCTGGGCAGGGAGAGCCCTCCTGGCCTCGGAAACCGGAGGCCCCGCCCCCCGCCCCGGGAACGCCCCGCCCCGCGCCCTAGCCCCAACCCCGGAGGGCAGCCTGGCCCCGCGGTCCTAGGGCCGCGGCTCCATCTCCTTGGCAACCAAAGGGACGCTTTCTCCTTAGCAACCAGCGAGGCTCCCACCATGGCTGAAGAAGAGGAAGTTGCTGTCCGGACGGAGAAAGTTAAACGGATCCAGAGGGTGTTTATAAACCTGCTGGACTCATACAGCAGCAGAAACATCGGGAAGGTGAGCGGCGGTGGATGACAGGAGAACCCAAGCCCCCAACTCCCAGTCCCCCGCCCCAGCCCCGGAACCCAGCGAGGGCCTGCACCACCGGACGCTATCAGGGCCTCCCCTAAGGGACCCTCCCTCGTCCTGGGCACGGCCAATGGCCCCTGCTCCCCAGTCTGCACCCAGGCTAGACAAGCGCCCCACTTGGAAGCCCAGGTGTTTGGAGATCTCCGTTCCAGCCGGGGTTCCTCCCCTGTTAGTAAGAGGAAACTGAGGCTTCGAGGCAGAAAGGGGCTTGCCCAAGATCACTTAGCGAGTTGGGGGCAGGACCTGGACATAGGGCCAGGTCTCCGACCTCCTAACCGGGTTCTCTTTCCATTCCCGGCAACTCGTCTGTATCAGGCAACTGACGGAAAAAGAAGTCCAAAACTAAATGCAATAGCAAAGCATTAAAAAGACAGGGGTAGTATGAACTTACTTGTGTCTTTCAAAAAGATAGATACAAATATAGAGAAGATAGATAGATAGATAGATAGATAGATAGATAGACAACCTAAATACAGAAAAACGTCTCAAAGGATACACAAGACACTTAACCGTTATCACCTCTGGAAGATGGGAGTCACTCGTTCATGAACTCCTACTAAAAGGCTGGCACAGTAAATAAGACCAAAAAAGGTTTTGACCCTTGAAGACCCTGCCCCTCTGGAAGGAGACAGACAATAAATAATTACTAGAATAAACAAGATATTTCAATAGGTGATAAGTACTCTGAAGGAAAGAGAATAGAAGAGGTGGACTGGGGAAGAGCGCAGCTGCTTTCAATAGAGTTGCATGAAAGCGCTCTCTTGAAAGGTGACATTTAATCTGACACACACAAGATGAGGGTCCAGCCCGAGGAAATAGTTCCCAGAGGGCACGGCAAAGGCAAAGGTTGCAGAGGACAGAGTGGTGAGGCTGCAGTGAACCAGGGGCTCCAGGGGACAGCAGACACCATGCCCAGGACCCATGTGGCTTTGGGGCCCGCACAAATGTTATAATTTCTCTTAAAATAGGAAGGAAGCAAATTAAATTTTACAGTCAAAGATAGTGTGTCATTATAGATATACAGTCATAAAATATCATTTTTAATATACTTTTGGCGGAAAGGGGCTGTGAAAGTCAAAATGTGGCCCAGCTCAGCAACTAAACAGTGCCTCACACGTGGTCAGCAGTTCATCCATATTTATTGTGTAAATTAGCAAAGCAGAGTCAAGCCCAAAGGCCCAGATCTTGTGGGGCTTTGGTCAGGAATTTGGTTTATGTTCTAAATCCATTGATAGCCATTGGAGTACTTAAAAAGGGACGTGACATGATTGAAATTAGGAGGGAGGGAGGGAAGAGAATTTAACTTTTTACTTTATCCCCTTTTGAGCTCTGATTATTTTTTACGACATAATATTTTTACAATAAAACTTTTTGTTGGGAGAGATTTTTTCCAAAGCTTATCAATAACAGAATTTCCGGTTATTCCTTAACAAACCAGGACTTGACTTTCTCAAATTCCAAGTAATTGCTATTGTCTGCACCAAGCAATATGGGAGTAGAAATATAAAGCATCTAAAAAAACGTGGAAGCCATGTCTCTTGTCCTCAGGCCTAGCTGAGCAGTGCCACCACAGCCCCTTCTCCCCCGGTCTCTGGGTAGTGTGTCAGGGCGGGGCACCTGTACAGCCGGGGTGTCATTATCAGAAGGTCCAACTTCACCCCTTCCTGCCTATGCGATCTTGGGCAAATTACTTATTGCTGGGCCTCAATCTCCTCATCTGTGAAACGGGATAATAAATTGAATATGTGTGTTTGAGAGGTAAATGAAAATATATATGGCATACTTGGGAAAAATAGATTCCAATAAGAGATTGAACCTGACACCTTGTCTATTAACTTGGACTGTTTTTTTATCAAAATAAAGGAGGTGGGGCATTCTGTTGTGTTTTTACTCCCAAGAGGTGATATCGTCATGATTATTTACACATGTTTAAACTATAAATTATATGTCTAATATATAAATTAAAATTATTTCTTTTTATATATGAAACCCATGAACATTGCATAAACAACTCACAAAGACAGCTTTTGTAAAACCAAAAAAAGAAACTTTGCCAACCTCATTCTATTTCATTATTCATAGCCACTGGTCCCATGTGGTTATGGAACGTTTAAAAGTGTCTAGTCCAAATGGAGATGCACTGTAAGTGTAAAATGCACATCAAATTTCAAACACTTACTATGGGAAAAGAAAACAATATATAATATCTCAATAATGTTTATATTGATGACATGTTAAACTGATAATGTTTTGGATATATTGAGTTAAATAAAATGTTACCTAAATTTTTAAAAATTTAAACTTTACCTAAGTTAACTTCACCTGTTTCTTTCTCCTTTTGTTAATGCGGTACTAGCAAATTTAAGTTACCTAAGCCGATCGCATTACATTTCTACCTATCTGTTAGACAAAACGACCATCGTGAATTTAGCCCAGCTCTGCCTGGTGCTAGGGAAGGATAATACCCTTAACGAGCTTTTAAGCTCTCCGAGCCTGAGTTCCTCGCCTATGAAATGGGGAGTCATAATAGTGAATAGACACTTCACTGTGTCTTTGCGGGAATTAAACCAATTTCAATGAGATGCCGGTGTACAAAGCGTGAGTGGCACCGCTAGCAAGCCTTCAGTAAAGGTCAGGTTTTAGAATCGTCATTCATTGACTGGCCTTACTCTCCGTTGTTCTTAGTATTCAGGAAATTCCTGTTTGCTTGCAGTTTCTCTCTACCTCTGTGGTCGGGGCTTCACTTGAAGAAATTACCGAAGAGGAGGAAAAGCACGATGAAGATAAATCAGCCGTGCCAGAAGCCTCCTCAGCCAACCTGAAGGAAGGCACGTTCCAGATAGTGGGCACGCTTTCCACGCTCGAAACCCCCTGCCCCAACTTTGCCATGGAGACCTACTATGTAAGTCCAGAGGGACTGCTGAGAGGGGGCGAAGGGGAGGGCCACCCCCTGCTCCGATGCCCTGCCACTGTGTTTGCTCCTTGTCTCCTCTCTCCTGCCAATGTGAGAAGGTGGGGAAGTTGAGGAGAGAGATGAGGGCAGGTCTTCCTTCTGCGATGGAAATTAACAATCCTTGTCTCTCCACTTTCAAGTCTTGCCTGCAGCAGAGAACTTAAATGAGATATTCTTAGAAAGTATGGATCTCATTTGGACTTTCAGACTCATAAAGTTCTCTGCCCTGTATTTAGAATGTATTCTGCCCTGCACCACCCCAACATGGCTCTGGGCCATGGCCGGCGCAATCTGTGAAAGAGACATCTCCTTTGGTAATAAGCCACTCAAGGATAACACCATTATATTGCTGTCTTACTGAGAAATACTGCTGCCTTCACATGACAAATTCTACACAGTCCTCATCCAAGGACTTAAATACCTGCAAGAAGGGTGACCCTCCCAGCCTAATTCCTCCCATCACCCTGCCTGCAGCCCTCTAGATCCTAGGAGACAGCTTTGCACATGCTGTACCCTGGAATAGCCTTCCCTCTTCCCTCCTCCAACCAGCCCTATTCATCCTTCACGATTTAATTCGGGTTGTCTTCTCCTCCAGGAAGCCCTCCATGATTCCCCACTCCCAGTTTAGATTCTGAGCTCTCTACCTGCCTAGATTCTTACACTTTTCTCACTCCATTGTTATTATCTGTCTATTGTGGGTCACATTATTAGTATCTGTTCCTTGAGAGTAGAGACAGCACCCCATTTATTCTCATGTGTATCCTTGCACGGTGACGGACAGCACTGGCCCTCAATAAGTATTTGTCAATGAATGAATGAGTCCCCTCCTACCATCTTTGGGAACTTTCTTCACCACTTACCCCCTTTTACCCTCTTCTGGATCTTGACTCGCCACTGGCTTCTTTCTTTCCACGTCTACGTATGCTCACATCTTTCTCGCTGGAAACACACACACACACACACACACACACACATACTCTTACTTTGGCCTCCCTGCCTCTTTCTCTGCCCATGGCCCCTGCCACCACTGAACTTGAGAGAGGGCTCAGCCACCTTTGCAGGCCTCACTCCTGCACTCTCCAGCCCCCACCCCTTCACAGGAGATGCCCTGGCCATTGTCACCAGCCAGCCCCTCATTACCAAGGGCCTCTCTTCCCTGCTTCCCAGGAGCAGCAGCTGGCAGACTGCCCTTACGCATCCACTCCTTCCCTTTAAATGCAGTTTTTCTCAGAGCTCCCTCCCTTCTCCTAATAGGCATCCTTTCTAAATCTTATTCAGTCCTATAGCTCCAGCTCCCCTGTACAAGCCAACGCCTTTCAAATCCTTCTCCAGCCCTGTTGACCAACCTGCACATCCAACTGCTTCCTAGTCTACTCCCCGAGATGTCCTGCAGCACTTCTATATCAATTTACCCAGGATGAAGTCTCTCACACTCCTCTACAAAACTACTCTGCCCTGGGGCTTCCCTGGTGGCGCAGTGGTTGAGAGTCTGCCTGCCGATGCAGGGGACACGGGTTTGCGCCCCGGTCCAGGAAGATCCCACATGCCGCGGAGCGGCTGGGCCCGTGAGCCATGGCCGCTGAGCCTGTGCGTCCGGAGCCTGTGCTCCGCAACGGGAGAGGCCACAACAGTGAGAGGCCCGTGTACCGCAAAAAACAAAACAAAACAAAACAAAAACAAAACACTACTCTGCCCTAATTTGTATTAAGGGCCTTGCTGTCTATTATCAGTTTAGGCTGTTTGGGGCTGCAAGTAATAGGAAAAAAAAAAAGGCAATGCAAATCAGTAACCAATAAGGAATTCATCAACTTATGTGGCTGGTGGTCTCAAGGAAGCACCTGCTTCAGGCCTGGCATGACCCAGGGGCTGCAGCTCCTTTTCCAGCCCTTTTCTGGGCTCTGTCTTCCTCTGGGAGGGACTTCATCCTCAGGTTGGCAGCAAGGCGGCAACATTCCAGGGCTTTGCACACAAACGCAGCAACACTCTGATGAAGAGAACGTCCAGAAGTTCTCAGAAAAAGGAGGATGAACATTCCAGCAGCACACCACAGGTGCCTTGAATCTCAGTGTCTTAAGTTGAGTCACTCGCTGATTCCTGAACCAATCACTTACCCTGAGATCAGTAAGGCCCATCCCTTAAACTAGAAGGTGGAGTTAATTTCCCACAGGCTGAGAAGGGGCGTATCTGCACAAAATTGTGGTTCTGTTGGGAAAGAAGAAAAGGAGATGGATGATTGTAGACAAGCAAGAGTGTCGTTTCCACCATTCATCACGCACTTGCCCCCATCACAACTGCAAGCCTGGCATTGCTGTGGGCTCTTGGCTTCCCAGTATAGACTGGAAAACACACACACGCGCACACATACACACGCACACATACACACACACACACACACTGCGAGTGCTGTGCGTTCAGTTTTATTTGGGGTTGACTGAGGGCTATAGCCTGGGAGACAGCCTCTCAGAGAGCTCTGAGGAACTGCTCCAAAGAGGTTGGGGTGTGGGGAGTCAGTACGCATGTGATTTGGGTGAAGGGGCCACGTGCAAGCAAGTACACGTCTCAGCAAAAGGTCAGTTCTGGTCACAAGGAGCAGATCTCTCCAGTCATGCCTTTGGTGCTTTTCTAGGTACGAGAAGACACACGATATTGGGTTCATAAAAATTTCTCCTGCAAATGTCTGTCTGAAGTCCTTTCCTGCCAGATTTTTCCAGAGCACAGAGGGCCTCCTTGCTGACCTCAAATTAAAGAGCTCAGCTTCTTATTGAACATGTTACTAAAGAGGTTTCGTCAAAAAGACCAAAGCCCCTGTCATCATCAGACTCTTCAGATTCTTCTTTCTTTGCGTCTACTTTCTGCTCCTCAGCGGGGGCAGCAGCGGTGGAGGAGGCAGGACCTCCTGCTGGGGCAGCTCCACCAGCCCCTGCACTGCCGATGAGGCTCCCTGTGTGCTGACCTTGGCCAAAGCCTTTGCAAACAATCCTGGCCAGAAAGGTTCAACATTGACACCGGCTGCTTAATGAGAGCATAGATCTTGTCCTCTGTGACCATCACCTCATCGTCATGCGGGATGAGGGCCGAGAAGATGCAGGCGAGCTCCGAGACGGAGGCCGTGGTGCGGGGCCAGTGCTAGGCGGGGGCTGCCGGACAGATGAAGTGAGGGCCTCGCCCCAACGCGGCCTTAGCTTCCTTGGAAGGACGGAGCACCTTAGCGGCAGCTGAAGGAAGGGAGGCCTCAGCTCGTGTCTTTAATCGCTCTCGAAAGAATGCCTACTTTCCATTCTCCTGGCTATCTGCGTTGCTTCAGATCTCCATCACTGATCACTCTTTATACCTGAATTTGATTCAGTGAATGAGTATTGAGCACTTTGAAGACCCGCAGAAAAACACGGAGCTCGCAGCCTAGCAGGAACTCTGCAATGTCAACTAGTGGCTACAGAGCAGGACAGTGACATGATGACAGAGGTGTGCGCACAGCCGCGTGCAGAGCACTCTGAAGAGGGCAGTATGAATTCTCAGTCTTATCTATAGCGCCAGGCAAACGGAGCTTCAGACGCCTCCCTGCCACACAGAGCAAGACCCCCTAACCTCCTCTGATCGGGAGATTCTGCACAGCTGGCCCTCCTTTGGGAGCTTGGGGTCTACTGGTGATGCTGGGACTGAGGCTGAACCTCCAGGGCTGAATAGAGCTTCCCAAGCAGATAAAAGGACAAGGAAATGACACACAAGGGGGCACCTGGCAAAGTGTATGGTGTGCTTTGGAATAGAAAGCATCAGTATAGCTAGAGCTTGGGTTCTGGGCAGCCAAGGGGAAGAAGCAAGAGTGGCATGAAAGGTGAGAGAGAATGGAGGATGGAAAAACATTAGGCTGGTCCAGGTTGTCAAAGGTGCTTTTGCCTGGCTCAGCAAATGGCCTGCTAGTCCGTGAACTTCCCAGGCTCTGCTGAGTGAGCTTGTATTCACCCTTTCAGCCCAGCTCAAATGTCAACTCCTATGAGCCATAGTCCCATACGTCACCTAGTCCATCAAACCTCAGATGTCCTTCTATGATAGCCCTTTCTACCTTGGGGGCTGCCACGTAGGGCTGTACGGATTGCACACTGCGCAAGGTTGCCCAGCTATGGGCATGGGTAGGAGCTGAAAAGCGATGTGTTCTGCTGGCTACAGTGTGTCCCAGACTGGGTGCCTTATAATTTTTCCACCAAGAGCAGGTTTCCTTTTTCTAATTTGTACAAAGGCTTCATATGTGCTTAGTTGCGCCCTCGTCCACATTAGACCCTAGTTATTTGTTAAAATTTTGCCAACTACACACACACACACATGCGCGCACGCACGCGCGTGCGCTAATCTGTAATATCAACAATCATACATTATTTATTTTGCCTTTCCCCTTGGGGTGAAAATGAGGGCCCACAAATATTTACTGGGGGAACAAATGAATGCACAATCATGGTCACTCAGTATCTGGTCAGGATGACCATTCTCTTGAAAACGTGCCTGTTTCATCCTCAATCATTCCAATCATGATTTACCAAGTGTGCGTGTTTTCCTTTGGACACAGTGATCACCAAAGTTACTTTCATCCCATATAAGAACTTGGTATTTTTAACCATTAAAAGTTTCTGTTTTTTTTAAAATACTCCCTGCTGTCAACTGTAATAAGGTACCTTACATCTCGAATGAGACCAGATTAATTCCATTTTGAGGATTCTGAAATAATCCATATTAATCACTTATCAGCATTTCTGAGTGATTCATGATCTATAGTTGCTCAAAGAATCTTGCATAGAGCTTGAGTTTGTTTTAAATGCCTCACACATTTTCTTCCAGTGTGTTCTAATTCTTTCTTCCTGAATCGGGGTTTAAACAGCATGCAGAAATAGTACCTAAGATCATTATGCAATTTTCTTATTCATCTGTTCCAGGCTATTTACATAAACTTTGTTACTTGAAAACTACACACAGAAGAGAGCCAAAATTTCATTTTAAATAAAAAAATCCTTCTGCGAATGTTTCCTGTGGGACTCTCCAGGCAACATATCTCATTTGGAAATTGTCACTCCCATCTAAATATTAAGGTTACTTTGTGCGCTTCTTGCAACAAATGACTGTCAACTTTCTTTTTCAGGCTATCTCTCGAGAAGACCTTCTCATGCACCTGCTGGAGTGTGATGTTATCATTTATAACATCACTGAGAACCCCCAGCAAGTGGAGGAAGCCATCTGGGCAGTCTCTGGTCAGTGAGATGCACCCTTGATCTCCAGGGACGGGACTTTTTTACTTTACCTAAGAGTCATCTCAGGAACACTAGGCAAATTAGGACCGTGGAAGAACTGATCTGAAATTCACCTAAAACAGGAAGTGAAATCAGACTAGTGGATACGCCTGTGGATAGCATTAAAACATAAAGGGAGGCATATGAAAATATGTAAGAGTTTATGTGAGGGACTTCCCTGGTGGTCCAGTGGTTAGGACTTTGTGCTTCCAGTGCAGGGGGCATGGGTTCCATCCCTGGTTGGGGAAATAAGATCCCACATCCCACATAATGTGCAGGGTGGCCAAAATAAATAAATACATAAAAATAAAGTTGATGTTTACTGCATTTGACAGTGTTTCTTATTATATATAAAAAAAAGAAGAGTTTATATGAACAAAACTCAATTCATATTGGGAATTCCCTGGCGGTCCAGTGGTTAGGACTGTTTGTGATTAGCTGTTCTTAGGTTTGGGTTTGCTTATTTATGCTGCTAAGCTATTAGGACCACCTCAATCTAATGGCTTCCTTGTTTAATTAATTTAGCAACAGGAGCTTCCGAAGAATAGAATTTTTTAAATTGAAATATAGTTAATGTACGATATTATAAGTTATAGGTGTACAGTACAGTGATTCAAAATGTTTAAAGGTTATACTCCGTTTATAGTTGTTATAAAATACTGCCTGTTCCCTGTGTTGTACATCATATCCTTGTAGCTTATTTTATACCTAATAGTTTGTACCTCTTAATCCTCTACCGCATAAAGCCCTTCCCCCTTCCTCTCCCCACTGGTAACCACTAGCTCGTTCTCTATATCTGTGAGTCTGCTTCTTTTTTGTTATAGTCACTAGTTTGTTGTATTTTTTAGTAATATCATACAGTATTTATCCTTCTCTTGTCTGACTTATTTTACTTGGCATAATATGTCCATCCATGTTGTTGCAAATGGCAAAATTTCATTCTTTTTTATAGCTGAGTAGTATTCCATTGTATATATATTCACCAATTTTTCTGTATCCATTCATCTGTTGATGGACCTTAGGTTGCTTCCATATCTTGCCAATTATAAATAATGCTGCTAGGAACATTGGGGTACACGTATCTTTTGGAATTAGTGTTTTCATTATTTTAGATATAGACCCAAGAGTGGAGTTGCTGGGTCATATGGTAGTTCTGTTTTTGGTTTTTTGAGAAACCGCCATACTGTTTTCCACAATGGCTGCACCAATGTACATTCCCACCAACAGTGCATGAAGGGTTCCCTTTTCTCCACATCTTCGCCAACACTTGTTATTTGTTGTCTTTTTGATGATGGCCATTCTGACAGTTGTGAGGTGGTATCTCTGTGGTTTTGATTTGCCTCTCCCTGATGATTAGCCATGTTGAGCATCTTTTCATGTGCCTGTTGGCCATCTGTATGTCTTCTTTGGAAAGATGTCTACTTAGTTCTTCTGCCCATTTTTTAATCTGGGTCGTTTGTTTTTTTGATGTTGGGTTGTATGAGCTGTTTATATATGTTGGCTATTAACCCCTTATCATTTATATCATTTGCAAATATTTTCTCCCATTCAGTAGGTTGTCTTTTCATTTTGTCAGTGTTTTCCTTTGTTGTGCAAGAGCTTTTAAATTTAATTAGGTCCCATTTGTTTATTTTTGCTTTTATTTCCTTTGCTTCAGGAGAGAGATCCAAAAAACTACTGCTACAATTTATGTCAAAGAGTGTTCCGCCTATGTTTTCCTCTAGGAGTTTTATGGTTTCTGGTCTTACATTTAGGTCTTTAATCCATTTTGAGTTTATTTTTGTATATGATGTCAGAGAATGTTCTAATTTCATTCTTTTACATGTAGCTGTCCAGTTTTCCCAACACCATTTATTGAAGAGACTGTCTTTTCTTGCCTCCTTTGTCATAGATGAACTGACCATAAGTGCATGGGTTTATTTCTGGGCTGTCTATTCTGTTCCATTGATTTATGTGTCCAAAGAATAGAATATTTTTGATCATTAAAAGAAACATTAACTTTCAAAATTCAACCTTTATTCATTCCACAGGCATGGCTTAAGGAGGTGGGGTTGAACGTATTGGGAAGATACAAAGACAAATTTAAAAAAAAAGATACCCTCAAGGCTCTTGTAGGCCCACAAGAGAGCTAAGGGACTCGGGAGAAACTTTCATGCAGGGCAGAGAATGACATGTTGACACAAAAGCTATCACAAGATGGATGTGACTTTAGGAGGAGAGGAATTATTTAGTTTTAAAATTTTTTTATTTTTGGCTGTGTTGGGTCTTTGTTGCTTCACGGTGGCTTTTCTCTAGTTGCAGCAAGCGGGGGCTGCTCTTCGTTGCGGTGCGCGGGCTTCTCATCGCAGTGGCTTCTCTTGTTGCAGAGCACGGGCTCTAGGCACGCGGGCTTCAGTAGTTGTGGCGTGCAGCCTCAGTAGTTGTGGCTTGCGGGCTCTAGAGTGCAGGTTCAGTAGTTGTGGCGCACGGGCTTAGTCGCTCTGCAGCATGTGGGATCTTCCCAGACCAGGGCTTGAACTTGTGTCCCCTGCATTGGCAGGTGGATTCTTAACCACTGCACCACCCGGGAAACCCCAGGAGAAAAGGAATTATTTCTAACTGTGAGGATTTGATTCAGTTCAACAAGCGTTCCCCAATAGCAAGGGTCAGGAAGGGGTCGCAGAGAACACGTTCATATTTTAAATGCATTGAAAAAGGTAATGAACTCTAAGGGACAAGATGAAGTTTAGCAATTTGGTGCTTTGTGATTCATCCCCTTATTAAGTCCAGATCAAAGGAGAGAGCAAATCAGCTTATTTGAATTGCCATTCTAGGCTAGGAGGACAGCCAAAAAGACACAAGCACCTTACTTTGCAGTATTTTTTACACTTCAGTATGTTGGTTTTTGGCAGATGAGTTCAGGCGTCAGCAAACTTTTTCTGTTAAAGGCCAGATAGTAAATATGTTTAGCTTTTCAAGCCAACTCCTCTGCTGTTGTAGCAAGAATGCAACTATAGACAATATGTAAATGAATGGGCCGGGTTCCAATAAAACTTTATTTACAAAAACAGGCGGTACATTGCCAACCCCTGAATAAGACCAATAGCAAAGCTATATTTTGGCTCATGTTCAGAGAAATGGAATGAAGCCTCAGTCATATCTGTACCATATTCAGAGAAATCATGATGAAAAAGTACTCTCTGTGGATGTGCTGGAGTCCTCAGGAGCTCAGAATGTTTGATTTCTCATTTATCCCTGTGGGCCTAAGTTTCATTCAGTAAGAGACAAATCAATAACATGAACAATGTGTCATCTTTTGAAACAGAGCTTTTTAAACGCCTACTGTCCACATGTTTATCCCTTTGCAAATATTTACAGGTGATGTGTAATTGCACTTTCTAAGATAATTTCACCACCTAAAATAATAATCAGACCTAATGTTTACTGAGTTCTTATTTTGTGCCAGTCTTTGGAAATTGATTTTTTTCTATATCATGTATACTCACAATTTTCTTTACATTTTAATTTTTTTTCTGAAATAAAACCTGGACATGTTTTGAAAGTTAAAAAGCACAGTAGGATTTAGAATAAAAAGCAACAATTCCCTGCATTTCTTTTCCATTCCATCTCTACTGTTCAAAAGGAACCTCGGGCTTCCCTGGTGGTGCAGTGATTGGGGATCTGTGTCCCGGTCCGGGAGGATCCCACATGCCGCGGAGCGGCTGGGCCCGTGGACCATGTCCGCTGGGCCTGTGCATCCGGAGCCTGTGCTCTGCAGTGGGAGAGGCCGCAACGGTGAGAGGCCCGCGTACCGCAAAAACAAACAAACAAAAAAGGAACCTCATTTAACCCACTTGTTCCTTTTAATACACAAAAATGCCTGCACTGATGTCCTCCGATTATGAACTTTAGACATTAACCACTGAGCTCCTGCTATGACAGATGAGCTTCAGCACCTAATAAGATGTCTCCCACTAATCATCAAGGGAAGATAGTAGTTCTCAAACTTTGACACTGCATTTCCTTTCATGAGCTTTAACATGTAGAGTATGTTCTATATTGCTTCCTTCTTCATTCTAATAAAGAGCTTTAAATAATTAGGACAATTTTATTCTCTATTTGGTGAAAAACTTTTAAATGTGTTACCTCTTTTTTGGGATACAAAGTGTTTGTGTCTGTAAGAAAGTATAGCCCTTGGTCAGTCATGGGGGACTGGGTGAGTGGGGAGGACATGGGGTGGGTGGGGCTATAGAGAGAATAGTAGAGGGAACTTTCTCACTTTACCTCATGTACTTTCTGAGATTTGGGGAGTTTTCTGTTTTTACAGTGGATATGTATTACTTCTTAATGATGTTTTATGGAACTATTTTCAAATATTTTAATATAAAAGAATTCCTCTACCTTGCCTTTCACAGATACTATCAAAGGAAGGCAAAACTGGAGAAAGAAATGAAGTGTAAGAAATGCAAGAAAACATTTGTATATATGGATAAAATGTGCTGCTTGTTCACAAGTGAACAAGCAGATCATTTTAGACCCATTAAAATGATCACAAATAAAAAAGGATAACCCAGTTAGAAGACCTCTGAGTGTGCCAAGCGTTCACAAAATAGGCCAATCTGAGGCACAGCAGAGCAGGAAGGGTAAAGAACAAAATTAAATTGAAGAGGCGGTTTTTGTTAATAGAATAAAAATAGAAACTAAAGTTAACATTTCATTGGGATTAATATGTGGACATAGTGTTCTTTTTTTTTTTAAATCTTTACTGGAGTATAATTGCTTTACAATGGTGTGTTAGTTTCTGCTTTATAACAAAGTGAACCAGCTACACATATACACATATCCCCATATCTCTTCCCTCTTGAGTCTCCCTCCCTATCCCACCCCTCTAGGTGGTCACAAAGCACTGAGCTGATCTCCCTGTGCTATGCAGCTGCTTCCCACTAGCTATCTATTTTACATTTGGTAGTGTATATATGTCCATGCCACTCTCTGCTTACCCTTCCCCCTCCCCGTGTCCTCAAGTCCACTCTCTAGTAGGTCTGTGGACATAGTGTTCCTAGACTTAATTCAATAATACTCTCTCACCTTACCGTTGGATTCCATGAGTTTATTAGATTCAGGATATCAGTATTTTATTGTTTTCCTTTTTGTTTCGAGATTGATTTCGAGAAATCAGCTCATGAGACTAAAATTTACCATGACTACTGTGTCGCTTAGATCCTCTGACAATTTAAGTATATCTCATTTTAGTTTTTGTTTTTTCCTGGAAAGTTATACATTATGAAAAATATTTTAGTGGAATCACATGCCAGAAAGTATTCAAGGAGATTCAGTGCTTAAATGTGTGGGGAGCCCTCCTGGGGAATGACAAACCCTTTAGAAACCAAACACTCCCAGGTCCAGGCCACCACTATTCTAAATTCCCATCTCTACAGATGGTTCCTAATCAAGCATCGGAGTGTTACCAAAGCCCTCCCTCCACACACAGCCCACAGCCCCCAACGCATAAGCTGCTCTCCCCCAGCCAGGGGGAGTGGAGGGGGAGGGAATTACTTCCTTCTGCAAGCGCTTAGGCTAAATAGCACTGCTTTATGTGAAATCGTGAGAGGGCCTTGCCCATAAAAAAGAATGAAATCGTGCCATTTGCAGCAACATGGATGGACCTAGAGATGATCATACTAAGTGAAGTAAGTCAGACAGAGAAAGACAAATATCACATGATATCACTTATACGTGAAATGGAAAAAAATCATGTAAGTGAACTTATTTACAAACTGGAAATAGGCTCACAGACATAGAGAACAAACTTATGGTTACCAGAGGGGGGAAAGGTAAGGAGATAAATTAGGAGTTTGGGATTAGCATATACACACTACTATATACAAACTAGATAAAGAGCAAGGATTTACTGTATGGCACCGGGAACTATATTCAAGGTCTTGTAATAACCTATAATGGAAAAGAATCTGAAAAAGAATATATTAGATATAGATATAGATAGATATAACTGAATCACTTTTCTGTACACCTGAAGCTAACACAACATTGTGAATTAGCTATACTTTAATTTTTTTAAATGGTTAAAAAGGAAAAAGAGGGCCTTGCTTTCTGATTTGGGGCCTCCACTCCATTCTCCATGCAGCTGGAGGGGGTGCATAGGCCGGGCAACCAGGCTTCCTGGATCGGACTCTATACCACCACCTCACTCCGTGATCCTGGGCAAACTGTGCCTCAGCTCCCTTAGAAGGTAGAAACAGAGATGAGAGTATCTATCCCCCGATGGTGAGAATTCGATAAAGCCCATGAACTGTTCCCATCCGTGTCAGCTATTATCAGTATCACGAGCCCTCCCCAAAAGTGAAAGCACACCCGCTGCAGGCCAGGAAATAGGAAGGGGCTGAAGATTTGAGCTGGGCTCAGAAGAGGTCGGGTAGCTGGAGTGGGGCAGCCAGGGACAAAGATGGGGAGGGGGCAGCATCAGAGGGGATGTCCCCCTGGGGTAAAGCCACTCCTTGAAAGAGGAGTCACTTCAAGTCCCGCTGGTGATTAAAAGTACACATGATTTTAAAACACGTTCTAAATGGATCCAAGTAACTGCTTGGCTTTTCGGCCCTACAGCCCTGAATGAAGAAATCAGCCATTTCGAAAAGCGGAAGGTGTTTATTTTAGTGTCCACGGTGATGACCTGGGCGCGGTCCAAACCCCTGGACCCAGTAAGTAGTGTGCTGGCTTTTCCTTTATGCAACATTTCACCCCCGATTCCTTGTAATCTGCACGGGAGAACTTTCTACAGTGGATGGTGTATTCTTACACTCCTGAACCCTACCCCGTAATAAACACTCTGCAGAGTTCACGGGCTCAAAGAACACTCCATTCTAAGGGGCCACATTGTTTTACATGCCCCTTAGAAAAAAGAAGAAAATGCCGCCTAGTCAAGTATAACAATGCTTATCACTTTTTATTTTAAATGTATTGAAAGCCCTCTCTTTTAGACTTATTTAGACCCATATCTTTGTCATATACATTCCTGTGCATACATTAAAAGGAAAAATATAAGCAAAATACGGTGGTTATAGTATTCCCCAAACTTCTTCAAACTCAGAGTCCAGTTTCTCTGAATCACACCTGCATTCTGTCTGTTTTCACACAATAACTTAGTATAAAACCTGAGTCATGTCATTTATTTCTAGGTAGTTTCCTATAAAGCTCATGGTTATCATTTTGCAAAAAATATGGATTCAGAGTCATTCTTCTAGTATTGCTTATTTTCTCCCCTGAGACCAGATTTCCATTTGCTTCTCTGCCCCAGTGCCTCTGTGCCTATAAACTACCTTTTCATCTCAGTGCTGAGTCACACTCTAATCTTTTTAAAGACATCTGCGAAAGGCAATTAGACCAAAATGCATAGTACCTAACTCAGTTTAAGGATGACAGTATGTGCTCAAGGTGACCTGAAGGTGACCCAGGCTCCAGCGAGGACAGCACCGTTGCTTCTTGACTGAAGCATCGGATGCTCCTCTACATTGTGATAAACCATGGATGACAAGACACATTCTAATTTCAGAGATGTTAAAATGTGAAAAAAAAAATGCAGGTGTTAGACTCAATGGAATACATTATTTATAGTAAGGAAATATTTAGGGATTTATCATACTTACTGCATCAAAGGCCGTTTGTTTGTTTAATTATCTCTCCCTCAGTGGACTGGGAGGTCTTTGAGGGCAGGGACCAGAGGTTTCCTGACCTTTTCCTATAAAGCTCTCCCACCTACTACTCCATTTGGTTGCTATCATCTCAAGGAGCAGGCCAGTCATTTTATTCCTGTTGAGTTCTATCCCTCAAAGAGTCTAGTAAGTGTCTGCTACAAAACAGTCATTGACCATTTGACTGGACGATCATTTTGCTGGCCTGATCGATCATCATCACTCCTTCAGTTATAAACTAACTTGTACTGACTTAAGCGAAATGGGGATTAATTGACTCATATAACTGGTAAGTCCAATAATGGACTTCAGGCACAGCTGGATCTAGAGGCTTAAAGAGTGTTCTCAGAAATCACCTACTCTTTTTCTCTATTCACCTGCTTCTTTTCCTCTCTGAGTAGGCTTCATTCTCAGGTAAGCTGTCCCCTCCTTCTGGCCCCCAGGAGCTCCCAGGCTTACATCCCTAGAACTTCGAGTGTCTTTTCCATTTTGACCATGTCCCAACCCAGCACTGGAATATGCTGTTTTTCCAGGTCTTAGGTCACAGGCCAAACCCTAAACCAGTCATTGTGGCCAGGGAAATGTAGAGCTCTGATTGGCCAGACCTGGGATCACGTACCCACTTCTAGAGGCAGGGGTGATCACCCAGCCCTGACCTCGCGTCCAGATTGGCAAGCAACCTTGCCCTCTGCTTCCCATTGGGTTTGGCCAGTGGGAAGCGCCAGTGAAGGATGGGGAAAATGAAAAGAGTGAGGTCACGGTATTACCCCTCCAACTCCTTTCTGCCCAGTTGCTACTGGCCGGCTGAGCCCTTCAACCAAAGTCACTGCTCCTGCCAGGCAGCCCTCTCCACGCTGCTTACCCCCAGGTCCTAATTATCGCTTGCGCCCTCTACACTCTGGGACCTTCGAGCGGTCCAGAGCACCCTGTTACTGACTCCAGGGTATGTGATTTCCCTATACCTGCCCACATCTTTGTAAATAGTCCTATTATTAAACCCTCCTCAAATTACCCACGTTGAGTGTGCCATTTCTTTCATGCTAGGACCCTGACTGATACTTCATGGTTCACTGAAGTCAGCTGAGCTTGTGAAAAGTCATGACTTCGTAATGCCACTCAAAAGAGAAAAGTGAATACTAGATTGGGGTAGATGCTGCTGTTTTCCGGTCAGACAGCCATCCTCCTGTCTTCCCATCAGAGTCCTGATTTGTTCAGGTGTCCACGCTGCCCACGAGACCCAGGGAAGGAAGTCTCTATCCTCAGCTCCAGGGGAAAAAATCCTAATTAATTCAAATGATCCATTGCCTCCTTCCAGTCCAATCTCCAGCAAACAGCTTAAGTGATCTTGTTAAAATATAATTCAGGGATTTCCCTGGTGGCGCAGTGGTTAAGAGTCTGCCTGCTAAATCAGGGGACACGGGTTCTTTCTCTGGTCTGGGCAGATCCCACATGCCACGGAGCGACTAGGCCTGTGCACCACAACTACTGAAGCCCGCACTCCCTAGAGCCCGCGTGCTGCAACTACTGAGCCCATGCACCGCAACTGCTGAAACCCGTGTGCCTGGAGCCCGTGCTCCACAACGGGAGAAGCCACCACAGTGAGAAGCCCATGCACCGCAGCTAAGAGTAGCCCCCGCTCACCACAACTAGAGAAAGACCCAACGCAGCCAAATAAGTAAAATAAAATATAATTCACATTGTGTTATAGTCCTGCTTAAAATGCTTAAGACCCTTCTATGCTCCTAGAATGAATCTAAACTCCTTTACATGGTCCACAAACCCTGGCAACCTGGCATTGCCTACCCTTTTTTTTTTAAAAGGTTTTTATTTTAAATATTTATTTGGCTCTGCTGGGTCTTAGTTGCGGCACGTGGGATCTTTAGTTGTGGCATGAGGGATCTAGTTCCCTGACCAGGGATCGAACCCAGGCCCCCTGCATTGGGAGCGTGGAGTCTTAAACACTGCACCACCAGGGAAGTCCCCTGGCATTACCTACCTCCTCCTCTACCAATCCCCAGCTTGGCTCCAGTCATTTCAGCCCTTCTTCCCATTTCTCAGATCTGCAATGATTGTTCTACCTCAGGGTCCTCATCCTTGTGTTTCTTCTGCCTCTCTGATTAATTTTGTGTAAGCCCTGGACTCAGATGCTTTGGGCTGGTTATTTAACTTATACCAATGTGATGTGATTGAAAGGCTCCTGACTGGACTGTATATTTTAGAAATCCTACTCCAAATAGGACCTCTAAATCTGGACGGATTTGGGGGAAATCACTCTGTATCATGGATCTCAGTTTCTCCCTTTGATTCTCCAGGAAGTTTTTATTTAATTGTCCTTCCATGGGAGGAGTGTACAGCAGAGTGAGTTGTGGAGAGACTGAGTGATGAACAGCTCAGTACACGGATATATTTTTCTTTTTCTTTCCTGATTCTTAGGGCAAACTGATATCTTTTTTTTTTTTTTTTTTTTTTTTGCAGTATGCGGGCCTCTCACTGCTGTGGCCTCTCTCCTTGCGGAGCACAGGCTCCGAACGCGCAGGCTCAGCGGCCATGGCTCACGGGCCCAGCCGCTCCGCGGCATGTGGGATCTTCCCGCACTGGGGCACGAACCCGTGTCCCCTGCATTGGCAGGCGGATTCTTAACCACTGCGCCACCAGGAAACCCACAAACTGATATCTTATCCGATGAAGACAGTTTTTAAAGCCTGAGACAGAAACTTGCACATGGTATGTTCTCATTAATGTGGGATGAATTTTAGGGACAGAGGCAATGTGGAAGAGAGAAAAAACACACATAATTTAGATTTAAAAAATGAGGGCTTCCCTGGTGGCACAGTGGTTAAGAATCCGCCTGCCAATGCAGGGGACACGGGATCGAACCCTGGTTCTGGAAGATCCCACATGCCGCGGAGCAGCTAAGCCTGTGCGCCACAACTACTGAAGCCCGAGCACCTAGAGCCCATGCTCTGCAACAAGAGAAGCCACCGCAATGAGAAGCCCGCGCACCACAGCGAAGAGTGGCCCCCTCTCTCCACAACTAGAGAAAGCCCGCGTGCAGCAAGGAAGACCAAACACAGCCAAAAATAAATTAATTACTTAATTGAAAATAAATAAATAAATAAAAGAACTAAAAACATTTTTTTAAGACACATTAAAAAAAAAGAAACTACACACATCGCAAGAGCTATCAAGAAATGGGTTTTTTAATGCCTTTATGGAATCACAGTGACAACATGTCACTGTCTCTACAAAATAAAAGAAGACATTTAAATATTTTATTTTGTTTAAATTAAGTTTAAATGATAGAATCTGGCTAGCTAAAGCATTTTCAAGAAAATTAAATCACTATAAAAATAAGCAGTAGTTTTTAGAATGCTTTATTTGAGCTTAAAGGAACATAGTCTCCCTGGCATCTGTGGGCTTAGCAGTTTCCGTAGCTCTAACACGTGGAGTCTGGTCTTTTCTCTCTCATAGGGTGATTCCGAGATTCCATTTACTGAAGAGGATTATCGAAGAAGAAAACACCATCCTAATTTTCTGGACCACATAAATGCTGAAAAACTGGTTCTCAAGTTAGGGAAAAAGGTAAATCTCGAGTAGTAGAACCTTTAGGGTAAGAAAAGCTCTTTTGGAAGCAGCTTACAATGCACATGGTCAGGACTGTTCCACATACTCTATGTGTATCATGTCAGCTCGCTCCCCACCTCTGTATTTAGTTCCCGCGTCCTTATACCCACAGAGCTCCAAGCTTCAGGCTCCCCCAAAAGGCACTGTCCCAGGTCCTGCCCCACGTTCTTTTCCAGCCCCCTAAGATGGAAGGCTTGTATGGAGTCCCCAGCAGAGCTCAAGCCCTCACCTCCTAAGGGGTCTGTTGGTCCAAAGGGTCCCTTGGTCCAGAAGAGTCAAAAAGCTGAGAGTGGGAATGGGGAAGAGGGAACCACATTTTCCCTTCTTCCAGACTCTATCTCATTAGTTTCTTACAGCAGCTCTGAAAAGTGCATATAAACCTCATTTTACAGGGAATTCCCTGCTGGTCCAGTGATTAGGACTCAGCGCTTTCATTGCTGATGGCCTGGGTTCAATCCCTGGTCAGGGAACTAAAATCCCACAAGCCGAGCCGCCAAAATAAATAAATAAAAATAAACTTCATCTTACAAACAAGGAGACAGAAACTTCCAGAGGTTAAGTAATTCGCTCAAGGTCACATAGCTAGCGTTTGCTGAGCACCGTGCTGAGCGCTTCTTAGCCTCATCTGATCTACTCCTTGCAGCAACTGTCTCGTGTACATACATAATTATTCCCATTTCACAGATGCAGACACTGTGGGAAAGAGCAGAGCTGGGATTCAAACCTGGATCCAGCAGATACCAAAGCCTGTGGGTTTTGTTCTTATTTTCTCCTGACTCCAAAACTCCGTCATTCAGTAGAGTTGATCCTGACACATCCGTGTCACTGATTACTGACATGCCTGTAGCTGGGAAGTTCACGTAAACAAAAAGAATAGCTTATTAGCCTTCTGTTGCAGCAAAAGTTATCATTTTGAAATCCATATATTATAAAATTGTTTTATTTCTCTTTAATCAAAATAGATGACAGGAATGCCCTGGTGATGAATAAGTAGTAACAACTAAAAATTATTGAGGGCTTGCTTACCAGGTACCAGGCACTGCGCCAGATGTATTACTTACAGTACCTCATGTAATCCTCCTATATCTCATATGTAATCCTCACAATTCTGTGAATTTAGTGCTATCATCATCATCCTCATTTAAGTTAGGTAGAATTTATACAGAACCCCTAAACCTCTAGAGGTTCCATCCACTGCATTTTTTCCCATTATCGGAAGACCTACGATAGTGATATGTAATGATAGTTCTAAGATGACACCTAGTGGTCTCAGAGGATATTACAGTAGGAACTTGGTCCTTAAATTCTGTCCTACTAGTAAATGTTTTTATCTTATTAAAAAAAATTTTTTTTTACTTGGCAATACAAACACTGTGAGTATAAAATATTTGAAGGAAAAGACATGGGATTAGGCATTCTAGTCCCTTTTCTACCCATTAATTTATGACCTTAGCCAAGTCATTCAACTTTTGGAGTTAAATAAGTAAAATAAAGGGGTTAGATTAGAAAATTAAATTTCTTCCAACTCCAAATCCTACAGCTATATTATTTTATTAAACTTTGAACATTGCCCCAAATAGAAAATTCATGATTTCTTCATCATTTATTTCAAATTCACTGATTGAGAAGACATGATCACACATGCAAAAATAATAGATGTGAATGATAGTCTAAAATGGAGAAATAAGGAATTCCCTGGTAGTCCAGTGGTTAGGACTCTGCACTTCCATTGCAGGGGCCACGGGTTTGACCCCTGGTCTGGGAACTAAGATCCCACAAGCTGTGTGGCACAGCCAAAATAAATAAATAAATTTAATTAAATAGAGAAATAGTGTCATCTTAATATCTTTATTTTATCATAAAAACGTTAAGTATGTCCCATGCTCTAAATTATACGATCAAAATTTAATTTCAAAAAAAAGTTTTTTTAAGCCCAAGCTTTCCTAATCATTCTTTTCTGAACAATTAATAAGATAAGGTTGATCTGGCCAACTCGGTCATCTTAATAACCCTTCTGTAACCTAGTGTTTTTCATCAAATAGGTAGAACCTTGGAAGGAATCATTTAACTCATATCCGTTAAGATCTTGCTATGTAACAGGCACTGTGGCTAAGAGTTGACCTCACAGCCATGAACAAAACAGATGTGGTCTCTGCCCTCCTGGGGCTGGTTGTCCAGTGTTCATCAACTGTCACCACATTTGCAGTAATCACATTTATATTCACATGCTATATTATAAACACAAGAAGGTGGACCAGTTTAGTTTTTGAGGCAAGTTCATAGGCTTTTTAAATCCTTTGGGGCATTTTCACCTATCACTTTCCCTAGGACAGGTAGGAAAAACCAGGGGACTGGGTCACCTTGTCCTTGCCTCTCTTATCCACTCGTCCAGATGTACAGGAATGTAGATCAATTATGATGATATGGTTCCTCCTCAAAAAGCTCACTCAGAGACCCCAGTTCTCTCATATCAGGGATGAGGGTATGGGGGGGGATTTTCTGGTCTCTACTTGGGTTCCATCCTCAGTTCATGATTATCTCTTCAACTTACCAACATCCAACCTTCCCAAATCGAATCACAGTGGTGATGGAGGGTGTCTGTATTGATAATTCTACTTCTGACACCAACTACAGCGTTCTAATTGGATGAAGAATTAGCAAGAAGAGGCCAGTCAGAGCACACATATGCTCACAAATCATACTGTCTCGGGTTAGATTAAATCCCCGATGTAATTAACCAAAGATTAAAAATCTCAAGTGGGACGGCTCATGAGTCCAGTGTTTCACGGAACCTAAACAGATCTCCGTGGGTCATTGCACCTTTTATACTTGGACCTCACATTAGCAATACAGAAAAACTGCACCAACCATTGCACGAGTCTCTCTGGATTGTTAAGTTAAACATCATCAAAGCCACGTGGTTATTGGATTATGAGAGTGGAGAGCATCAGGGGAAGAGAATCAGTGCCCAGGTATCCCTAAGTATTACCTCTGCCTTAAGCTTTTCAACATGCCGAAAAGCCTGTTTCTACACAGCGTAGCTGCTAGTACCTTGATGACAGTAAAAAATAGTTGAGTATTGAGGCAAATTCTCCCAGGACCTAAATTACTCCTCCTGGATGAAGGGAACTCCATGTCTATTAATATCCTCATATTAAGGCCCATCACGAAATTCCTTGGTTCTATGTATGCCCCCTCCCCCACTCGGTAATTAAAGACCATCATGGATGGACAGATTTTTACATCTTCCTTTGCCTTTAGGTGCCCGGCATAGCACTTAAAGGTGGTAAGTCTTCACAATAATAAACTCTGGCTTTCATTTAATTGAGTCCCAATTAAATTTTAATGGTGGTCAGTGGGGTTGAGTTCCCTGCCTTTTAAGAGATACTCTTTTTGTCCTAAACAGTACATTAGGAGCTTGAAAGAGGTGATGAGACTTACTGAAGTGCTCATTTAAAATAATCAATAAAAATAATCTGATTCAACGTGGTTCATAGTAATATATTTAGCTTTTTTCTTGTATTTTATCTAATAGGTCAGAAAATTTGCCACTTACGTAGTTGCTGCCGGACTTCAGTATGGAATGGAAGGAGGCATCTTACATGCTTTTTTTAAGGTATGACTTTTCCATGACTATAACTTTTTTTTTTTACGTGTTTTACACTAAGGTTACACAATTCGAAGGTTATGTACTGGCTAGGCCCATTTAATAGCAGAAAGTTAAGGAAAATATGGATGTCCAACATAACTACCTCTTTTTCTTGTATTTCCCACTCTCAGAATAACAAAGAAAAAAATGGATCTCCTTTCATTCATGAGGCAAATGTTGATCCAGTGCCTACCATGTACCAGAAACTACTGTAGATACTGGGAACACAACATGATAAAGTCCCTGCCCTTGTGGAGCTTACATTCTAGTGGGTGGAGAAGAAGAGCGAAAGATAATGAACAAATTAGCCAGTAAACAGAGTATTTCAGATGTTGAAAAATAAACTGGAAAACAATGAAGCAGAGAAAGGTAGATCGAGCATGTGGGGCTAGGGTTGGGGGGTTAACATGTCTTTAAATGATGGTTGAGGAAGGCCTTTCTTTTTTTACTTTATTTTATATTTATTTTACTGTAGTATAGTTGATTTACAATGTTGTGTCAATTTCTGCTGTACAGCACAGTGATTCAGATATATATGTGTATATATAGATAATGTTTTTCATATTCTTTTCCATTATGGTTAATCACCAGATATTGAATCTAGTTTCCTGTGCTATATGGTGGGACCCTGTTGTTTATCCATTCTGCATATAATAGTTTGCATCTTCTAATCCCAAACTCCCACTCCATCCCTCCCACATGCCTCCTCTCCCTCGGCAACCACAAATCTGTTCTCTATGTCTGTGAGTCTGTTTCTGTTTCGTAGATAAATTCATTTGTGTCATGTTTTAGATTCCACACATAAGTGATATCATATGGTATTTGTCTTTCTCTTTCCGACTTACTTCGCTTAGTATGATCATCTCTAGGTCCATCCATGTTGCTGCAAATGGCATTATTTCATTCTTTTTTATGCCTGAGTAGTATTCCATTGTATATACGTCGCACATCTTTATTCATTCATCTATCGATGGGCATTGAGGTTGTTTCCACGTTGTGGCTATTGTGAATAGTGCTGCTATAAACACAGGGGTGTACGTATCTTTTTGAGTAATAGTTTTGTCTGGATATACGCCCAGGATTGCTGGATCATATGGCAGCTCTATTTTTAGTTTTTTGAGGAACCTCCGTACTGTTCTCCACAGTGGCTGCACCCATTTACATTCCTGCCAGCAGTGCAGGAGGGTTCCCTTTTCTCCACACGCTTTCCAGCATCTGTTATATGTAGACTTTTTAATGATGGCCATTCTGACCAGTGTGAGGTGGTACCTCATTGTAGTTTTGATTTGCATTTCTCTAGTAATTAGTTGAGCATCTTTTCATGTGAGGAAGGCCTTTCTAATGATGTGACATTTGAGCAGACAGTGAAAGGCAATGGGGAGCCAGCTAAGTGGCTTCCTGGGGAGAGGCACTGGGCACTGCAAGTGCAAAGAAACAAGGCAGGGGCTTCCCTGGTGGTGCAGTGGTTGAGAGTCCGCCTGCCGATGAAGGGGACACGGGTTCGTGCCCCAGTCCGGGAAGATCCCACATGCCGCGGAGCGGCTGGGCCCGTGAGCCATGGCCGCTGAGCCTGCGCGTCCGGAGCCTGTGCTCCGCAACGGGAGAGGCCACAACAGTGAGAGGCTGGTGTACCAAAAACAAAGAACCAAGGCAGAAACGTGCTGGCTGGGTTAAGGAGCAGCAAGAAGACCAATGTGGCTGAAAGTGCTGGAGGATGGGGGGTGATGGAGTCAAAGAGGTGATGGAGGAGTCAGATGGATCCCAGCTTTGTAGCCCATTGTGAGGGTTTGGGCTTTTATTCTGAGTGGGTTGGGGAACAGACTATTTTGAGCATAGAAGTGGCCTAATCTGTCTTAAGTTTTCAAGGGTAACGCTGTTCTTCTGCTGAGTTGAGAATGTACTGTAGGGGGCCAAGAGCAGGGTCGTACCTAAGACCTAGGTGGAAATGGTGGAGACACTGAAGATGTTGGGATTTGGGATGTTTTGAAGACGAGGCCAATGGGATTGGCTCCAAGCTTGGATGTAAGGGTGACAGAAAGAAAGCAAAAATGACTTTAAGGATTTTGGTGCAAGTAACCAGAAGTAGGAAGTTGCCGTTTACTGAGATGGGGAAAACTGGGAAGGGACAGATTAGGGTGAAGCATGCAATCAGTGGGAAGTTCAGGAGCTCAGCTTAGACACGTTGAGTTTGAGATGGCTGACATCCAAGTATCGATACTCAGCAGGGAGGGAGTTGGACGTTGCACTGGAAGGTGGGAGGTGTGTTTGGAGATTATGGAGGTAGTCAGGACTAGAGTTATAACCTTGGAAGCCACCAGCATATGGGTGGAATTTAAAACCACAAGACTGGATGACATCACCTAGAGAATGAGTATGGAGAAGAGAAGAGGTCTGAGGACTGAGTCCTGGGACACTCCTATATTTGGAGATTTACAAGGATATGGGAGGGAGTCGGGAAAGGCAGCTGAGGAGGAGTTCCCAGTGAACCAAGAGGGGAGTGTGGAAAAAGACACATGAAAAAAGTGTTTCTAAAACGAAATAATGACCAACCATATCACACACGGCAGATAATCAAGTAAGATGAGACTGGAGGATTGACCTGGATATTTTTGGAATCGGGTAGAACAAAAGCCTGATATGTGTAGGTTCAAGGAGGGAGCACGAAGAGAGGAAGTAGAGATGGTGAGAACAGAGGAGCATTCTGAGAGATTTTACTGTAAAATGGGGCAGAAAAAGAAGGCAGGAGCTAGCAAAAGAAGTTTCAGGAAAGTGTTGGCTGGTTGGTTTTTTAATACAAGAGATATGACAGCTGAAGAGGATGAGCTAAAGAAAGCTCTTTCTCTTTGCCCGTGCTCAGCTACCTTTTACCTAACTGACCACCGGATGCTGGCCTTCCAGTCCTCTGCCCGGGCCCTCTTGTCTTCTCCATCTATGCTCTTTCCCTGGGTTGGGCTGTTCAATCCCATGACTGGTGCCAATGACTCTCAAACATCAGTCTCCAGCGGGACTCCCTCTCCTTAGTTCTCACTCTGCAGATCCATCACCTCAACTTGGATGTTTCACAAATCCAAACTACATCGACAATCACCCCCATACCCGCAGCTCCTCCAGGGCCCCACCTCAGGAAATTGGACCACCTTCTACCCAGCTGCACCAATCAGAACCCAACTCCTTCCTCTATCTCATCCATCGCAAGATCCCCAGGTCCTCTAGAGACGACCTCCCCAATATCTCCCTTCTCTCCAACCCAGCGCCTCCAACTCCCCACCCAAAGGCTAGGAAAAACCCTCTCTTGTCCTCACCTTTCATGACCTCCATCTCTTCATTTAAACTCTTACTTCTCATCATCCCTTCACAAGGCAACCAAAGCAAATCCAGTGATGTCACTTCCTTGCTTAAAACCCTTCAAAGGTTTCCCCAAGTCCAAAATATCTTACAAGATCCAGTGGTCTGCTGTGGCCCCCACTCCTACCTCTTTCACTCTTGAAAAGCGATACAAAATCATCTAGTACATGACAGTTAAACAGTACCCAGACTTTCTATTTATTTAATGAAATATTTAATGAAGGGAAAAGACAAAGATTTGGACTCTGAAGATCAGGGTTCAAATCCAGTCAAAGGGACTCATCGGAAGTGTAATGTCCTGGAGGATACTTTATGCACTAAGCATTTCATCTACAAACTGACGATAATTACCCCCAGCCAGTGGGGGTAATTTAAATTTTAATTCTCACTTTTATGAGAATTAAAGACACCGTGAATACTAAAGAATTTCCTTTCTATACAGATGACCACTAAAGACAACTGATGACATTATGATTTCTTGAAAAGTATTTCAGCCCTGAGGTTGCACTTTATTTCTCTTAATAGGATTTGATCAGCAACTAAATCTCATCAGAACTGATTTACAAAACCTCTGGAGGCTATTATTTCATCGGATAGACAGATCTTTTTGGATGCCTCTGACTATGGCTCTGTCTGGGAGCTGTAATAGTCAGGCACACATAACTGGGGAAAACATGCTTTTGCTTTTCTTTCTTTTAGCTAGCTTGGTCGGGTGAGGTCCCTGCATTACCAGTTTTTGGAGATGGAACAAATGTAATTCCAGCAATTCATGTTCTTGATCTAGCAGGGTAAGTATTCTACCAGATATATGACTTCCCGAGAATTAGCTGACTACCATGTTTGTTTCTTACCGAGCGCTAAGACCCCCACGTGTATTATTGTATTTCTTCTTCACAACGACCCTAAGCAGAAGGTACTTTTATCATCTCCACTTTGCATCTGATGAAATTGTGTCCATCACCTAAAAGCACTACACTTCTGATAGCAAGTTCAAGTTCACCTTTTAGAAACCTTACCAGCAGAATAGCATGTCTTCCAGTTTGGGAAAAGAACTCTTTATATGCGTTCTGGGGACCTGGTCCTTTGTCCCAGATGAGATTGCTATGTCCAGCCCACCAACTTAAATTCCAGAAATTTGTGAACTATAAACTAGAAGCTTTTTTTCTTTTTGGCAATTGTTAAGTGACGCTAACACGTGTTTTTCAGACTCACAGAGTATCCCCAGGTCCCCTTCTCCTTCTTTGCAGACACTGACTTAAACACTAACTCAAAGATAGGGTTCACTTTATTTGTAGTTCATCGCTTGTACATTTCGAGTTCCAGGGGCTTTATTCTGTCAACCCCTCAGCTCACCCCACAGGAGGGAGCAGCACCTCTCTGAGATTCTTTCTGGTTTCTAGATCCCCCCTCTTTCTCTCATCCACCAGCCACTATTAAATTAGTCTCAATCCCAAGCAGATTTACAGATTTACTGGGAAACAATGAAGCTTAAACTTCAAGACCCTCCCCTGCATGGGTCCCTTCCACGATCCTAAACTTCATTTTTATTATTGTTCTCAAAGAGGGATTCCCTAAGTTGTCTGAGCTTCAGACTCTACATAAAACCTGGATCTGGGCTTCCCTGGTGGCGCAGTGGTTGCGAGTCCGCCTGCCGATGCGGGGGACGCGGGTTCGTGCCCCGGTCCGGGAAGATCCCACGTGCCGCCGAGTGGCTGCGCTCGTGAGCCATGGCTGCTGGGCCTGCGTATCCGGAGCCTGTGCTCCGCAACGGGAGAGGCCACAACAGTGAGAGGCCCACATACCGCAAAAAAAAAACAAACCTAGATCTGCTCCAGCCAACATTGACACTGGACGCGGCAGGGCTGACACGGACCCTTTTTTCCTGCAGAGATTTTACATGATTACATTATCAGGTTTTAAAGTTGTGAAAGAATCTTACATTATTAAATTAATTAAATTATTCCCATTACACAAGGACTCGGGGGCCCTTGCGGTAGCATTTTTTTCCAACAAGTTTCTTGAAGACTGTCAACTAGTTAACAAAGAAAGAAGCTACAAGAGGAAATGTTCTGTGAAATTAATATAAAACAAATATGAAATGGATATTTAGACAGGTGCGTTTGTTTTATTATCGTTTGACTGAAAAGGAAGCTGAGATGGAGGTAGGATCTACAGTCTTGTGACAGTCTTCCATTCACTATTGTCTCTCTGGAAATTTTTTCATCTGTATTCAAATCCCTGTTCTGCCCCTCACTAGCTGTGTGAATTTGGGAAAGTTGCTTAACCCCTTCGGGTCTGATTTTCTCATTTGTGAGATGCGGATGATAATAGCCTTACCTGAGAGGGTTGTTCTGAGAATTCCATGGGGTAACACCTGGAAAGCCCAGAGCACAGGCCTGACGGAGTTAAGCCCTCAGACACGTTGGCCATCATTCATAATTAATCCAGGGCAGGAAATCTAAGCCACTCCATGCTATGTGACTTAAGGAGCCACAGCTTCTGTGAATCTGTGTTTTACTTTGTGAAACACCTTCCCCAAAGCATTGTTTGGGGACTTTAATGAGCCACTGGGTAAGCGGGCTTCATCAACGCAAGTCCTGTCGGGGCTCAGCTACTCTTGTACCTGGGGCGAATCTGGAGCCAGGTGGACCTGGCTTCCAATCCCGGCCCTTCTACCTTCCCATTAGCCCTTCAGCCCAAGAAATGTCACTTAACTCTTTACTAGCTTCCTTCACTGTAGAGTGGGGACCATCACCCCAACCCTGACCTTGTTGGAAAATAAGGTAATTGCTAAATCAGCAAACCTGGCATCTGGTCCATGAGGGTGGCATCCATTGACTTCTATTTACTACATCTCCTTTGTTTATTCCCTCTGGGGGCGATGTTCCCTGGTGGTCTGCAGAGTGATACAGAACGTCATAGACCACGTGCCAAAGTTCCATTACCTGGTGGCTGTGGACGAGTCAGTTCATACTCTGGAAGACTTTGTCAAGGTATAGCCATGTCATCCCAGCCAGACTGGATGGCATCTCTTAAATCATTTTACCCACCTCCAACCCCGCCAAAGTATTGTAATTATGGAATCAGGAGTGCTAACAAGACCGGGGACTCCTAAAATACAATATCCTTAAACCCAAGCTTGCTATTTGTATCTGCAGTATATGTATTGGGAAATTACAACCACAATGTTTTTATCTCCAGTATACGCACAGAGGGGAGCAAAAAAAGTCCACTGTAGGACTCACACACGCACAAATCACGCACCGCGATACTAAAATCTATCTGTGAATTGTTCCCCAAAGTACTCATGTGGTCAAGTTCACCAAACCTACTGGCGGCTTCCAGGAGATCTGGGTTTCTGAGGGCCCCCTTTCCTATCTGGGCTGCTCTGGTTAAAGCCACCTGTCACCTTATGGCCCAGCTGGCCCAGCCAGTGCAGCCTTCTCTCGCCCTTTCCCTGGCCACCCCCACTAATTCTTAAGATTCAGCTCAGACATCTTCCTCTGCACCCTCCTGGCTCCATCCCACCTCCCCCATGGGCAAGCCCCTCTTTTCCAGACGCCTAGATCAGACAATACACACAAGCATCTGTCTCTCCCTTTTCAGGCTGGGGGCTGCCTGAGGGCAGAGATGGGGCCTTATTCATCTCTGTGCTCTTTAACCACGTGTGGAAAAAATACACCAGTGAATACCCTCAGTGTTCTCCCCCGTTGCTTTGCAAATTTTTTTTTTGTATTCAGTTATGTTTATATTCATTTGAGAAATTTTATATTGAAATCTTACAGGTCAACCAAATAATAATTCTATGTTTCTCTAACAGTGCATCAGTAAAAGTACTGGCCCTGGGAAAATCCAGAAAGTACCCAAAGAAAATGCTTTCCTAACAAAGGACTTAACAGTTAGTATATAAGAGATTCTTTTTTTCTACTCTTGTCCTAAAGGTGTTGGTTCTTGAGGGATTTGGAGTCAGAAGACCTGGCTTCCAAGTTCATTTCACCTCCTCCTGCACAGCTGGCCATCTTAGCTATCGCAACTTCCTCTTCACCTCTGTGAGCCTGTTGGTTTCTGTTTTTTCTTTTTTTGAAAACCCTCAGAGGTTGTGGTCAGAAAATGTATTTGAAAGCTGTCTGATGTGTAAAATGCTAGACAAACACTGGGTGTTGCTCTCTTCGGCCTCTTTCAAAAATTCAAACAGGAACCTGAATTTCTGATTCCATCACAGCAGCGCCGAAAGTACGGTTTTAGTCATACAGTGCATTCTTCCAGCTTGTTTTGGAATATAATATTTTTAGGAATAAATTGCAACAAAACGGTGCATTGGAACATGTTTCTGAAAGAACTGATATCGTTGGTTGCCTCTGAGGAGCAGAACTGGATGGGTGGTGATGGGGACCAAAGGGAGTGCTTTCCCCTCTACTTTTCTTTTTAATTGAAGTATAGTTGATTTCCAGTGTTCTGTTAGTTTCAGGTGTACAGCAAAGTGATTCAGTTATACATATATATTTTTTTTTCCAGATTCTTTTCCCTTATAGGTTATTACAAAATACTGAGTAGAGTTCCCTGTGCTATACAGTAGGTCCTTGTTGGTTATCTATTTTATATATGGTAGTGTGTATAAGTTTCCCCTATATTTTTTGTTCTTTTGGATTTTGAACCGTGTAATTGCACTACTCAAAAAATAGGTAGTATTAAAATTTGTAAAAAAAAAAAAAAAAAAAAGGAAGAAGGAAACCTTCCACTTGGGCTTCTAGTATCTCCCTACTCTTTGAGTTGCTTGTGTCACTGTACCAGCCAGGATGCTGCCCGTGACAAGAGAGCAGATGTGAGGGAAGTTTAGGGTCACAGAGTCTCACAGCAGGTGGTCTGTCAAAACTTAGAGCTGCCTTAGTTGACGGCCATCTTTAGTGAATGTGTTCATATTTTTTTCTTCAGTAACTTCAGTGATTTGGGTCTGTTATAACTCTCAAGTGGAAAAAAAAAAAAGGACAAATCTCTAATGTTCCTTTATCTCTTAGCAAGAGGATATTGACCATTTACTCGTCAATTTGAGAATGGAAACACTCATTGTGAAGGAAAATTTTAACATTCGATGGTTCGCCCAAGCAGGATTTGTGGAAAATATCAACAGTATCCTCAAAGAGTACAAGCAAAGCAGAAGATTATTGGTAACTATAACCACTTCCTGTGTAAGCTTCTGATTTAAGCAAAGTAAACGAAACTTTTGGTGTAATTACACCAATGAAAGTACTTTTTCAAATGTCTGAATTTCTAAATTCAAGTTCTTTTTCAATCTTTTTTTTTTTTTTTGGCCACACCACGCAGCTTGCGAGATCCTAATTCCCCAACCAGGGATCAAACCCGTGCCCCCTGCAGTGAAAGCATGGAGTCCTAACCACTGGACCGCCAGGGAATTCCCTCAAGTTCTTTTTCAAATTTGACTTATTGCCCAGGCCAAAAAAATCTACCTCTATATTCTATTGATACTTGCCAACTGAATATTAAAAATTTTTAAGTTGACAGAGATGATTGTTATGCTTAACACGAATTGAACATGATAGGAAGCCCCAGACTGACTGTCACAGAGTTGTCCCTATAAGGGAAAATGTCTGGTACCTTACTGGCCTGCCTTTTTCACCCCGGGTATACATCTGGAAAAGGGTAGGTAGGAGGTGGGGACGTCTGATGATTACTTTGACCTTTTCTTGTTGGCCACGGGATTTGCCAGTCATTTTAATCACCACAACTTCCCATAGATATTCTTATCTACATATATAGACGAGGAAGCCAAGGCTCAGAAGATGGAGCAATTTCTTCAAGGTCACACAGCTAGTCAGGGATTCAAATTAGCTAAGATGCCAACTTAGCTAGAATGGCCTTACTATGGGAGCCTCCACACACCCGTCTCTGAAATCAGGCAAATGCATCCCTTGCCCACATCTTTGGATTTATCCCAGGGAGGCATTCCAAAGATGAGAGTAAATGTGACAGGAGAAGGCATTTCGAAAGCTATAGTCTATGAGTGACAGGTGCCGTCAGAGTTGAATTGCCGTCGTGCATGGAAATACTGCGTAAAAGCAAGTAGAGTTGCCATTGTATCCTAAGAACAATATTCTCGGGCAAAGCATGCCTTGTTGAGAAGCAGTAAAAGATGTGCCACTTTAAAACCTAGAAAGAAAAAATTTTAAAAAAATTTTAAGTAAGTAATTAAAAAAAAAAAAGATGTACCACTTTACAAAAAAAAAATGATTGGAGACTTCCCTGGTGGTTCAGTGGTTAAGACTCTGCGCTTCCGGCGCTTCCACTGTAGGGGGCGCGGGTTTGATGCCTGGCTGGAGAACTAAGATCCCACATGCTGTGTGGCACGGCCAAAAAGTTTTTTTAAAAATTAAAAAAAAAAGAAACAATGATCCTTTTAAGCATCTGAGACACCCACGACGGCTCTACTTGGAGGCTGTCCCGAGGCACAGAGCAACCTGAGAGGTTAGACTAGTTTTGTCGTTTGTGGGTCAACGTAAAACAACACCCAGTCAGAGTAGGGATGGGACAAGACACCTTAAAGAGACCATACGGTTCCTGATTAGCAAAACTGGACAGGACATGATAGAAGGAGTAAGCATATCTAAAAATTAAACTGAGTCTATCCATCCCTGGGGGCATTGGTCAGCTTGGCAGCATAGAACAGGAAACACGACCAAGGACAATGTAGACAGTGCCACACCAGCGACATCCAGCAAGATGGAGCCTCAAGCCAAGGGCCTCCACAACTCCAGTTCCTTTAGCAAGGCAAAGTCATCCCTGTGCAGAGACAGGTGCATCCAATCACCTTGACCTAATACCATTCAACAGTCCATCCATCCAACTCTCCTTGGTCTGATCAAAGCTCATCAAGCTACTTTCTAAACGTGTCCGCCTTGAGGGGTAAATGTGCCAGACACGTGCACTTGGAGTGTTCTGAGTTCAGTGGCAACCCTACTTCTCATTATAACTGAATAAACTACCATTCTGGTTTTGTACCCAGATGAGGTGAGCTTACCCCAGGAGACAGATCCGCCCTCGGTGTGTGGATGAAACAAGGCATATGAACCTGCCCAGTTGACAGCCGGACAACAGGCCTTGGTGACTGCACCATGCCTACCTCAGAGCCCAGCCCTGTCCATCAAGACTCAGCTCCAGAGATGCTCTCCTGACCGCTGCCACCCTCCACTGCCCGCCATCTTGGTCATTGCCATCACCCTGAGAGAGCCTGTCCCTAAGCAGACAGGGTCATTCACGTCCACCATGCCTTACCCAGTACCACTGCAGTAGCCCTGCTCCCTCCCTTCACAGCCTTGGCTGCCTCATCTGACAAATAGTAATAATAACAATAGTAGTAGTATTAATAATAAAGATAGTAGTAATAATAACAATAACCAACTCTGTGCATGAAATTATGTAGTCTTTAAACACATGGACACTCTGCCCATGGAAATGCTTTTCAATGGCATGATTTAAATAAAAAAATTTTTTCATTTAAAATTTAAAAAATTTGCCTTGCAAAATACCAGGCTTTAGTTTCACAACTGTTTGGACCATTCCGAAAGAAATGACTATTTGTCACTGATGTTTTTATTTCTATTAGAAATAAACAAACATTTGCACACCAGTTATGAATGTGATGAACTTCTAGAAACTTTTTTAAAAAATGAGTGTATTTTTCAGATGTAGAGAACAAACGTATGGACACCAAGGGCGGGAAAGCGGGGGGTTCAGGGGTGGGGTGGTGGTGGTGGGATGAACTGGGAGATTGGGATTGACATATATACACTAATATGTATAAGATAGATAACTAATAAAAAATAAAATTAGGGGTTCCCTGGTGGCGCAGTGGTTGAGAGTCCGCCTGCCGATGCAGGGGACGTGGGTTCGTGCCCCGGTCCGGGAAGATCCCACGTGCCGCGGAGCGGCTGGGCCCGTGAGCCACGGCCGCTGGGCCTGCGCGTCCGGAGCCTGTGCTCGGCAACGGGAGAGGCCACAACAGTGAGAGGCCCGCGTACCAGAAAAAAAATAAATAAATAAAATTAAATAAAATTTAAAAAATGAGTGTATTTTTAAAAACTAGGATAAATTAACTGTTTTCATTTTTTTTTTATTATTATTATTTATTTATTTATTTATTTTTTGCATTACGCGGGCCCCTCACTGTTGTGGCCTCTCCCGTTGCGGAGCACAGGCTCCGGACGCGCAGGCTCAGCGGCCGTGGCTCACGGGCCCAGCCGCTCCGCGGCACGTGGGATCTTCCCGGACCGGGGCACGAACCCGTGTCCCCTGCATCGGCAGGCGGACTCTCAACCACTGTGTCACCAGGGAAGCCCTATTTTTTTTTAATTAACTGTTTTTAAAAAGAAAAGTTTAATTAAAGACCAAGTTTAGTCCAGAAACAATGTTCATCAGGCAGTAAATTAAGCACCCTGCATAGTGGACCAGAAATTCTATTTCTCTGCTGTCTTTACAGGAGTAGCACCACAAAGATGAAACTGGTAGCATGTGATGCTTGAGTACTCGGTTCACATCCTGCTGAGTGTCGTGTGCCCCGTGCCCAGCTCAGGGCACGTAGTGGATGCTCATTAAACACCAGGAGGAAGTGACTCTGGGGTCTTGATGGAGGAGTGAGAGTCAGCCTGCAGGATCCCGAGACTTAAAAGGGCCGCGACCCTTGAAATAAAGAACACTGTCTAGCTACAGATGGTTCAGAGCTCCCTGTATGACGCTTATTCTCCTCTTTTAGCCCATCAAGATTTGCATTCTTGGTCCTCCTGCTGTGGGAAAATCCAGCATCGCTGAAGTGTTGTCCAAATACTACAAACTGCATCACATTAAACTGAAGGATGTCATTTCCGAAGCCATAGCAAAACTGGTAACACTTTTAACTACTTTACTGTGAATTTTTATATTTTAAAAATGCTTTGTCTTACTCATAATTAAGAAATCACTAATTTTCCATGGCATATCCTACAAAGAGATTTGTTATTTTAATTGGATTTTGTTGTTGGCTCCATTATGAAAACACAGAAACCCACATGGCTTTTCCTCTGGAAGCCTCTTTCATGGGTTGCCCTTAAAATTTAGTCTTTCTCCAGCTATTGCTCAAAATATATCTTGCATTCTCTCTATTGACTGGAACATTTTCATTTGTTTCTTTATTCTTTTTTTTTTAATTGAAGTATAGTTGATGTACAATATTACATAACTTACAGTTGTACAGTGTAGTGATTCACAATTTTTAAAGCTTATACTCCATTTATAGTTATTAAAATGCATTGTCTACATTCCCCATGTTGTACAATATATCCTTATTGTAGTTTATTTTATACCTAATAGTTTGTACCTCTTAATCCCCTGCCCCCTACCTAGCCCATTTCCCCTTCCATCTCCTCACCAGTAACCACTAGTTTGTTCTCTACATCTGTGAGTCTGCTTCCTTTTTGTTATATACACTAGTTTTTTTTTTTTTTTTCCGGTACGCGGGCCTCTCACTTTTGTGGCCCCTCCCGCTGCGGAGCACAGGCTCCGGACGCACAGGCTCAGCGGCCATGGCTCACGTGCCCAGCCGCTCTGCGGCATGTGGGATCTTCCCAGACCGGGGCACGAACCCGCGTCCCCTGCATCGGCAGGCGGACTCTCAAACACTGCGCCACCAGGGAAGCCCCACTAGTTGTATTTTTCAGATGCCACATATAAGTGATATCATACAGTATTTGTCTTTCTCTGTCTGACTTATTTCACTTAGCATAATGCCCTCCAAGTCCATCCATGTTGCTGCAAATGGCAACATTTCATTCGTTTTTATGGCTAAGTAGTATTTCATTGTATGTATGTGTATGCGTGTGTGTATATATATACATACATATACACACCATATCTTGTTTATTCATTTATCTGTTGATGGACAGTTAGTCTGCTTCCATATTTTGGCTACTGTAAATAATGCTGCTATGAACTTTGGGGTGCACATATCTTTTTGAATTAGAGTTTTTGTTTTTTTCGGATATATACCCAGGTTTTTTTTATTCTTGATGTATGTTTCTCAGGGTATTATCAGACCATTTATCAACAGCTTAAAAAAAAAAAGACTATTTTCTTAGTGCAGTTTTAGGTTCACAGCAAAGTTGAGAGGAAGGTACAGAGATTTCCCCTACATCCCTTACCCCTTGCACAGGCAGCCTCCCCCATTATCATTAAACCCCACCAGAGTGGCACATTTGTTACATCAATGAACTTATATTCACGTACCATATCACCTAAAGTCCGTAGCTGACATTAGGGTTCACTCTTGCTGTTGTACATTCTATGGGTTTGGACAAATGTCTAATGAAATGTGTCCACCATTATAGTATCATACAGAGTAGTTTTCCCTGCCCTGAAAAGTCTCTGTGCTCTGCTGTCCCTCCTTCTCCCTAAATAGCTGCTTTTTATCATTTTATTGGGAATGGTAGGTACTGAGGTACATTTCCAAAGATGATTATTAAAAGTCTTGATTTCTACAAAATGTGTGTCCCCCAAGTAAGATCCAACCTGATACTTGGAAAAGTGTTGATTCTTTTTTGTTTGTTTGTTTTGAGGCTACATCATGCAGCTTGCAGGACTAGGATTAGTTCCCCAACCAGGGATCCAACCTGGGCCCCCTGCAGTGGAAGCTCGGAGTCCTAACCACTGGACCGCCAGGGAATTCCTAGAAAGGTGTTGATTCTTAAGTAGTTCTGGCGTTAGCACAGAAATAGATTATTCTCCTAAAATAGAGTAAGAAACCCCCCCCCGAGGCTCTTATCTGTCTTCGTAGATAGATAGACGCATCCTGACCACTTTTGCACAGCTGTCCTTGAGCACCTCCCCTGTTTGGGTACCAGCCTTTTCCAGGATCACTCGCCAGATAGCAGCCAATCAACGCAGGGCATCATCTGATTTGAATATCCCTGTGGTATGTAGGAGGCGATCGTTACACCTAAGTATGTAGGGGAAGGAGGAGAAGAAGAAGGTGAAGAGGAGGAGGAAGCGGAGACCGTGGAGGATGCTCAGGAGTTCTTGGATGGCATCAAGGAAAGCCTGGAGCACAACGCAGGTAACCGCACAGCACACGGCTGCACTGCTTTTGTAACGGTGGGATTGATTTCCTTGTTATAAAAAACTACTTGTTTGCTATTAAAAGTAAAGTACAGAAATTATAACAACCACACACACACACACACACACATACACACACACACACACAAAATCATTCACTATCTCAACCCTGGGGGAAAAAATCCCCATTAATATATATACATATATATTTTTTTGCGGTACGCGGGCCTCTCACTGCTGTGGCCTCTCCCGTTGCGGGGCACAGGCTCCGGACGCGCAGGCTCAGCGGCCATGACTCATGGGCCCAGCCGCTCTGCGGCATGTGGGATCTTCCCGGACCGGGGCACGAACCCGCGTCCCCTGCATTGGCAGGCGGACTCTCAACCACTGCGCCACCAGGGAACCCCCCCCCATTAACATTTTGTTGACTATTGGTTATACGATGGGAAAGAATTACCTAAGTTTTAAAACAATCAAATGTGTAGTCATAAATATTTATAAAGCATCAAAAAACATTAATTAAAAGGCAAAGGGCAAATCAGGAAAAAGTATTTGCCACCAATATGACAAAGAGTTAATAGCCTTCATGCATAAAACGGTCCGGTAAACTAATTAGAAAATCATGAAACCCCGAAGAGAAAAAAATGGATGAATAACTTGGACCAATAATTAATTCATTCAGGAAGAAATACAAATAAATAGAAAAATATTCTTGCCCACGGGGTAATTTGAATCAGTTTGTTGAACACTGCATCCCAGTGAGGTGTCCCTTTAAACTCAAGCTCCGGACTCATTCTTTCCCCACCCTTGGATGGAATCTCAGGCTGGTCCCACTGCAGCTCTTAGATAATAAGTAAGTGGGCTCTCTGTTTATTCATGCTTTCAGAAGTCCATTCCAATCACAAACTAAGTTTTGAACTGAGATGTCTTTAAGGGAGCTTGCCACCCATCAGGAAAGCAGTCAGCAGTAGTTATGAGAAAAATAAAACCATTTCATTTTTACAGCTAGATAGTTGAGAACCTCCATCAAACTGGTAATACTGGCATTGGCTATAAACCAGTCCAACGTGTAAGCAAGTTTGGACTCTGACTCAGTGGAGAATTTCCCCCCCTCCCATCCTATCAAGCACATCTGGTTTCCTGCCTCTTACTTTTCCCATCTTGCTGGTGGCTGTCTCTGATCCTCCAGGGTTGAGCTGGGGCCAGTCGGGGTCAGGGAAGAAGGACAGAGGTACAAACTGGCCCTCCCCCTGAGGACCGCCCACTGCATTCCCCTGGCCCCCCCCCGCCCCCCCCCCCACCCCGCTCTGGACCGCCCTCCCCTCTCGGGTCTTCTGGCACCCCACCCTTTGTCCCTCAAGGCGTAGTCTTAGACCCAGCTGCTCTTCGTCAGGAGTAATCCCTTCACACCCTCCTCTGAAGTCCTGTTTACCCCTTTTCCTCTCCTTCCCCCAGGCCACTCCAATCTAGTTTATGGAGTGGAGAAAATGTTTTTGTCTGCATACACTGAGCATTCACTTAAACCAGCTCACCGTCTGAGTCTGGGTTTCTGCTTTGGTGTGGGCTGGGCCAGGAGGATATGGAATTTGGAATCCCAGATCAATGGCCCAGAGGCAAAGGTACGCAGAAAACGCAGATCAACACTTTGAGATATGACACTGCCCCTGCCTCGCCTGTGACACTGGGGAATCACTATCTTGGTTTTAGAGTTTAATAGCATCCTGGCTCCTACCTTTTGGGAGAGGGGAAAAAACAAAATAAGACACTCCATTGTGAGGACACCTGTGGAAGGAAGTCTGGCAGGCCACACGAAAGGGCAGGGGACTGGGAGTTTTAGGAATCCACAGGTGAACATGGCCATGTGTACATACGCTGTAAGCCTGGGGCGTAGGGCCAGAAACAAACATGGGACAGCATTTGCTGACAGGAACATATAACTGGTCTCTGCAAGGACCCAAAAGTCTTATCCAAGGACTTCGTGTAACAGGATGACGTGAAGTACTGACTGGGCTCTTTTCACGTCCAGGGAGGTGACCACACAGAACAAGAATTATGGCTAAGAGCAGTCACTGCGTCACCCAAGTTCAAGAAGGGCCTGTCCTTGGCAGCAGAGTCTGTTCTTCCCGCAGATGCAAGAGAGGCCAAACTGGGTCAGCAGCCTCTGTCTTCAGAGGGGAACGGGGAGGGAGACAAACCTGCCTACTGTCAGTATGCCCTCCCACCCACTTCCTACAAGATGGCGATGGTGCAGTCAGTCCCCTTTAACCTTAGGAAAGTACTTTTTTTCTTCAAGTTTGTCCCAAACTCCTTCCTATTCATATTTACCTGAAACTAGAAACACGGACCCCGGTCATGTTTAAACAAAATAACACCTGTGAACCCATGGCATTAACCTATGTAGAAATTTCACAGAACGAGGACGCAGAGGTTAGCACACTTCTCCCTCACGTGAACCAATGTGTCATCATGTGATTCTAAGGGTTCCAGCAGGACAGATCTCACAATCCCACAGTGAGACACCTCCGTATCCTCTTCTATTCATGATTCCACTCCCGTCGGCCCCTGACCGTTCAGCTAAACTAGGGACTCGGTGAATGCACTAGAAGGCACGGAATCCCACTGGTTGGTGGGATTCCAGGTGATCATTGAACCAGTCTTTCAACTTTTCTGTGAGTTTGAAAATGAAAAGTTGGGGAGGGGGATGTATGTGAATGTATCAACTTTTATGTCGATAGCATTGTGTCTCTACTGTGTGTGGATTATTTTAAAAACCTTGGTTGCAGCTATCTGTTTTTAAACTAAGTTTTAGTAATTATGAATATGCATTAATATTAGTATTTTAGACATTACTGTTATTTGAAAGGCAGACTTAACATTTAAAAAAAAGAAGAAGAAGCAGTGTGGTGTTTTAAAGGCCATCCAGCAGGGCTGTGCTCATTCACTTTAAAACAGAAGTGACCATCCCCTTCCGAGATGCTCAACGCCACCGGCCAAGATCACGAGTGTATCTCCAGGAGGTCACAGTTCTCTAGAAAAAGGCGCTTGGGCTTGGCCCTTTGCGTACTCACATTCCATAGTTATCATAAACTGCCCCTCAAGCTCCCTTCTGGCGTAATGAACACATTTCTAAAACAAACCAATGAATGGCAAAGCTCACTGCCTGAAATAAACCAAAGGATGCCTTGGAGGGGGCCGAAGCTAGATTTCCGAGTATGTGCCTTTCCTTACCAACGAAGCTTTTGAACATTGAAGATAGAATGTTTAAATAAAAATTGTCTTTTGATATTAGTGTATCCCTCAGTAGGGCTCAGTAGTTGCGGCACATGGGCTCCAGAGCGCATGGGCTCAGTAGTTGCGGCACACAGGCTCTCTAGTTGAGGGGTGCGGGCTCAGTTGCCCCATGGCATGTGGGAGCTTAGTTCCCAGACCAGGGATTGAACCTGAATCCCTTGCATTGGAAGCCGGCTTCTTAACCACTGGACCACCAGGGAAGTCCCCCCTTGACATTTTTAAAATGTGGGTTTAGGGACTTCCCTGGAGGTCCAGTGGTTAGGACTCTGCACTTCCACTGCAGGGGGCATGGGTTTGATTCCTGGTTGGGGAACTAAGATCTCGCATGCACTGCGTGGCGGAAAAAAAAAAAAAACAAGAAAAGAATGTGACTTTATTCCTTTACAGTATTTTGAACCTTCCTGAGAAGTAACATCAAATCATTTTGAGGAATTTCATTATGTTAAATAACACCTTTGATTATTTTTTTTGTCTCTGCCATAATATTTAAATTTCTGAAAGACACAGTTATTTTCTGAATCAGTTACTGCCTAATGATTCGTGTGGCAATGAAAGGTAGAAGAAAGGAGAGGTGTTTTAATGAGATCATTTTACTGTCATTAACAGAGTAATAAAAAGAGACCTCAAATTATTTTATATTGTAGACCCACCAATAAACTGAAAGTATAGTGCTACCCTAGAAAGAGCTTTGGAGATCAATTTCTCAAACTCGTCAAGCTTGTATTGCTGTAATGCATACACTAAGCCACGTAAGGGCAGGGCTGTGTCTCGGAAATGATAGCTGTTCAACAATTACATGATAGATGAATATTTTGGAGGAGTTACATCATATTGTCTTGGAAACACTGTGATAGCTTTAGAACAAACTCCTCCGTCCTCAGCCCCCCCCCCCCCCAAGCAACTGCAGGAACCCTGTGCCCATGGCTGGAGAGGGAACTGTCCAGTGGGGTGAAGGTCTGCAGTGCCCACTGGAAAAGGCAGGGAAGAGGGGGCCACGCTCCTTTCTGCAGCCTTAAAGAGAACAGTGCCTTTAAGGGTCAAGATCAAGGTTGATTCTTATTCAAATGTAGCAAATATTTATTGGGCATCTACTATTAATAAATTGTGTGTAGGGAATTCCCTGACGGTCCAGTGATTAGGACTCTGGGGTTTCACTGCCCGAGGGCCATGGTTTGATCCCTGGTCGGGGAACTAAGATCCCACAAGCCGTGCGGTGCAGCCAAAATAAAAAATAAAAATAAATCATGTGGCATCAGCACGCATGAATACTGTCCCACCAAATTCTCACAACAGAAGCATTTATTTTCACGTACTAAGGTTATAGAAGCATATATCAAAAGAGAATTGAGTAAATCCTGCTGGCAAGTGAGAACACCCTGGATCCCTCCAATTACTCCTCATTCAACTTCAACCAAAAGTTGTGACCACGGAAGAACATTCTGGAAGCGCAGACATAAGCATCCGATTGTGTTCTTTCCTGCAGACAGGCTCACTGGGTTCTCCTACTTTATTGGGCATGAGAGTTCATGTGTTGTGCTCAAAATACAAAACCACATATTTTTCACTTTAATGCAAAAATAAGAGATTTTCAATAGTAATTTTGACTACACAAGAATTTTTGAGATCACTTTACTTTTTAAATTTTTTTTAACATCTTTATTGGAGTATAATTGCTTTACAATGGTGTGTTAGTTTCTGCTTTATAACAAAGTGAATCAGTTATACATATACATATGTTCCCATATTTCTTCCCTCTTGCGTCTCCCTCCCTCCCACCCTCCCTATCCCACCCCTCTAGGTGGTCACAAAGCACTGAGCTGATCTCCCTGTGCTATGTGGCTGCTTCCCACTAGCCATCTATTTCACGTTTGGTAGTGTATATATGTCCATGCCACTCTCTCACTTTGTCCCTGCTTACCCTTCCCCCTCCCCATATCCTCAAGTCCATTCTCAAGTAGGTCTGCATCTTTTTTCCCGTCTTGCCCCTAGGTTCTTCATGAACATTTTTTTTTTTTAGATTCCGTATATATGTGTTAGCATATGGTATTTGTTTTTCTCCTTCTGACTTACTTCACTCCGTATGACAGACTCTAGGCCCATCCACCTCACTACAAATAACTCAATTTAGTTATGTAGAATGTGACTGCACAGTAATATTTTTTTTCTTTTTATTAGGTCGACTAGAAGATGAATATATAATTAGATTTATAAGAGAAAAGCTAAAATCCATGCCTTGCAAAAATCAAGGTTACATTTTGGATGGATTCCCAAAGACCTATGATCAAGCCAAAGACCTGTTCAACCGTAAGTGTGGGTGTTACCTTTATTTTGAATGTTTACATTCAAATAAGTCACAGCTTTATTGTTCAGAGTAACAGTAGTCACAATTAAAATAAACAAAAAAATCGGAGCGACTATACCTAAAATGCAGGCTTCCCTAGTTATGGCTAGTTTTCATTAGTGACTACTAGTTAAAATATTTAATTATTTTAAAAATAATTTTTTTTATTTATTTATTGGCTGGGCCGGTTCTTAGTTGCAGCATGCGGACTTCTTAGTTGCGGCATGCATGCAAGATCTAGTTCTCCAACCAGAGATCGACCCAGGCCCCCTGCATTGGGAGTGTGGAGTCTTAACCACTGGACCACCAGGGAAGTCCCAAAGTATTTAAATTTTTTTGCACAATCCTTAGTAATAATATGTAATAAACTTGACGATGTATATTTTGTTTTACCAGAAGAAGAGGAAGAGGAAGAGGAAGAAGCCAGAGGCAAAAGGTTTCCCTTTGATAAATTAATCATACCTGGTAAGTTTAAAAGACTTCTCCAAGGTCATATTTAAAGGAATGCCATTTGATATCTCTTTTGTACCAAAACAATCCTTTTGATGTGAATAAAATAGCTTTGTTTGTTTGTTTTAGGAACAAAGTAAAACGATACACTTAAAATCAAACTTCCAAACTAAAGAATTCACTGGGGGTCAATATCAGGGATATTAAAATTCTGAAATGGACAGAAGTCCCTTTGAGAGCATTCATTTCTGCTGTTCCTTCCTGTAAGAGAGCAAAAGATTAGCCAATCTGTTGGTGCCCTGACTTTTTTCTTTCTGTATTTAAAAAAAATTGAGGTATAGTTAATTTACAATATTATATAAGTTTCAGGTGTACAACATAGTCATTCACAAGTTTTAAAGATTATACGCCATTTGTAGTTATTATAAAATATTGGCTCTATTCCCTGTGCTGTACAGTGTCTTGGCTTCTGAGTCAGTTGGCAAGACCCCCAGGGACTAGATCACTGCCCCTCCTTTCTGTTCTGCTTCAGGTGCTAGCCATGCCATAATCTTTTCTGGAGGACATTCAGAATCCAGAACTGGGGCTTCCCTGGTGGCGCAGTGGTTGAGAGTCCGCCTGCCGATGCAGGGGACGCGGGTTCGTGCCCCGGTCCGGGAAGATCCCACGTGCCGCGGAGCGGCTGGGCCTGTGAGCCACGGCCGCTGAGCCTGCGCGTCCGGAGCCTGTGCTCCGCAACGGGAGAGGCCACAGCAGTGAGAGGCCCGCGTACAGCAAAAAAAAAAAAAAAAAAAAAAAAAAAGCATCCAGAATTGAGGCTGGGCAGGTAAAAGCTGCTTGGGTCCCTAACTCCACAGCAAGTTTATCCTATTACATATTTACACAGAGCTTTCACAACATACCCTTGAAAGAGAAATATAAACAACTTATTCCACAAAAAAGGATTTGCTGAGCAGGCATTTCTTGTGACTTTGCCATGAACTTTAAAGGTTTTTTTCTTTTTTTATCAGTTTGCATGAGGTTTAATCAAGTTTTGGTCATATGGTGAATACAAGAACAGCTATTTTCAGGAACTTAGCCCAAGGCTGTGACTCGGAAGGGCCTGCTTGCTCACCGTGTCAAAGTCCCCAGGAGAGTCGGTTCACAGCTGTAATCCTCTCCTGCCCCTGGTCCAGGCACAGCTTGTGATGAAGCTTCTGGAAGCAGAGAGCATCAGAGAGCAGTCATCCTCAGGGCTGGATATTTACCATTTGCCTGAGGCAGGAACATGAAATGCCGGAGGAATGGGCTGTCTTAGATTTCCTATTAATTTATGTGTTTGCCTCAGAAAAAGTTAAAAAGTAAAGTTGATTAGTCTAAATAACCAGGTCTGTCCAGTTTATGAGAGCTGATCACTTCTGGGCGACAGTCATTCATTGCAAACCCCGTGGTAAATCCTCCCGTTCCCCCTGAGGCAGCTGGATAAAATTCACCCCAACCCAACATCTGTCATGCACCAGGCACCACACAAGATGGGAGCTTATTGAGCCTTTCCAGGAGCCTGTGAGGTAGGAATTACTCCCATGTTTACTTGATCCAGGGCCCGAAGCCCAGAGACTAATGCAAGTCCGCTTCGCTGGTAAACGGCAGGGCTTGGATTCAAACTCAGGTCTTCTCATGTCACTGCCTCCAAAAACCAGAATGAATGAAACCCCTCCCTAAGATAAGAAAATGGAAACACAGGAGGTAAAATGGTGCATTATTCTTAGTCCTGATCCCCTGGGCTGCCCTCTCTGTCGGATGCGGTCCAAACATGTCTAAGATGTAATCTGTTTGGAATGTTTAGTCTGTTCTTTTCAATTAGCCTCTTTCTAGAAATTGTCATTATTTTCTATCTTCCTGAAAGAAATCAGATCCTTGTCTCATTTGTGCTGCGGGATTTTAGCTTGTGGCAGTGACTGAGACACGTGAGGCTAATGCCATTGAAAGAAGAAGTTATTACTCACATTTCCCCAGAGAAGGAAGTGTGGCAACCATGCAGGGCCACGTGGGGCAGCACCAGGCTTGGTCAGGAGGAGGGGAAAGTCGAGGACACAGCCTCTCTTGGGGTTTCCATGGGGAAGGCAAAGCAGGGCAGAGTAAACAGCTTTTTTAGAGGATTGACTAGTGTGAGTAGTTGCAGTGGGCTTTGGTCTCTAGTTGCCTGGTCCTGGCCCTGGGATGAGTGAAGGCAGGAGGAATATTGGCTTGTTATCTGAGTTATATAAAGGGCGTGGTTGGCTCGCATATGTGAGGCGTGCTCTCATTTCAAATGAATTGTTTACTATCTTCAGAGGTAGCCCTGGGAGGGGCATTCTCTCCCTAGGTCTGTAAGCAAAAACATCATAAGATACAGAAAATAAAAAGCATGCTTAATATCAGCATCAGTGCTTGATCTGAATGATGAAACATTTGATTGTACAGTAATTCAGTCCTAGGTGGTATTATCTCTCATTGATAAATCATTGCATTTTATCACTGTTAGCGTATATCCATTTTGATCCTTTTCAGATCTGTTAGTTGAAGGAGACAAGTTTAAAGCTATACCTATGTGATGAATATGGAAAAATGTGTTAAGACATAGATTTTTCACATGGCTCCAGATAGACCTCTTTGTCGTATACAACCTCACCAAGCAGAAATCTATTCCTTGTTATCTACAGTCAGCCAGTTCAAGGACAGTAGATGTCCTGAATAATTATCTTGAGACACTGCAAAATCTTGAAGTTCTTTCTGAATCACAAAAGAGAAAGGACTTTAAAAAATATATCATCTAGTGGGAAATATATTTCATCATATTAAAACTCTGAAAATTAGAAGCCAAGTATATCACTTATTATTTGCAATATTGTATTAACTAGAATCTTCCATCCCCCCCAATCACTGGAAAAAAAGATACAGTACTACATCATGAAATTCTTAGATTATGAACAGAATTATTAAGTTTTGATCTACATGTCTTAGATCATAGAGCTTAAATAGATTCAATTTCTGGTGAATTTATTGACATAATTTCAATTTAAGTACTGTACCAGCATGTGGGGCTCCAGATGTCTCCTTTCTTTTGAAAAATATAGTTACTCGTGCAAATCAAATGGTGAAGGATGAGCATTGAAATTAAAGTAAAATAGGTCAGAAGAGTGGTAATATCAGACAATGATTATGAGTTTATAGGATCTTATTCTGTAAGCTCTGTCCTCAGCCTTTGTTTTCGCTATTTGCTTTCACACGAAGCAGATGAAGTTCACACGTGTTCCACGCCCCCTGGTCAGCACCACACTATGGACTCTACCCGATACACTTATTTTTCTCACCCACTCAAGAAAGCTTATTAGAATGCAGTTAAGTGAGAATGGCATTTTTATGTGGCAAACCAATCCAATTTTAGAATAAAAATTAAATCAGTCCCAAGCTTTGCCAGGCTCTTATAGGCAGCAAGTTATTTTCGATACACCTGGTTACTGATCTGGGCGCCAGGGTACTCTGGTCCTGTTGAGAACAGCTGAGAACAGTAACTCGCCTAGAAAGCTTGTTACACAGATCTACACTTTAATTATTCACTCATTCATTCATTCACTCCACAAAATATCCACTGAATTTGTGCTAGGCACTGGAGAAACAGCTGCTCTTACAGTTTAAAAGAAAATTGCAGGTGGGTGAAATGATCACTGTCATTAATATGATCCGTGTATCAAATATTCGATAAGCGTTGGCCATGTTTTACTGACCATAGATGTTTCATAGCCCATGGCATGAAGTGAGGGAAGAGCTCAACTCATGGAAAATTAAAATCCCAGGGGAGTCTCTATTTTTATTAAGTTGGCGAATCAGCCATGAAGGTATTTCCCTTATAGCCTTGAGTCTCTTTGGGAGCCTGTGATATTGTACTGGGAAAGTGACAAGATGATGACAGGTATCATAGGGTTATTAGAGATCTGCATTTACAATTTCTGCTGTTTTTATTTAAAATAAAAAGAAGAAGGAAGGAAGGAAAGCAGAAGGGAAGGGAGGAAGGAAGGGAAAGAAAAATAATAGATCTCACAAAATGCCCACTGATTGGGCTTCACAGTGTGGTCTCTGGAAGCATGGGTGATTGGCCTGCATCTGTCCTCCATGAGAGGCAGCAAGGCGGCCAACTTGTCAGGCCCTTTGCCGTGACAGGAGATCCCACCTGGTAACCAGACATTCGGCCGAGCAGTGGTCCGTCCACCAGCACATGCTTGCAAGCTCCACAGTCACGGTGTTAACTCACGAGCTTCTCCTTCTCTCCAGAATTCGTTTGTTCGCTGGATGCCTCAGATGAGTTCCTCAAGGAGCGGGTGATGAATCTCCCCGAGAGCATCGTGGCGGGGACCCACTACAGCCAGGGCCAGTTCCTCCGGGCTCTGAGCAGCTACCGGGACAGGAACACTGAAGATGAGACTGTCCTCAACTACTTTGACGAACTTGAAATCTATCCGATACATATTGGTACGAAATAAACTCAAGGATAACCTGCAAGTGGAGCAGGGCTGCCCGGTGTCAGGACCCCCGGCCAACTGCGTGCACGCTTTCATAGGGCTGGGGGAGGGCGGGTCAGTGTAACCGTGTGCCCGGGGCCTGGGAAGTCACAGGATAAGACAGAGGAGTTGTCTACTTGAGGATTTGGTGGTGTGGCGGGTGTTATTGTCATATGAAAACATGCGGATATATTATGAAGTTGAATACCAAATTGGCATTTTTTATTTATTTTTAATTTTTTACCAAATTGGCTTTTTTTTTTTTTTTTTTGCGGTACGTGGGCCTCTCACTGCTGTGGCCTCTCCTGTTGCGGAGCACAGTCTCCGGACGCGCAGGCCCAGCGGCCATGGCTCACGGGTCCAGCCGCTCTGCGGCATGTGGGATCTTCCCGGACTGGGGCACGAACCCGTGTCCCCTGCATCGGCAGGCGGACTCTCAACCACTGCGCCACCAGGGAAGCCCCCAAATTGGCATTTTTTAAAGGGCACTTCAAAGATATGTGGTTTGCTGCCAGCTGCTTTGGGCCATTTCCCCAGTGTCCTTGGGGGCAGCGTCCTGTCCCCCTAGCATTGCAGGACACTGGTGCTCTTCAGAGAGCCGCTCCTGGCCTTTAAGACCAGCCAGCTGGCCCCTTAGCTACTCAGAAATCAAATAGCTCTTCATCGCATTCCTCCTGTTTCCTGTAAACACTTAACTCAGGGCTGAGCACCCAGCAGGCATCCAGTGAATATGATCTCTCATCAGCCTCACCTCCGCCATCATCGTCCCTGCCTCCAAATCCAATCTGCTGTAGCTGTTTCTCCTCCCCTTGGCTTGATGGGCCCCTGAACTTCCTTTCTGATTTTCTGGGTCTTGACACCTCTTCTTTGGGTTTGGTGAGAAACTGCTAGCCTGGTGGAAGCTTAGCAGCCAGGCTGACCTTTGGGATCTCCCGAGGCCTCTCTTCATCCCCCAGAACCAGCTGAGACAGCATCTGGATCCTGGAGTCCTGGGAGGCTTAGGGCTCCTCCACTCCTCCCCTGTCCTCCCCCCTCCTTTTCCTTCTCCTTCTTTTGGTCTCAATATTGACATTAGTCACATATTCTGGAGTTTGGACTTTTTTCTATTCGAGTAGGCTAACTGAAACAGTTAATTTTTTATGAATTGGAAATGTATCCTAGGGATTTGCCTGGTGATCCAGTGGTTAAGACTCCGTGTTTCCACTGCAGGGGGCATGGGTTCGATCCCTGGTCTTGTCCGGGAACTAAGATCTCGCATGCCGGGTGGTGCGGCCAAAAAATTAAATTAAAATAAAATAAAATAAAATAATAATCCCAGAATCAGGACTTCCCTGGTGGTGCAGTGCTTAAGAATCCGTCTGCCAATGCAGGGAACATGGTTCGATCCCTGGTCCGGGAAGATCACACATGCCGCGGAGCAGCTAAGCCCGTGCGCTACAACTACTGAGCCTGTGCTCTAGAGCCCATGAGCCACAACTACTGAAGCCCTCGCACCTAGAGCCCGTGCTCGGCAACAAGAGAAGCTAACGCAATGAGAAGCCTGCGCACTGCAACGAAGAGTAGCCCCAGCTCGCTGCAACTAGAGAAAAGCCCATGTGCAGCAATGAAGACCCAAAACGGCCAAAATAAATTAAAAAAAAAAAAAGTGTCCCAGAATCATTGATTCTCAGAAACAGAAAACAAAAGAAACCTGGAGGTCACCCAGCCCAGCCTCCAAGTACAGGACTTCCTTCTGTGGAAACCCCCAAGTGAAGTGCCCCAGTCTCTGCTTGAATGCTTCCCGGGGTGGAGAACTCATTCCTTTTGAGGAGGTCCACACGCCCATCCATCCATTCAAATCAGCGGTGACCGTCACAGCTCAGACCTGAGCCCCAGTCTTGCTCCCTGTGACCCCCAGAGACCAGTCTGATATTTGCCAGTGAGACCAGAAATTCTAAACTGTGCTGGTAACTAGAAAAGGAAACACTCATATGGTAATTTACGCAATCTACCATCACAAGATTATAGTAATAGAATTTTCCCAAAAATGGATTCAGAATAGATTGCAGGCAGGACCAGATTATATATTTTTTTAAAATTTATTTTTGGCTGCATTGGGTCTTCCTTGCTGCACGCGGGCTTTCTCTAGTTGCAGTGCGCGGGCTTCTCATTGGTGGCTTCTCTTGTTGCAGAGCACAGGCTCTAGGCACGTGGGCTTCAGTGGTTGCAGCACGTGGGCTCAGTAGTTGTGGCGCACGGGCTTAGTTGCTCCGCGGCATGTGGGATCTTCCCGGATCAGGGCTCGAACCCATGTCCCCAGCACTGGTAGGCGGATTCTTAACCTCTGCACCCCCAGGGAAGCCCCAGGACCAGATTATAAATGTCTGTATTGCTCTCTTCCTCTCTTCTGGTTTTTAAAGATGTAGGAAAACTCGAAGACGCTCAGAACAGACTTGCTATCAAACAGCTCATCAAAGAGATTGGGGAGCCTCGCAATTATGGTTTAACGGATGAAGAAAAGGCAGAAGAGGAGCGGAGGGCTGCTGAGGAACGGCTGGCCAAGGAGGCCATGGAGGAGGCAGAGCGACAGCACAAGGAGGCTGCGGAGATGGCAGAGAAGATCGCTCGCTGGGAGGAGTGGGTGAGTGTGTGCACACGCGTCGGGGCGGGCGAGTGGGTGGGGGATGGGGGCTGGGGGCTGGCAAGACCATTCCGGCCTCTCGCGCTTCCCATCCGGCTAATAGAGAAATGTCATGGAAATACCCCAAACAAATTTTTGTTGTTTTTTTGTTTTTGTTTGTTTTGTCATATGTACCATTTCTTTTTCTTTTTTTAAAATTTCTTTCATATGTACCATTTTTTAAAAGATGCCCCGGTCTTTTGCTTAGGGTAAATAACAAGGATAATAACAGCTAGCCATTGACATAGCATTAACAATACACATCGTTGTGAAAGTGTGCCATTTGCTGCCTGTCAACCTGGTGATTTCATCTGGTTTTCCTCCATTTACCCATCCAACTTGGGTGGTCAGCCTCATTCTACCCTTCTTCTCCAAATCACTGAGTCTTATCTATTCTGCCTCCTAAAACAGCACTCACATCCACCTGCAGGGCTCCCTTCTCCTGACCAGGGTGCCAGAATGATGTGATGCCTTCTGGCCGGTCTCCCCAGCTCCACCCTCCATCTCCAGTGTGTTTCCCTGCTGCTGCCAGGTGATCCTTCTAAAATACAGATCTAGGCTTCCCTGGTGGTGCAGTGGTCAAGAATCCGCCTGCCAACGCAGGGGACACGGGTTTGAGCCCTGGTCCGGGAAGATCCCACATGCCACGGAGCAACTAAGCCCGTGCACCACAACTACTGAGCCTGCACGCCTAGAGCCCATGCTCCGCAACGAGAGAAGCCACTGCAGTGAGAAAATGGCGCACTGCAACAAAGAGTAGCCCCCGCTCGCCGCAGCTAGAGAAAGCCCGGCGCAGCAACAAAGACCCAACGCAGCCAAAAATAAATAAATAATTAAATAAATTTATTTAAAAAAAACAAAAAGTAAAATACAGATCTGGACTTCCCTGGCAGTCCAGTGGTTAAGACTCCATGCTCCCAATGCAGGGGGCACAGGTTCCATCCCTCGTCGGGGGAGATCCCACATGCCTCTTGGCAGGGCCAAAAAAAAAAGAAAAATACAGATTCAGCACGTCAATTCTCTGTTTAAACGCTTCACAGGCTGTTCATCGCTGTTCGATGAAAGTCCAAACTCCTTACCGTGGCCCCCAAGGTCCTCTGTGACCTGGCTGCCTCTGACATCTCCATGCATTTAAATAAAGTTCCATCTGTGTGATTAACTTCTTCCCTTGCTTCAAGTCTTTGCTAAAAGTCATCTTTCTAATGAGGCCTTTCCTGGACACCATATTTAAAATTTCAGCACCCGCCCCACTGCATAACACGTCCTATCCCTTTCTATACTTTTAAATTTCCCTCTTGGGACTTCCCTGGAGGCCCCATGGTGAAGGCTCCTCGTTTCCCGATGCAGGGGACACAGGTTCAATTCCCTAGTGGGGGAACTAAGGTCCTGCATGCCAAAAAAACACAAAAACAAAAAAAATAGATTTCCCTCTTTGCATTTATTCTACCTAAGGCAGTAAATGTATTTTATATCTTTATCTTGTTTCTTGTCTTTTGGCTGCACATTTAACTAATGTCCATGGCCAGGAGTGGGCCGGACTGATGGGCTTAAGTCCCACCCAATCCACTAGGCTGAGAAGGGAGATTTCTCAAAGGAAATCTGGAATTATTAGTCCTGAGAGAGGGGGGCTGTATGCTGAGCATAACACAAGTCCACCAGATCAATACCTTCGAGAGTTTCTACTAGCACTTTTTTTTTTTTTTTTTGGCTGCGTTGGGTCTTCGTTGCTGCGCGCAGGCTTTCTCTAGTTGCGGCGAGCGGGGGCTACTCCTCATTGAGGTGCGCGGGCTTCTCATTGCTGTGGCTCCTCTCTTGTTGCAGAGCACAGGCTCTAGAGTGCGCGGGCTTCAGTAGTTGTGGCGTGCAGGCTTAGTTTCTCTGCGGCATGTGGGATCTTCCCCAACCAGGGCTCGAACCCATGTCCCCTGCATTGGCAGGTGGATTCTTAACCACTGGGCCACCAGGGAAGTCCCTATTAGCACTTCTATGATTCTGTGATCCTTCCTTCCTTCCTTCCTTCCTTCCTTCCTTCCTTCCTTCCTTCCTCTTTCTTTCCTTCTTTCTTCCTTCCTCCCTTTCTTTCTCTCTTTCTTTCTTTCTTTCTCTCTTTCTCTCACTTTGCTTCATCTGGGCAGCTAGAAATTATTTTGGTTTAAGAAGTGAGGTAGGATCATCATCATCATTATCATCATCACCATCATCATCATCATATCATCAGCATCATCTTTTTGCCTGTCCTAGAGGGATTTGGATTGCCTAAGTAATTAAGAAAGTGAACATACTAGAGAATGGACTTGAGGATATGGGGAGGTGGAAGGGTAAGCTGTGACAAAGTGAGAGAGTGGCATGGATATATATACACTACCAAAGGTAAAATAGATAGCTAGTGGGAAGCAGCTGCATAGCACAGGGAGATCAGCGTGGTGCTTTGTGACCACCTAGAGGGGTGGGATAGGGAGGGTGGGAGGGAGGGAGACACAAGAGGGAAGAGATATGGGAACATATGTATATGTATAACTGATTCACTTTGTTCTAAAGCAGAAACTAACACACCATTGTACAGCAATTATACTCCAATAAAGATGTTGAAAAAGAAAAGAAAGTGAACAAAAGGGGTGATTAATAAAGATAAATCATGCTGGAAAAAAGAAAAAAAGAAGTGAAGTAGGGGTCCAGTTTATTATTTTCTATATGACTAGGCAGTTGTTAAAACACCACTTACATATTTTCCCTGTCAATTAGAAATACCATCTTTATCATAACATGATGAACATTTATAGCAGTATCTACTTCTAGTGCACTCTGGGGTGAGTCGTATGAAACCGTTCTTCTTTTTCCCTCTATTTATTGCACCCCCGAATGTTCTATTTGTAGAGTAAACGACTAGAGGAAGTTAAAAGAGAAGAAAAAGAATTACTGGAGGCCCAGTCTATTCCCTTGAGAAACTATTTAATGACCCACGTCATGCCAACGCTTATGCAAGGTCTGAATGAGTGTTGTAAGATCAGACCCGATGATCCTGTTGATTTTCTGGTAAGAGATTGAAGGCTTTTTTTTTTTATATCAATTTGAAAATAAAATATACCCAAATCTAAATGAAAAGCCAGTTGAGACAGAGAAATTGTGTGTCTGGTTATTTGGGAAATAGCCTCTAACACCTTCATCACATTTTATAATAAGATTTTTGTTACTCATTTCAAAGAAAAAATTTGTGCACTTTCATTTTTAAATTGTAAACATTAATAGTACAAATTAATGTACTATTAATTCTAAATTAATAGTACATTCTAAATTGTTGACTTTTTTTCTTTTTTCTCAATTACAGGCAGAGTATCTTTTCAAGAACAATCCTGAAATGCAGTGAAATTTTAAAGATCTCATGTCATATACTTTTACAGAGCTGGAGATGACTTTAACATTGTAATTTGAAAAATTTCTTTAAAAAATGATTTTCTGGTTTTGGGGAAATTCTTTTTTTCTCCCTGCAAACAAATATTTTATTAAGTAGATTCATTATAAAAAGCTCTATGGCAACGAGTCACCACTTCATTAAAACCATATTTTGAGAGGTAAATTGTTAAAGTATCTGTGCATAGCTCATGGAATAAATATTGATTTAATATTTCATTCTTTGTCTGAGTATTCTGTACACTAATGTTTATAGTAATTTAATTTATAGCATGAAGAAAATCAGACTATGTATTATTCTAACATGTAAGCTAATGAATTTATGTGATTTGTTATGTCCCCAATATTAGTGGTGTTAGAAACGGAAATAAATTAGAACAGTTTATGCTTTCTGAGTCACAGTAAGTCAGACATGTTTGTTTTCTGCAAGGTTGTTTTTTGAGTTCAAGGTCAGCACCCAACCTATGAGTCAGAGAGTATTCTAAACTGCTTGGTAGAAAGATTCATGTAACAAGATGAATAATTTTTAATATCTGTGATAATTAGAAAGTTGCTAAATATTTTTAACCAACTAACTTTACCACTATGGCCTTTTCAGCTCTAAAAATCCTATAATTCCCAGAATTACACTGGATGAGAAATCAGTTTAGGTTTATCTTAATGGCATATATATTTCATTTCTTTAAATAATGAAATCCGAATATAACTGCACTCTTTTTTTGTGTGGCAAAATACACACAACATAAATTTACCATTGCAACCATGTGAAGGTGTACAGTTCGGTGGCACTAAGTACATTCATGATACTGTCCACTCATCACCACAATCTAGCTCCAGAACTTTTCCATCACCCCAGTTGGAAGCCCTGTACGCATTAATCAGTCACTCCCCATTATCCGCTCCCCTCAGGCTCCTAGCAAACACTAATCTGCTTCCTATCTCTATGGATTTGTCTAGTTTGGATATTTTATATAAATGGAATGATGCAATATGTGGCCTTCTGTGCCTGGCTTCTTTCACTTAGCATGTTTTCAAAGTTCATTCATGTTGTAGCATCTATCAATACTTCATTCCTTTTTATGGCTGAAAAATATTCCACTGTACAGATAGCCCATATTTTGTTTAATCATTCATGTGTTGATGGACAGTTAAGTTGTTTCCACCTTTTGGCTGTTGTGAATAGAGCGGCTATGAACGTTTGAGTACAGCTTCCTGTTTGAACCCCTGTTGTCAATTTTCGGTAGAAACCTAGGAGTGGAAATATCGTCACACGGTAATTTTGTATGGGGAACCACCAGACGAGTGGGTGTGTAGCAGTACCACGTTGTAACTAAGCATCTTTTCATGTGCTTGCTGACCAGTTGTGTATCTTCTTTGGAGAAATCTATACTCGAGTCCTTTGCTCACTTTTTATTTGGGCTGCCTTTTTGTTACTGAATTGTAAGAGTTCTTTATATATTCTGGATAGAAGATCCTTATCAGATATGTGATTGGCAAATATTTTCTCCCGTTCTGTGGCTTGTCTTTTCACTCTCTTGATAATGCCCTTTAATGCACAAAAACTTTAAATTTTGATGAAGTCAATTTACCTATTTTTCCTTTACTTCACTGCACTATTTTTGATCCTTATTTTAATCGAAAACACTAAGTAACTAAAGAGAATACCTTTTGGACAGTTTGAAATCACTGGTCTTTATAATAGTTACATTTTCAGGCCTTCAGGATGGTTACATCTGGTGACCTTGCTTCTCAGTTCACTGAGAAAACCCAAGCAACCGAAAGAGAACTTCTACATCCTCCCACTGCAAACCTACCCCTGCCTTCCCTTCTGCTGCAGAGAATGGTCTGTGCTCCCACCTAAGATCAACCTGTGCCCTGAATCCCACCTCTTCTCACATAATCCAATTCTTCTCCTGTAATCATCCCTTCTCTCTCACAGCTTGCTTTTTCCCTCTCCTCTGGATCATCACCCTTAGCTTCAAACTTATTCTCCTACTAACTCTCATACGTCAAAACAAGACAAGACAAAAACCCAATTCAAATGAAAAATCCCTCCTAGACCTCCACATCTTCCTCCAACCGCGGGCACAAAATTCCTGTCCTCCTTACAGCCGGGTTACCAGTGACGTCCACATTTCCAAACCTAATTGTTAGTTCTCAGTCCTCATCTTCCTTGCCCTCTCCGATCATCTGACACATTTGATCATTTCCTCCTGAAACCCTCTCTTCCCCTCACCTGAATGTCTAACAGCCCCTCGAACTTTAGCATAGCCAGTCTAGCTGCAGATCCCTGTCTTCCTTCCCCTCACCTGCTGCTCCCACAATTTCCAATCTCAGGTATTGGCAACTCCATCCTTCCAGCCACTCAGGCCCTAAACTGTGGAGGCATCCCTGGTTCTTTTCTTATTCTCTTACCCCATATTCCATGCATCAGTTCATCACATTGGCCCAACTTTCAAAACATATCCGAACTCTGTCTGCTTCTTACCCCTCCAACGTTACTGTCCTGGCCTGCTCCTTTCTGTGACTTCTTTCAACATCCCAACAGGGGAATCTTGTTAAAACACAAGTCAGATCTGCTTAAAAGCCCCTCAGTGCCTTCCGATCTCACACGGACGGGGAGGCAAAGTCCTGACCTGGGCCTTCGAGGCCTGATACAGTCTGACTCCTCGTGACCTCACTGCCCCCTCACTAAAATCCTCACTGCCAAGTGCACTCCGTGTTGGGGCCTTGGCCTGGAAAACTTGGCTCCCACATATCCACGTGGCTTACCCTCACTTCATCCGCGGCTCAGCTCAAATATCACCTCCTCAGAGAGGCCCCCCAGATTGTCCTCCCAATGACATCCCACGCTGTTCCTTTTCTCTGCTGACACTCGACATCATTTTATATGCCCATGTACTTATTGTCTATATCCCTCACTAAAATGTAGCCTCCACGGAGGCAGGGATTTTGTTTTGTTTTTCTGTCTCTCTACAGACTAAAAAATTGCATAGCACATGGTAGAGGTATGATAAATATCAGTGTATGAAGCTGTTTAGCTGAAATTTTGCTACACAGCTATGTTTTTCATAACTAAATCAAATCTCTAGTTATTCAACAAAGTCCGTAGTCTATTTACATTTCTATATGGCTGTGACAGAACCCTTAAGTAACTCTGAGGGTCACCAAGATGCTTCACTAAGTGGCATCAATTTCGGTGAATTCACTATGGAGTCTGGCCCTCAGCCATGCAAGTTTAGAAGAGTGATCTCAGTAGCGTTTAAGGATAGCTAGGACCCTGAGACGCTGACATGTCTTAACAAATCTCCTAAGAGACCAGCAGAGAAGACAGAGTACCAATTTATTTACAATGAGAAACATAGTTGAGGGAGCTGAGACTGGCACCCGCTTCAGCAGTACATTCTCTTCTTGGAAGCAGGTTATAGTAGAAGCCAAATGATCAGAAGTGCTTGGTGAATGCAAAACCAAGACGAGGCATGAGTGCAGGCTGGCTTGATAGATCCATGCCTGCCGTGCCGGCCAAGCTGCTCTAGTCCTTGCCGGCAAGATGCGCTTTCCCAGACGTCGTTTGGATGGGCAGCGATGATGTTTACCCCTGTGACTCCCCTTGACATGTTCTTGTTTCAGATATATTAATATATTCACTCTCCCAGGTCTTTGTAGGTTAGGAGGCATTTACTTTCTTTAAGGTGACTTTTCATATTTCTGGTTTGATCCATTGTGTCATTTTATAATTAGGCTCTCTGAAGTCAATTCCTGCCTCCCCCCCAAATCTGAGTAGGTCAGCTTGTCACTGCTAAGCCTCCTCTGTATATACCTGTAATTTTTTTAAATTGAAGTATAGTTTATTTACAATGTTGTGTTAGTTTCGGGTGTACAGTAAAGTGATTCAGTTATACATACATATATATCTATTTTTTTTTCAGATTCTTCTCCCTATAGGTTATTACAGAATACTGAGTATAATTCCCTGTGCTGTACAGTATGTCCTATATACCTGTAATTTTGATAGACATTATTATATATACCTACATTTTGGATAAGCATATTCCTATATTACTTATAAAGAGCTGGTATCATTTACAATAACATAGCTAGGGACAAGCTAAGAAAGATGTATAAGTCCTCTACATTGAAAATTTAAAAACACTGCTGATAGTAATTAAAAGTGAAATAAATGGAGTGATACACTGTTTTTTTAAAAATATTTATTTATTTACGTGGCTGCATCAGGTCTTAATTGCAGCACGTGGGATCCTCGTTGTGGCATGCAGGGTCTTTTGTTGCAGTACGTGGGCTTCTCTCTAGTTGTGGTGCACGGGCTCCAGAATGCAAGGGCTTCGTAGTTGTGGTGCTGGGCCTTAGTTGCCCCACAGCATGTGGGATCTTAGTTCCCCGACCAGGGATCGAACCTGCGTCCCCTGCATTGGAAGGCGGATTCTTAACCACTGGACCACCAGGGAAGTCCCAAGATATACTGTTAATGGCTTATAAAGCTCTCTCTCTCTATATATATATTTTTTGCGGTACGCGGGCCTCTCACTGTTGTGGCCTCTCCCATTGCGGAGCACAGACTCCGGACGCGCAGGCTCAGCGGCCATGGCTCACAAGGGCCCAGCTGCTCCGCAGCATGCGGGATCCTCCCGGACTGGGGCACGAACCCGTGTCCCCTGCATCGGCAGGCGGACTCTCAACCACTGCGCCACCAGGGAAGCCCCGAAAGCTCAATATTTTTAATACTTCAACTTTTCTCCAAAATGATCTGTAGAGTCAATGCAGTCCCAATCAAAATCCCAGTGTGTTCCTTCCTTCCTTCCTCCCTCCCTCCCTCCCTCCCTCTCTCTCTCTTTTTGGTAGAAATTGATCATCTGTTTCTGAAATATATATGGTAATGCAAAGGACCTAGAATATAGAATAGTCTAGACAGTTTTGAGGAACAGCAAACCTGGAAGACTTCACTCTAAATATTAAGATTTATTATAAAGCTACAGTAATTAAGACAGACACATAGATCAATCGAACAGAATAAGGAGTCCAGAAACAGATCCACGTATTTACAATCACTTGATTTACAACAAAGGCCCTATTGCAATTCAATGGGGAAAGTATGGTCTTGTCAATAAATTCTGCAGGTCATTAGGAGATCTATATATTAAAAACAAATAAACAAACAACCCCCCCCAAATAAAAACACCTTGACCTCTACCTCACAGTGTATATAAAATTACTTTGAGATGGATCTTAGACCAAAATGTGAAAGCCAGAATAATAAAGCTTCTAGAATAGAATAAAACATAAGAGGAATTCTTCGTAACCCTGGAGTGGGCAAAGATTTCTCAAGACAACATTAAGAGTGAAAAGACAAGCCTCAGAATGGGGAAGATATTTGCAATACATACAAATGACAGAGGTCTTGTACTCAGAATATGTTAAAAACTCCTACAAGTCAATAAGACTGAAAACTCAATTTAAAGGTAGGCAGAAGACTTGAGTATCCACTCCATGAAAGGGAATATCCAAATGATCAATCAGCATATTGAAAAAGGCTGAAAGTCATTAATCATCAGAGAAATACAAATGAAAACTACAATAAGATTCCGTTATGATACTATTCTTTGGCCAAAATTAAATGAACTGATAACACCAAGTGTTGATGAGGATGTGGAGCAACTGGAACCCACCTATAGAGTGGAATATAGATTGGTGCTCTCACTTTGAAAACCATTTGGGAGGACTTAATAAAGTCAAATATGGGTATACACATGACCCAGCAATTCCATTCCTGGGTATATACCCAAGACTGCTTATATCTTCAAAAAGACACGTACAAAAATGTTCAGAGCAACATTACTCACAAAAGCCCCAAACTAGAAACAACCAAAATGTCCATGAATAGGAGAAAGACATGCTGTGGTATCTACAATAGGAGAAAGATGTATCATCGTAGTATAGAGTACCACATTGAAATGAAAAAGAGTGACTCTTACCTCTGACAACATGAAGAATCTTACAGATGAAATGTTGAGTGAAAGAAGTTAGATACAAGGGTAAATACTGTATCTGAAGTTGAAAAACAGATATAACTAGTCCATAGTGGACTAGTCAGAAGAGTGATTACCAGGTAATGGTGGTGTTGGTGGCAATAGAGGGTTATCCACTGGGAGGAAGCCTGCTGGGAGACTGGACATTTTCTACATCTTGATTTAAGTAATAATTACATTGGCGTGTACATGGATAAAACTTCATTCCACTAAGTAGGGAGTGCTACAGAGATGGGGAACAAGTACAGATGCCTTAGTATTTGTAAACTTTACTGTATAAGTCGTACTTTAATAATCTTTTAAAAAGGAGTTGGTACTCTACCTTAAAAAATACTAAAGTATACTATGTTTCCTTAAAGTTAAAAAAATAACAAACCCAGAAACTCTTCCTTAAAATATGGATTTGTTCATAGAGTTCCTTAGATCCACTTCAGGAAAGAAAAATACCAGTTGAATACCCATAAAATTTGTTTGGAGTACTTTATATTAAAAAAAAAGGAAGTTAATCAAAACACCATTCAAATTCTTTATTTAGAGTGTATTTGGGAGTGGCACAAAGTCAGTTTAGTTGGTATGGCAGGCAAGACATCCCCCAGTGCTCTCTGACTGCAGGCAGAGAGGGCCCCCGGGTACTGAAAGCGAGTGAGGCCTGGGCACGGAGGCCTCCTTTTGTCCACCATTTCTTACAGGCAAGACTCCAGCCTCCGTGACCTTCCCTGAGTTCTTCCAAAGGGCAGATTTGAACAGTTGCTAATCAAGGAAGGAGCAGCCGAGAAACCACCTGAGGCAAGATTAAAGGGACCAGAGAAGCTCATCAAGATTAAGAGACAAGGGACTTCCCTCCTGGCGCAGTGGTAAGAATCTGCCTGCCAAGGCAAGGGACACGGGTTCAAGCCCTGGTCCGGGAAGATCCCACATGCTGCGGAGCAACTAAGCCATTGCGCCACAACTCCTGAGCCTGCACTCTAGAGCCCGCGAGCCACAACTGCTGAGCCTGCGCTCTAGAGCCCGCGAGCCACAACTGCTGAGCCTGCGCTCTAGAGCCCGCGAGCCACAACTGCTGAGCCTGCGCTCTAGAGCCCGCGAGCCACAACTGCTGAGCCCGTGTGCTGCAGCTACTGAAGCCAGCGTGCCTAGAGCCCGTCCTCCGCAACAAGAGAAGCCACCGCAACACAACTAGACAAAGTCCGCACATAGCAACAAAGACCCAATGCAGCCAAAAAAAAAAAAAACCACAAAAGATTAAGAGAAGACCACCTGACACGAGATTAAGGGAGTGCAAGCCATGCTCACGCTCGAATCTTGTCAGATAAACCCTTTATCAAACCCTCTGGGGTTGGGACACATAGCTTTTCGTGGCAGAAGCCTGGTGTGTCCCCCTTTGCCTGGCAAAGCAATAAAGCTATTCTTTTCTACTTCACCCAAAACTCTGTCTCCAGGATTTGATTTGGCACCGGTATACAGAGAGGCCAAGCTTTTGGTAACACTTCCTTACATGCAAATGATAGAAGACATGTTCTTCAAAACATCAACATCTAAAAGAGGAATGAGAATTTAATAAAAAGACAGCTCATGAGTACAGAACTATTAGATGGAAGTGCTTATGTTATTATTTTGACTTTAGTGACTCATAAGTCTGCTTTTTGATTGGAATTTTTTTTCCTTTTTTTTTGGCCACACCAGACAGCATGCGGGATCTTAGTTCCCCCACCAGGGATCAAACCCACCCCCGCTGCAGTGGACGCACAGAATCTTAACCACTGGACCACGAGGGAAGTCCCTGATTGAAATTTTTAAAAAGTATGCACCATTAGTAGCCAAATGAGTCATTATAGTTTATTATTCGGATAAAAATCTCCGTATCGTACAGTATCTCCAACGATCACCTCCTAAATGCCACTGAAACAATCCAGGTAGTTCCCAATATGTGAAGAGATTCAAAAATATTTTCTGTGCATTTTTGTGATTTGCATGCACTGTGGTCCTAAGAGACCCAGTCTAGAAATCTTCCCACCATTTATGACATTGTTGTGTGGAAAATGCAATGTGAATACTTCAGACATCAGTAGAAAACATCTGCCCCTTCTCTTAGCTGCCGGTGGAAAGCAGGCCCTGGGGCAGGGCAAAGTCTGCAGCTATAAAGCAGCCTCAGCAGCAGCTGGAGGGAGTGGGCAGGGACTCTAAGAACGTGTACAGCAAGGCTACCACAACGTGGATATTGTCTTAACCAAAACACTGGTAACTGGCTTTATTTCACTCTCCACTTTCCTTGGCTCAAATTATATCCTTAATTGGGTTCTAAACGTTGGGGATTTGTGACCACCTAGCTCGTTACTCATTTGTGAAACAGGAGTTGGGTCAGATTGTAGTGGCCAGGTGTGTGTAAGGCCCTTCCAGAACTGAAACAGGATTCCGAAATATGAGCAAGTTGCTTTCAGAGTTTAGAATCTCTGTTTCCAGCCCTGACTTCTCTCCTCAGGTCCTGGAGTATGTTTTCAATAGCCTCAGAGACTTTTCGGAAGGTCCCACAAGCACTTCAGAATCAACCCATATCAAACCACTCTCACAACCTCATCCCCGTGCCCCGTTATCCTCTTGTTTCCTATTTCATTTAATCCCCCCCCCCACCCCGGCCAGAACCTTCATAATCATCTTTGTCTTCTTCCTCCCCTCCCCTCTTGAAACTAGGATTAACCACATTGCCTAAATCTCTCTCAAATTGGTCCCTTCTTTTTTATTTCAAGCTTCATCATCTCTTACCTGAATATGGCAAGAGACACCTCATCTTTCCTCCAACTTCAAAACATCTGGCAGTTCACAGCATATTTTTAAAAAATTTTTATTTTATTTATTTTTGGCTGCGTTGGGTCTTCGTTGTTGCATGCGGGCTTTCTCTAGTTGTGGAGACCGGGGGCTACTCTTCGTTGCGGTGTGTGGGCTACCCTTCGTTGCGGTGGTTTCTCTTGTTGCAGAGCACGGGCTCTAGAGTGCGCCGGCTTCAGTAGTTGTGGCGTAAGGGTATAGTTGCTCCGCGGTATGTGGGAATCTTCCTGGATCGGGGCTCAAACCGTGTCCCCTGCATTGGCAGTCGGATTCTTAACCACTGCGCCACCAGGGAAGTTCCTGTCTGGGAAGTTCAAATTGATTCCCTACCCTTTTATCTTCCCACAAATATCAATGTAATCTTCCCGTTTTAAAACTTCCAATGTCTTCCCCATTCACAAAAAGATAAAATCCAAATCTCTCAGAAAGGCTTCAGGTCTCAGGTCAAAGATCAGCTCCTCTGAGAGGCCTAGTTTGACCACCATATCTAAAGTTGAACTGCCCCGTAATTTTATCATCTGATTTATTTTATTCATGGTTCTTATTACAATCTATAATTCCCTTACCTCTTCAAGTGTTTATCTGCTCCCACCCCACAGAATCTAAGTGGGACAGTGTTAGTATTTGACAATCATCAGTGCCTATCTTTATGAGCAATTTTTAAGACCATAGCTTTAATATTTTTTTGATTCCACTGGACCTCAGATTTTCAAAAATTTTGACAGGTCTATTGCTGGGCCCCCACCTAAAGCCACAAGAGGGTAAGGGAATAAGTAGAATTGAGAATCAAATACAAGTCTGTCTCCAGATCATTGCTGTTCCGTAGAAATGATGGGCACATACATAATTAAAATTTTTCTAGTAGCCACATTTTAAAAAGTAAAAAGGAACAGTTGAAATTTTCACATTTTCTTTAATGCACTATATCCAAAACACAATATAAAAAAATTGTCAGTGAGGTATTTCATTCTTTTGTTCATAGTAAGATCTCTGAAATGTGCGCGTGATTTGAACTTACATCTTAAATGAACGAGCCTCATTTCAAGTGCCGGCAAGCCGCATGTGACAAATGGCTACCTTATTGGACAATGCGGGTTTGGATCCTGTGCTTTTCCCACTGAGCCCCTCATTAGTCCTAGAACGCTAGTCCCACTAGACTTTCTGTGAAAAAATGGAAATCTTTTGTCAAATTTCCTGAAGAGTTACAAGTGCATATTTAAAGAATTTAGAACTTTAACTTTCCCATATGTGATGCCCCCCTTTCCCTCCATTAATCTTCTGTGTGACACTTTGGAACGCGTTCTATATTCGAAGAGGGAAAGAATATCAGAGTCAAGTCAGTCTCAGGTATTCTTTATTCAACTTTTGCTGGAGGTGTGCAGGTAACTCCCAGGTCCCACCCCACGGAGAGAAGGGGTTGCAAAACACAACCTCAGGGAAACTATGGGCGAAACGGCCTTTGCTATTATCCCAAGGCTTACTGCCACCTACGTTTCTACTGAATGACAGCTTTACAGTGAGTTCCAGTGCACCAACTGTTAGAAATAAATTTAGCTCCTGTTCTCGAATCTGCTGTCATCACAATCCTATCCAGCAAATTTATTCATTCAACAGATATTTCCTGAGCGCCTGTGTACACCTCAGTGGACAGAACAACTCCAAAGCTCCGTGCCGGGGGAACCGAGTTTAGCGGGTAAGGCGGGAGTCCTAGTGACGTCTCTGCGCCCTCTGTCCCCCGCAGTGCCAAGCACCCTTATTGCATTATCACATTAAATAGGCGCCACTACCCTAGGAAGCAGGCATTACTCTCACTTTGCAAAAAATAAGAGGTTGAGTAACCTGTTACAACCCAGTGTCCCCGTGCTGAGCCCAGCGCCCGGGTCACGCGTGGGCGCCTCGGTCCCCTCCAAGCGCCTCCACCGACGCGGTCCGAGGGGAAGCGCAGCCGCCGCGACCTCGGGCTGAGAGAACGGCGGGACCTCACAATGCACCGGAAGCGGCGCCTCTCCGGGGCCTTCCTCGCGCCGTCCGGGCTGCATCGCCCCCATCGGCGACAAGAGCGGCCCGGCAGGAGGGACACCCCCGAGCCCAGAGCCTCCCAATCGGATACCTCCCATACCTGCTACGTGTGCCGCGGAAGCCCGACACAACTGCGGCGGAAGCCGCCGGAGCTCCTGCCGGCGCACGAACTACCCTTCCCGTGAGGCTTCGCGGCGGGCCGGGCGGCTGCTGCGCAGGCGCACGCATAGCGTGTGTAGCGGCGTCAGCGGTTCTAGAACGTTGCTGTGGTAGCGCTCGGGCGCCATGTTAGGACGAAGGGGAAGGAGGAGAAGCGCTTAAAGCGGCGGGAGCGGGTGCGGGAGTGGGGTTGGACCCAGGGCTGAGGCAGGCCCCCCCCTCCCTCCCGCCTCAGTGGATCATGCCCAGGGCGGCAGCGGCGGCGGTTGCGGGGGGGAAGTGACTGGGCGGTGCCGGCGCCGGAGACGATGCCGTTGTAAGTGATTTGTATTCTGTTTTCTCTCGCACGCCGGCGGGGCCTTGGGGGCGTCGGGGGAGGGGAGGGGGGAGGGGGGCGCGCGAGCCGGGCCCTCGCCCCGAGGGGAGGCGGGCGGGACTGGGGCTCTTCCTGTTTCCTCTCCCACTCGCCGCCGCACTTCCCCTTGTGTTCGGTTCCCGCTTCCCCCCACCCCTTCCTGGCTTCGGCGGCTGTCGGGCCGGGGGCCTTCCCCTTCCGGAAGGGCCGGAGGAGCTTCTAACCTTACTGCTCCCGCTCCTCCGCCTCGTCCGATAAAAGAAAGGTGGGGGGGAACCCGGTGCCCAGCTGCCGGGGAGAAAGGCCCTGCTCCTCGCGGGGTCTGCACACGGGGTTCGGGCTCGTCCCCCGGCGCCTCTCGGGCTCGTTTCGCTGCTTCTGTTCCCGGCCTAGCTCTCCCTCACGTTTCCTAGATGCCCACTTTGTACGCCAGTGTTAACCCACTTCCGCGTCCCAGCCTGCCTGAGCGCGAGTTAAAAGCCCAGTTTTGAGCGTCGAGTCCAGCTGTTCGAACATCCCCTCCCCCCGCCTCCGTTCCCTCCAGCCTTTCGGCTGCCAGGAGAGGGGCACTTTCCCGGGTGCCCCCCGTCGAAAGGCGTTGCGTTACGTGTTGCTCTCCCGGTTTTGTTTCGATAGGGTCGCCGGATTTCATCTTGCTTCCGTCTTTCCATGTGCAGTGATACTTTCTGTTCTTCTGATGGTAGACTTTTTCTTATTGTAGTCCATCTGTGCCTTCTAATCTCACTAGGCCTGTATCTTATACTTTTTTCCCCTTGTTGGGTTTTTTAAAGAAGTTTTCCTTTTCTTTTCTCTCTCAAAGAATGGGATGTAACTTGAGAACTCATTGTTGATCGAAAGATTACAACCTTCTTTTCTGCGTGTATACAGCAGAGTAGAGGCCTAAATCGTGAGACTGCATTTCTTCCATTTTTGACGATTTAAGGGTGAGAGATGGGGGGCCGAGTTCTCTTTGTAGCCCCGAAGCATGTAATTGACCCTTGAAGTTTTACTTGAACGCAGAATAAAGATTTTGGGGTTTCTAGACACCTAACGGTCACCTTACGCTTATTTTATTTTATTTTTTAAGTAAAAACACCTTCTTTTCTGCAAATATCACTGATTATAGTTTTACAGTTTTATTTATGTATGTGTATATGTGTGTATGTCTCTGTTTACAGGTGAGGCTCTAAGTTTGAAACAGGCTTTAAAGACATCTGTCCCATTTTACACGATATTTTAAAAAGGAATTTCATGCTCCTTCCTTCTCACCCACTCTAGTCATTTTGTTAAGAGGCCTATCAACATATTTCTGTAATGAGGATATTTGTTAATTTTAATTAAATATAGCAGACCTAAAATCTTATAAGATGCAAGGTCCCTGTTAATTGAATCATACTTTTATGGAACAATGAAAAGGGTTACTAGGAGAACCGAGTCTAAGCAAGATTTTTGTGGCATTTTTCAATTCAGCAGCAATTAAAGTAAACCTAAATGTTTGCAGTAATGCCATGTGACTTCTTTGTGTTAGCTCACATTTTATTGCTGTTTCTGATAATCATGTCAGTATTAAAAATTGATCAGTAATAGGAAATGTATGCCTTAAAGGGCTTTAATGAAGAAATAATTTATGTCTTTTTAGAAATTAAAAGTTCTTTTATACCTGCTTTTTCCCAGCATGCTTTGAGGAAGGGAGATATACCTTTCCTTTAAAGACCTAAGTGCTTCACATTGTTTGGAAGTTAGTGCAGATGTTTAAAATGGAAGACAAAGTGAAGGCAGCAGATTCTCACACACGGATATTGTCTTTCTAGTGTGTTTCTTGAAATGTGAACAATATGGCCAGTTTTTCATTAGCTTTTCTCTTACTGTTAACCCTATGTGTACTATAGTCCTTTTAAAGTAAACTAAAAGACTATAGACTGCCTAGTTAAGTAGGCCTTTTTTCTCATTAGTTTGCTTTCTTTGTTTTTCATGTTCTGGTATCATTAATTTTATTTCTTTGATGTTTTGAATTGTGATTTCCAGACTGTATTGTGTTTGACTTCCACTTTCCTGTTTGGTGTGGCTGTTAAGTCTTTGTGTGTGGGTGGGGGGGTTAAGGTATAGGTAAATTGTCAGAATGGATGAAATCAAAACAGATTACTGAAGTTACGTCGTTAGAAAACATTGTGAGCAGGTCTCCATATATTGTCCAAAAGCATATGTAATTGCATATATAGTTTTGAAAAGCTGGTATGGTTTAAGAGCCATGGTGATTAAGCTTCCAAAATTTTGGTAGTCTTAGGATCTGTTAATACCAGATTTCTCATGGTGGTACTATTCACATTTTAGGCTGATAATTCTGTCCTGTGTATTGCAGGGTGTTTAACAGCATGCCTGACTTCTACCTACTAGATTGTGGGAGTCCCACCCCCCATGTCCTGGTAATGAAAATCAAAAGTGTGTCCAGATATTGCCAGATGTACCTTGGGGGCCAACATCTTGTTGACAACTACTGCATTAATACAGTGTATAAGACCTGTATGAGAACTATATTCCAGTTTCTGCCTTACTCTGTGCTGGTCAGATCATTATTTGCATCAGCTCAGTTCTAGTTATCACACTGGTAATAAAAAAGACTTTAAGGGGAGTAAACATTATCAGTGACTTAGCATTCATGGCACATTTGTAGAATGTTATTGGAAGAGATATTTAGCAAGACTTGGGGGAGACAATAGCTTTTCTTCCATATTTTTGGGGTTGTCACAAAAAAAGAGGGAATTGGAGTAGTTTCATGTAGTGATAAGAGGTAGAACTGAGACCTTTTGGTGGGTAGTAATATCGTGTAGCAGTGGTTCTCAGAGTGTGATTTGTAGAAGCCTGGATGTCAGGGGTCCTTGAGATCCTTTTAGGGAGTACGTAAAATCCAAACTTTTCATAGTATTGAGATGTTATGTCTTTTTAGTCTGTTGACATTTGCACCAGTGGTGCAAAAGCAGTGGTGGGTAGTGATGCTTTAGGAAGAATCAGGGCAGAGGCACTGTATTCTACTAGTTGTCATTGTATTACTTCACTACACACATGCACACAAACACACACAGTTTGAAAAAAAAGTCCTTGATGAAGCAGTAAAAAATGTTAATTTTATTAAGTCTTGACCCTTGAGTTTTTTGAGTATGTTGTGATAAAATGGGAAGTACACTTAAAGCTGTATGCTAAAAAGTAGGATGGTTGTTTTGCGAAGAGCACATGTATGATTGATTTGTGAGCTAAGCTAGTGCTTTTCTTATTGAGCTCTGTTTTTACCTGAAAGAACAATTGATGAACTATGATGTTCATACTTGACTACTTAGCATTTACTTGAAAAATGGAGCCTGTCTCTTTAAGAACAACTGACAGTGTTTGTGGCCAGTGATAAAATTTGAGCTTTCAGGCAAAAATTAGAATTTTAGAATGCTTGTTTCTGTCATTGTGAGCTTGACAGCCTCCCAGTAATTAAAAATGTTTCTGATTTGATCGATGGTGATATTAGTGAACTTTTTTTGATTTTGTATAATAATGTGCCAACATTTGGAAGATATGCGTATCTTAAGTGAACCCACATTTTCCAAACCACCAATCATGATGTAATAAAATCATGCATGGGTAAAGGTACATTTAAAGTGCAAGGTGGACCAGTCGATTTTAATGCAAGAGTGCAAAGGGTTTATTGCTGTAGTTTCTGCTTTCATACTGTAACTAGTCTCTAAGAAATTACCACTTGCGGCATTTTGGTGTAATATCAAAGAAGAATATCCAAAGTTATTTGAAAAGGCTATTAGAACACTGTTTTCTAGTTATAATGGTGTAATGCCAGGTTTTATTCCTGTGCATCTACCAAAACAACTTATCAAAAGGGATTGCATGCAGAAGCAGATGTGGGAACCAGCTTTTTTTTTTTTTTTTTTTTTTTTTGGTACACGGGCTTCTCACTGTTGTGGCCTCTCCCGTTGCGGAGCACAGGCTCCGGACGCGCAGGCTCAGCGGCCATGGCTCACGGGCGCAGCCACTCCGCGGCATGTGGGATCTTCCCGGACCGGGGCACGAACCCGCGTCCCCTGCATCGGCAGGCGGACTCTCAACCACTGCGCCACCAGGGAAGCCCGGGAACCAGCTATTTTTGATTAAGCCAGAGTTAAGAGATCTGCAAAAATGTAAAATAGTGCTGTTCTTCTCACTAAGTTTTTTGTTTTGGAAACCAGTTATTTTTAAAAAAGTCATTTATGTTAACATGTAATAGATTTCTTGTTACTGTACAAAAATTTCCCTGTTGTAATTTCTAATGTAGTAAATAATGGCAGACATAATCCATATAAACAAAAGGTCATTGGAGTCCTCAATAAATTTTAAGAGTTGTGAAAGGGTCCTAAGACCCAAAAGTTCGAGAAACTGATGTATAGTAACAACTGACAGCTGCCCCAAGCTGCGCTGTTTCCAGTGGTGGTGTCTGTGCAGCATCTCTGGTGGTTTTTGAATGGTCTGGAGGAATGGACACACACATGATTTAAAGATATTTTTTGTTGTCAATGAAAAACAATGTATTAGATAACCTTTGAAAGGTAACTTCTAACTGAGAGATTTTGATTCTCAGATTTTAAGATGTAGAGATTTTGTAATGAATTTCTTGCTGCTTAATAAAAGTTATGGTTTTGAAATGTGGTATTTTACTTTAAGCATGTTGTCGGTTCATGCTTTTTGATGGAGAAGTTGGGAGGGAAGATAATTGGATTTGAGTGAATTTGTAAGTCAGTTCCCACTCCCTGACACCCCCTCCCTCAACCCCCCAAAGCCTTCTGGCTTGAAAACATATAACTTTTGATTCATCAGAATATTCCATTTCTTGGTAACTAAGCTACTTCAAGTTAACATTACAATTAAATTTCACCTTGAGTTGCATCTAGGCAGGTTTATAAAAGCTACTCTCTGGCAAAATGAGGCCAGTTGGAGTCCCAGCTATTTTTCATTTTTGGTTGGTGGAAGAGGCATGTCTTTTATTTGGTATGTTCATCGTTCTGATTATTCAGCAGCTTTTAAATAAGTGTACAATCTGAGTCTGTGATTCATAAAACAGCACCATTGCAGGAGATATTAGTTCTTGTAAAGTGAGGCTCAAAGTCGTCACTCTAAGGTCTTAAGGGTGCTAAGTTATAGACTGCAGCCGAATTCAACTCTGGGTTCCATGTTTCATTCTCATTCTAGTACTGTGCCATTTACTGTGTATCTTGTTGAGAACTATGTTTCATCAGCTCAATGGGAGTCTGTTTGTATGTCTTAAGTATACTTAATTTTCAAGATCAAGTTGTGTGGAAGATAGTTGTTTTTTAGTCGTTGGATTGCAGGTCTGCAGAATTTTATAGCATTCTCACTTGAAAATTTAAGGATTTGCAGAAGAAAAAAATGTAGGAGTTTAAATTTGATATTTTTATTCCTCTTCTGTCACAGAATTGTCTCACATTTCTGTTCCCTCTATATTTCGTTCAGAAACCAGCTTCTTGCATTTTACAGTAGTCTTTATAGTTTTAAATAAGTTTTTATTTAAGAATAGTGTTCCTGTCATTTTGGTTATCAGAAACATCTAAATTGCATTTCCTGTTTATAATACTATGATTTAATATATTTTTGACTATTATTTTCTGATACATTTTTGTACTTTTTAGATTCTCTAGTTACATTTCTTTCATTTTCAAATTGTGCTTGACAAATACTGATGCAGGAATGCTGTGGTTTGGCTGTTTTTTGTTTTTGCTTCTAGCCCCTCTTGGAGAGAGGGCAGAGGGACAGTTGGAAGTGCCCTTAGGAAGGAAGGAAAAATAACCTGGCCATTGTTACAATTCAGTAACAAGTACCTTTTCTCTGTATAATCAACCTTTTATTTCCAAAGTTTGGCGTTGGGATTCATCATAATTTATTCCCCTTGAGCGTAAACTATTGCTTCATCTATACTTGAGCCTCTGCTGCTGACTAAATATTGGCTGGATGATCCACCTGGAATACATATTTTAAGACTATAGTTAGGTTCTAACTATGTTTAGTACCAGTTACACAGGATGGCAGGTGAATTAGCCATCCTTAGAATAATGTCTTAGTGAGCAAATACGTTGTCTTGTCTAAGCTACAGGTAAAATTTAAATATGTGTTAAACTTCTTGTGAAAGAGGAGATTGTATTATTTCTGGTAAGAATTAATATTTAATGCATATTCAGATACTTTAGAGAGATCCCATATTCCTATTCTGTTCAATGTCCTTTTTTCCTGCTTAATTTGAATGGGCACATTACGTTTAAGGTTAAGGCCTTTGAACAGCAAATTACATACTGTGGTTTTTAAAAAAATATTTATTTTTTGGCTGTGTTGGGTCTTAGTTGTGGCATGTGGGATCTTTTGTTGCTGTGCGCCGTCTCTTTGTTGCGGTGCGCAGGCTTCTCTCTAGTTGTGGTGCGTGGGCTCTGTAGTTGTGGCGTGCGGGCTCAGTAGTTGCAGTGCATGGGCTCAGTAGTTGCTGAGCGTGGGCTTGGCTGCTCTGTGGCATGTGGGTTCTTAGTTCCCGGACCAGGGATTGAACCGGCATCCCCTGCATTGCAAGATGGATTCTTAACTACTGGACCACCTGGGATGTACCCATTAAGTGTTACTGTGATTTATCTGATTACTTCTAAAGAAGAATATCAAGTAAGTTAAGCTTTCAGTTTTAACTTCACTGACTAATAAAACTAGCAAGAAATGACAGTGTTTTCTGTTGGCTAGGATCTATATATTTTGAGGCAATTGACCCTTTTAGTACTACGTGCCACCAATTCCGTATGCCCAATGTGAGGAGGCAGAGATTCATCAGTAGCATGAGCTTTGTTTAAATTGGGAAGAAAGTCGTTAAATATTAACTATTTCAGAAAACACCATTGGTGATTTGTTGTCCTTTCCTTTGTGTGTTAGTCATCTGCAGAGACTGCTCCTTTCCCCTTCTGCAAGTCATTTAGAGTACATACCTCCTTAACCTTTTCCTTTGGTATATCCTTGATCCTTTGTTTCTGTAATGTTTATTTTAAGCTTTTACTTTGCACTGATCTGTTCTTTAAAGATCTGAATCCCAGACCAAATTTGAGATTGTCACTGAGGTTAGAGACTATTTTTGTATTCCTGATTTTAGCATTGTCTTTCATACATATTTAGGATCCTAGTTCAGTAAATTTCAGCCTAATAAAATACTTTCTGGGAAAAATAACTTAAATGAGGAAAAGGTGCTTTTAGGAAAATTGGATTGATGAAGTTTGATAGATAGCTTTGGTGCTTTACCAGTTTTCTAGAGCTGTAAATCATGATTTGCTTTGTATTTAATTTTCTAATCACAAAGCGTTACACTGAAAAATCCATTTTAAGGTTTTTCAGTTCTTTAAAATAACATTTTGATTAGCATAAACTACAAAGCTAATAATCAAAAAGCTAATTATTGATTTAAATTGAACATTTGTTTGCTGTCCCTTGCTGTTGGGGAATGATTTTAGGGGGTGGTTTTAGTCTCTTTACTATCACAAGCTTAATGGTGAATAGTAGAATTAGATGATTTTCAACTTTTGTATGACTTCATTAATATTTATCTTTAAAAGTACTTTAACAAATGGAAACAAAATCCTAGAAGATGGAATTCTTCCAACAATCAGTTTTGCTTCGTGTGTTTCTATGCATGTATAGACATAATACACAAATAACTTTTAAAGGTACAAGACTGTATGTTGTGAAAGATGTATAGAGGCTTATGATTATAGTCAGATGCCTGAGATCATATCCTGACCCAGTGAATAGAGTCGTTGGAATAGTCAGGAATAATGTAAAGTGCTTGCCACACTAACTGGAATATGTTGAGGTTTCAGTAAATATTTGCTATTATCATAATTATATTCTACAACTTCTTTCACCTGACATATTGTGGCCATGTTTCCATGCTACTACATGGGATAACCACCTCATTCTTTTTATATAGCATAGTATTAAGTTGTAAGAATGTACTGTAATTCGCCAGTCCTATATCATATTAATGGATATTTAGGTGGTTTCCAGTTTGTTGGTGCATTGTATACAGTGCTCCAGTGAACAGCCTTGGGTATCTTTTGTATTATTCCTATAATAAGGGTCAAATTCCAGAATCTGTAGGGTCAAGAGAGGTATTTATTTACAAATACCAAGCATGCTCCCTCTATAAAGTATAATGCTGGGGTAGACATTGTTCATTTCAAGCTTATTGTTGCTGAACAGGATTTTGGGCCCGTATTTGGCCTGTCTTCTAAGCCATTGTATTTGTACCCCAGGAGCAGTAGAAATTTGTGCTTTAATGTACACATTTAATATACTAAAAATGTGTTGTAAATTAAAGAGGCTATGTCTTCCAACATCAGGACCTTCAGTTTGAGTCCTTGTGTCCTAGTGTTTCTGTAAGAGATTGCTAGAGATGAAGTTGCTAGACATAAGCTTTAAAAAAACTTTGATGAATATTGCCAGATTGCTTTTTAAAATGATATACCATGTTCACATCCTTTGTGATGGCTAAGAGTGCTCATTTTTGGAGGTTTATAATAAGTCTTTCATTTTTTACCAGATGTACATCAGCTTTGTTTTTCTCCAGTCTGACAGAAAAAGTGATCGTCTTAATGTGCTTCCTTGATTTGCAGTGAAACTTTTAAAAGTTGATTTAAGAACATATTAAGAATACAGGTTTCCCTCCCTATCCAAAAGTAGAAAGGTCCTGTGAAAGTTTTTGTAAGCCAAAACGCATAAAATGAAGAAGCAACTACCTTATACACATCTTGCTAACAGGTGCATAGAATAAATTGAGATAAAGCATTGCTGCTCACAGACACAGTTCCAGGCTATGGTAGTTTGATGCTGAGTATACGTATATCCTGGGGAAGAAGCTTGTTAGTGTCGCTCTTGCTACTCAGGGCGCACGCTGCCTCTGAAACCGCTTGCAAAACAAACGAAGAGTGCTTTTGCTTTTTGCCTTTTTTTCGTAAAAGTGAAAGTCCTCTTTGGATTTCATTCACTTAGTGAAAACAGGTACTAATATAGGTCTTTCATTTGAGTATTCCTTAACTTTCCTCACTGGCTTGAAGTGGTCGTCAATATGATACATCCAAAGATTGATCATACTTCGACTATTTGAATGTAGGGCTACTAAACTATAGTTTACAAATCATAGGAACTTGCACTATTTGAGTTAGCTTTATAGTTACTGTAATCAAAGTGGTTCTTGATATTTCAGAGCACATGTATTGGTTAAATTGGATGCCTAAACTTTTGAAACAAGTATCTGGCCAAAATAAGCAGCCTACAGTCATATGCCAGTTTCACAAAAATGTTGCCATTTCTGAGTACCAAAATATTTATACTAATTAGAGTTAGGTCTTAGCCTAGCACGAGGAAAGGATGGACCTTTCTTTTGAGTATTGGTTTAAAAACTTTCTGTGTTTGGGAACTGGACTTTCATGTCATAAACATGTTATAGTATTTAAATTTCTAGTTTGCCATCCAAAGTAGAGAAGAGATGTAATAAATTCTAAGGTAAATCCATAGAGTTACAACTTAACAAGAATCACATAACTAGTGGCAGAAGTGAAACCAGAGTGGTATAATTAGTAGAAGTGAAATCAGGCCTGCTTTGTCTCTTTTCAGATTGCTTCTGGGTTGAGAGCAGTTTTTGTGGACAGTTTTGAATGCCAGTACCAGAAGTCATGTGGGTTTTTAAGGAAGCTGTGTGTTAGGAAGGTAACACTTGGTAGCAGTATGAATGGTAGTTTGGCATAGCAGGGGAGTAGAAAGAGTGGGACCAAGATGCCAAGAGGCAGAACAAGTGTAGTTGGAATGGATTTGTTATATAGAATGTTGTTGAAATTAAAAATAATAATAATAAAAAAGGAAAGGTGGGTATATGTCCTGGGTAAGCTTTGCCTTGATGAAAATTATTTTAAATATTATAAAGAAAATGCCTTATGTTCTAAGAGAGAGAAGAATTCTGAAAATATTTAGTATTGTGCCCTCTTCGTTTCTCCCTTCTTACTCCCAAAAAAGTGGGGTGGGGGGAAGAGTGTTTGGCTGTCTTTTGTAATTTTGGAGGGGGGCAAGATTCGTATATGTACTGTATGTATAGGTATTTATATCTTGCTCTGACCCAGAAAGGACTGAGACTTTTAAGAGTACTTTAGTCACATTTTAAAACTAGCACGGTGTTTGCATTAAAGGTGGATGACAAGGGAGAATCAGGATAGAGATATAAAACAGCAAGAAATTAGGGTACTAAAACAGTTCTTACAGAAGTACAGTGATTTTTGGATTTTTGTAGAGAACTTGCTGGATGGCCACCAGTTTTGCTCTAAGAATTCAGGCAGTAGCCTAAAGGTAAGTACAGATATGTTCATGAGATGAAAATGAGCCAGTTACTCAGGAAAAGCACAGCTGTTCTTGATATTTAAATTGAAAACCAGAAAGAAATTTCAGTGGATCACAAATACTGTGGCTCCGTATCTAGTTTTTTTCTCATTGTTTTATATCATTGTAGAAGTTATTTTTAAAATCATGTCTGAAGAAAACTAAATACTGGTAAAAATGTCTCTAGAAAGTGACGGACATGGGCAGGTGTCTCATGTGTTCAAAAATTTGAGGGAGAGCTTTGCATTCTTGGGATTGATAGCTAGCTGTCTGGTGTATAGTTCCAGGAGAAAGTCTGTAAAGCAGAGTCCTTCACATTACCTGATATTGGAGTGTGTATATTTGTTTTGTTAGAAACAGAACAGCAACAAAAAGATCCTTAAATTGTTTTATCACTCTACTTAATTTCTAATATTAAAAATTAAATGGAAAATTTTGACTTCTTCCATTTAAAGCTCAATCATAGCTAATATTTCTACATTTTGGACATTCAGAGCATCTGGCAGCCTAGAATTCCTAGTCTAGCCACTTAGCGTAAGATTAAGCCATTTCTATTGGAGACACAGGTATCTTGTACCTTTTAAAACATGTATTTGTTTCTTTCCTTTTATTTGGTTGTGATTTACTTTTATTTCTTTTCATATGTGTTCTTGAATTAGTATATGTTCTATATGTAATTTGTATTAGATATGTATACATACAGAGATATGTGATACATATGTTCTTTCTCTTTTTTTTTTTTTTTTTTTTTAGTTGCGGCAGGCGGGATCTTTCCTTGCAGCTCATGGGCTTCTCTGTAGTCGTGGCATGTGGGCTCATTAGTTGTGGCACGTGCGCTCAGTAGTTGCGGTGTGCAGGCTTAGTTGCCCTGAGGCATGTGGGATCTTAGTTCCCCCACCAGGGATCGAACTGGCGTCCCCTGCATTGCAAGACGGATTCTCAACCACTGGACCACCAGGAATGTCCCCCTATAATGTTCTGTTTTGAATTAGATGGGACAAGTAAATGTGGTTTTATATGATGTGACTACATTTTGAATAAATAAACATTTACAACCGGAGTATGATTTGTTTCCCCATCAAAATGTTCATGTGGAAACTAATGTAGACATCAATTTTTTTTTTTTCAAATTAAAGTAGACAAACTTGGTGTGAATTTAGAAATCTGAGTCTAGGACTTCCCTGGTGGCCAGTGCAGGGGACACGGGTTCGAGCCCTGGTCCGGGAAGACCCCACATGCCGTGGAGCAACTAAGCCCGTGCGCCACAACTACTGAGCCTGCACTCTAGAGCCTGTGAGCCACAACTACTGAGCCCTTGTGCCACAACTGCTGAAGCCTGTGCGCCTAGAGCCTGTGCTCTGCAACAAGAGAAACCACGGCAATGAGAAGCCCGCGCACCGCAACGAAGAGTAGACCCTGCTTACCGCAGCTAGAGAAAGCCCACACACAGCAACAAAGACCCAATGCAGCCAAAAATAAATAAATAAATTGATTTTTTAAAAAAAGAAAGAAATCTGAGTCTATATCCAATATTCTGGTAATACAGGTGAAGTAGACAAGGATCTTTCCAAGCATTGATTTTTGTATGACAATGAAGAACCTGAATATTTGAGAAAGAAAAAAATGGGAATCTGCAAGAAAGCTTAACCCCACAGAGAATGGGCAGTCATTTTGGTGATCATCCAAACTCAACTGGTAATGAATTTAGCCCCTTCAGAAAGGAAAAGAATGCAGATGTTTGCTCAAAACAAAACAATCCAATAGAGGTTTATTATTTTAAGGTAGGAAAACATGAATTCAATTTACATTTGACTTGAAAGCTCTCCTTGCATGAACCAAGTCTAGCTAGAAAGGATTTTACACTTGTTTTCATATCTGGCTCTACTTATGTTAAAATCATTTATAAAAAGTATTCCTAATCCTGGGGTGGTCATGAAGGGCTATAGTTTACTTGGAGAAACTCACATGAAGCAATGAACAATGCAAGAAAATATAATTATACTAAGATATGTGTTAAGTGTATTTTTTTAAACAATACATAATTTATCTGGAATCTATTAGAGCGTGGTGTGAAGAAATGGTAGGCAGTTTTGAGGGCCACCTTTTTGGTGTCAGCTTGGTGGAACCTGATGATAACTATTTGTTGATTGACGAAAATATGTATTAACCAAGATATTATGAATGCATTTACACTTAATGTTAATTTGTATATTCTAATCATGGGAGATGCTACATAAATTTGAAAAATAGAACATTAAGATATTTAGTCTTTGAGGATGCTTGGTGCTCATGTGGATCCACAGCTCTGAATTAACACCATAGCCTTGTATAGCTGTGCAATTTAAAGTAGTAGGAGGAAGTGATGAGACATAAGTTAATTGCTGTAAGAGATAATAAATCTGACTCATATTTATTCAGCAAATGTTACTATAAAATCTGAATTAAAATTGAGACAATGTATAACTAGTTTAGGAAGCATTGATTAAATGCTATACAGCCTAGTGACTAATTAGTAACAAACACTATGGGCTTCCTGGCATTCTTAGGTTTTCTGTTGATATCAGAAGACAATATAAAATGTAGTCCTGCAGTCATAGTATAAACCAGAACCCAGGGATAGGTAGTAAATACATAATGGGACTTACCTGCCATGGGATTCTGGCATCTTATTGCTTTAGTAGATTATTGCACTTTAATTAAAAGTATATATATATATTTTTAGAACTTGAAAAAAAGTAGGTGTGTGTGTGTATAAATTATTTCTTAAGGAACAGAATTTGGGGCAAATAACTGATTCAGATGTTAGCTTCTTCCTTAGTCCTTACCTGGTTCTGTATGTTATTTGACCAGGTAGTTTTTAGTTAATAATTGTGCTGCTTATCTTTAGAGTCCCTGTCCATTGATTTAAAAAGGGAGAAAAAGAAAACAAGAATTGGTTTCACCAAAAAATAATTGAGTCAGATTAATTTCCTAAAACCTTTCTTTAGAGCATGCCATACCTTTTCACCAGTTAAAACCCTATTGGTTGTAAAAATCAGGAATTGCTCTTAAAACAGAAAAACTTTTGATTAGTCATTGTTGAAGTGTAAATCTCTTACCAAAAATTCTGTAACAAGCTTAGTGTGAATATAGTTCTTCCCCTCCAAGTTATGTTTATGTTATTTGCCTCATTATCTAGAGTTTTATTCATTGCAAGTCAGATGTGAAATTCCATTTGGGGAGTCTGTTGTATTGGTAAAATAGTGTTTTTATATATATCCTCATCTCTTTAGAAACAACAATTTAATAGACTTTGGCTCCTTTTCAAGAAGTAAGGAGTAAGTAAAATTTCTAAGAAGTCCACTATATCCTAGATTGCATTTTCTCTAGCAATTTATTTGATCTGGATTTTTTTTTTTTTTTTTTTTTGGGTCTGCATTGGGTCTTTGTTGCTGCGTGTGGGTTTTCTCTAGTTGTGGCAAGCGGGGGCTACTCTTCGTTGTGGTGCGCAGGCTTCTCATTGCAGTGGCTTCTCTTGCTGCGGAGCACAGGCTCTAGGCATGTGGGCTTCAGTAGTTGTGGCGCAAGGCCTTAATTGCTTCTCAGCATGTGGGATCTTCCCGGACCAGGACTCAACCTGTGTCCCCTGCGTTGGCAGGTGGATTCTTAACCACTTTGCCACCAGGGAATTCCCTGATCTGGATTCTTATTTATAGTTTATTTAGATATTTAGATAGTGACAAAGTTAAAATCCTTGGAGTGGGAGGAGAACTAATGTTTTCATCACTTAATTTTTGTGTTACTTTTTGTTTTAAAACGAACAAAATGTATTGAAAGTTTTTTGGGGTAAGGCAGGGAACCAACTATGTTTAGAAATGCATTTTACTAAAGCATTTTTTTCTAGTCATCTGATTAGTTTTAAATTGTAGAAATTTTTTGACAGTAATTTTATCCAGTTCTGTTTGCAGTCCAGTTACAACGCAGGGATCACAGCAAACACAGCCGCCACAGAAGCACTATGGCATTACCTCTCCCATCAGCTTAGCAGCCCCCAAGGAGACTGACTGCCTACTTACCCAGAAACTAATTGAGACTCTGAAGCCTTTTGGCGTTTTTGAAGAGGAAGAGGAACTGCAGCGCAGGTCAGTGTGTGTATATATCTTTCTTTTTTTGAATTTTATTTTATTTTATTTTTTATACAGCAGGTTCTTATTAGTTATTCATTTTATACATATTAGTGTATATGTATATCTTTTTTTAAGTTACAATTTTTTATTAACATAATAAACTAGTTTTGAGGAACTCAGCAAGTCAGAATTATTCTCCCCAATATATGTCTGTTTCAAACAAGAATGATAACTAGAAAAAACTTTTCGTCTATATAAAGTTCTATTCCCTTAATTTTGATTTGTGATACTTTTGGTTAGTATAGTATTACAGCATTGTCAGGAGAAAGGGGAATGCCCTGCTAAGCTAGAGGAATGCCTCACCCAGTGTAACAGTGCTTACATATAGCTAATACTATAAACTTCTTTTCTGATAACTTAAAGACTGGTTAAAATTTAGGAAGCCACCTATTAAAGCTTTTTCATTTTAATTAGTAGTGATCTAGAATAACAAACAACTTGATACTTGATTGATATTTGCTCTATCAACAGGATTTTAATTTTGGGAAAATTAAATAACCTGGTAAAAGAGTGGATACGAGAAATCAGTGAAATCAAGGTAAGGTGACTTAATTGTCTAGGAAGTAATTTGCCAGCTGAACGCAGCAATTGTCTTATATAAGTATTTAGAGTCTTGAATGCGGAAGGTGTTTTAGACTGTTGACAGCAGAATTTGTATTTGGTATGTAGCTTTTTTGGGGGTTATTTTTGGCCATACCGTGCAGCATGTGGGATCTTAGTCCCCCAGCCAGGGATCAAACTCGAGTCCTCTGCATTGGGCAGAGTCTTAACCACTGGACCGCCAGGAAGGTCCCGGTACCTAGCTATTTTGAAAGCAGGAAAAACTGAACTGAATTCAGTGATTTTATAAATACTTTTGGTTGTAACACTTCAAAGCTCAGTAATTACTTACACGCTTTACAGAAATAATGTTTCCCACAAAAGGTGCTTTAAAAAATGTGTTAAACACGGTTGTTACAGACAGATGAGTGTGCTTAATTTTGAGGCAAAGTAGTGAAATGTTTTTCATGTTATCAAGAAAAAAAATTGACTGGTTTTGAGTCTCCCTTATATGCTGGACCACATTCACGCACAGCACGAAATAAGTCAGGTTCTTTACAGATGGTATTTTGATAGATGCTGGATTGTGTCTGTGCCATCTTTGTGCCCACTCTTTTAAGAACAATGTAGCATTGTCATTTGGATAAATTGTGATTTGACAATTGATTTCGATAAAACGTTTGCTTCACTTAGGAAAAAAAATGTATTAAACATGTTTATTAAGTATTTGAGAATCTTGTTACCTTTTAAGGAATTCTGCAACGATGAGCATTTTTTAGGCCTTCAGATGTTAGACTCAAACTGAATTATCTATTCAGTTTTTTATAATAATATTCTTTGAGTTTCTAATAACTTTTTAAAAGAATATCATACAACTGTTGAATCCATGAATAGGCTTCTGGTAAAGGAAATGTAGTTTTTTGTGGTTTTTTTGAATTTTATTTTATTTATTTTTTTATACAGCAGGTTCTTATTAGTTATGTATTTTATACTTATTAGTGTATATATGTCAATCCCAATCTCCCAATTCACCCCCACCCCAGCCACTTTCTCCCCTTGGTGTCCATATGTTTGTTCTCTGGAAATGTATTCGTAAAGTTGTGTTTAGAAGCCATTTTTTAAAAACTCTGTAAATAGTGGTCATTTTTCCAGGATAGTACAAAATGCATATTTAGTCTATAATACAGCTGAAAAATTGATAGTAAGAGAACCAGAGGTAGAAGAAAACCTGAGAGAAGGTATCAAGGTAGGAGAAAACCAAAGGTAGAAGAAAACCTGAGAGAAGGTATCAAGGTAGAAGAAAAGTAAGTTAAAGTCTTCTGGCTTTAGTCAAATTTATAATACTGTTTTCTTAAAGCAGTGTATATATATTTCAAAGCAACTGATTAAAACTTCAGCAGCCAGAATATTCTAAACTGGGGACTCCATGTATACTACATGTTTGTCATTGATAGAATTTTGATAAAAATGATATTTTGAAAAGGATTTCTTTTTGAGCTGAGCAAAGGATGTCCAGGTTTAAGTATTTTTACTCATTTATTGAACTTAGTGATTCTTTAATCTTGCATAGGAAACACAGCTTTGTTTTTAATGGCTTTTTCTTAGACATTTAAGTTGAAAACTGTTATAAGGCCAGAACTTAGATTTATTTAATGTGAAACGAGTACTGTCTCATTGATAGTTTTGTTTCAGTAATTGAGTGCCTGGTTAGTTTCTTTAACTGGTAATTCTATTTTTAATAATTAATTAATTAATTGGCTGTGTTGGGTCTTTGTTGCTGCGTGTGGGTTTTCTGTAGTTGCGGCGAGCGGGGGCTACTCTTCCTTGCGGTGCGTGGGCTTCTCATTGCGGTGGCTTCTCTTGTTGCGGAGCACGGGCTCTAGGTGTGCGGGCTTCAGCAGTTGTGGCTCGCGGACTCTAGAGCGCAGGCTCAGTAGTTGTGGCACACGGGCTTAGTTGCTCCGCGGCATGTGGAATCTTCCTGGACCAGGGCTCGAACCCGTGTCCCCTGCATTGGCAGGCGGATTCGTAACCTCTGCGCCACCAAGGAAGCCCTATCTGGTAACTCTTGATACAGTTCTTCCTGCTGGTTTTCTTGAGGGTAAGAAAAATTATTTGGATTAATGAAATTAATGCTCATTCCTAATCAAATTTGTCAGTGTTCTTTTCTCTGTAGCCTAACTCTGGAGGTAGTAAATTGGTTAGAGAGTGGGACTTTAGGGGCTTTACAAGTTTGATCTTTTTTTTTTTTTTTTTTTGCGGTACGCGGGCCTCTCACTGCTGTGGCCTCTCCCATTGCGGAGCACAGGCTCCGGACGTGCAGGCTCAGCGGCCATGGCTCACGGGCCCAGCCGTTCCGCGGCATGCGGGATCCTCCCAGACTGGGGCACGAACCCGTGTCCCCTGAATCGGCAGGCGGACTCTCAACCACTGCGCCACCAGAGAAGCCCTACAAGTTTGATCTTTCATATCTGTTTTCCTAGGGAGAATTTCTTCCTCAGCTGCTTGGTTTTAAGACCTGATACAGGATGTCTTGATGTTGACACTATTGATATTTTGGGACCACGTATTTTTTTCATTTCTGGCCACGCCGCGCGGCTTGTGGGATCTTAAGTTCCCTGACCAGGGAATTGAACCCGCGTCCTCTGCAGTGAAAGTGTGGAGTCCTAACCACTGGACCACCAGGGAATTCCTCACATATTTCTTTTTTAGGGACTGTCCTGGAAGCTGTTAAGCAGCACTCTTCCAACTAGATGCACTGCCTGTCTGCTCTCCCCAGATTGTGACAACCAAAAATATCTCCAGTTAAATCAGTAGCAAACCACTGATTTTTCTGGGGGTGGCATGTGGGATCTTAGTTCCCTGACCAGGGATTGAACCCGCACCCCCTACAGTGGAAGCATGGAATCTTAACCACTGCACCACCAGGAAAGTCCTAAGAACCACTGGTTTTTGATGTATAGTTACAATTAATTTATAATATTTTGGGGAAAATTTATATACAATATGAATTTTATTTAAGTTGTTTGACTTGTTTGCCATCTAATATCCTGAGACTTAAAAAAGATTTGCAATTGAAAAGTTCTTCTGTGATGTTAATTAAAAATCTTAATTTCTGGATTACAACTGTAATAGCTATAAACATACTAATGTCTAATACAGTAGCCACCAGCCACACTTGGCCATTTCAGTTTAAATTAAAATTAAACATTCAGCTCCTCAGCCACCCTAGCTACATTTCAAGTGGTAGTGAAATATAGCTAGTGCCTACCGTATTGGACAGTTCTCCTGGAGAGCGCTTATCCGAAAGATTTGTATTTTACTAGAGATGTCCACAGAACATTGTTCTCAGGTAGTTTTTTCCTATCTTCCTTTGTAGGCATATTTCTGTACACACCTTGCTGGCTTAACTTAAATAACCAAGCCAGCTGTACAGGTGGTTTCTAAAATATCTAAACGTAGGAAGAGGTGGTGGCGCCTCCTTTTAGAAATGTAATGCCGCACATTTAGATTGCCTGTTCCTATAAGTGATGACTGCGTGTGCCCTTAAAAGCAAGGGAGTCCCCTGAGCCTTTTACAGTTTATTTTTAGGGTTGTTGGAATATGAAGTAACAATTTATGTCACTTTGGGAGGTGGTGGGGAAGAGTGGTCTCTTTTACGTTCTGCTACTGAGTAAGACTTTACTGAGGAATTAGAAAGGAGAGAGAAACATGGATCTAGCACACATTAAGATTTGGTGGTTTTTTTTGTGGACAGACATTATCCTTACCACCAAGGGTGGTTAAACGTATTCTCCATAGTACTTTATAGTCATACCAGGGTCAGAAAGATGATTTCTAAGTGCTTTCCTTTCTCCTCATTCCTGGTGTTTTTACTCTAAGAAATCATCAATAAGTTTAGTTCTGCTCAAAATCATCCCACTAAAGCCTACTAAACTATTAAACGTAGCCTTATTGGCCTTAAAGTCACTTTGGATACAGTAAAATTATAGTCTAATGTACTGCGACATATTTGGTATAATCACTGAATACAGTCTTTTAAGCAATCAGAATGTGTTTTTGTTATATTCTAACATTCATGATTTATGCGGCACCTTATCATGAATAAAATTTCTGATTCTAACATTGCTTCTGTGGAATCACATGATTTCCTCTACCACAGTCTTTGTAGCAGTTTCCAAAAATGTGGCAAAATTCTAACACTAATTGAAAGTTGAAAATTGCTTAAATTTCAAGTTAGGTTGATCTATGAAGGCCTGGTATTTTGTAGAGCTTATAGTTTGTTTACCCTCTGTATAAATTTGCATAGAAATCTTACTTGGTTTTTTTTTTTTAAAATGTAGTGTTATTTGAAATAGTTACCTTTGTGCTCCACTGGCAAAATAACTATTTTTTGTTTGCTTCAACAGAATCTTCCACAATCTGTAATTGAAAATGTTGGTGGAAAAATATTTACATTTGGATCTTATAGATTAGGAGTACATACAAAAGGTAAATATTGTTTATATTGTTTTAATTATCTTGAGAAGGAATACTTCTTTAATTTTTTAAAAATTATAATGACACATCCATCTCAGTTACTTGAAGTGTATTATACAGCTTAGGTTTGCATGGAAGAGACGACTTCAGGGAGCCTAAATTTGGTAAAAGAAGAAAGATATAAAATGATACCTTTCATACCTGTGCCCTCCAGTGCAGTATTAAGTAAAATAAAAAATTCAGTTTCTCAGTAGTAGTAGCCACATTTTCATTGTTAAATAATCACATATGGTTAGTGGCTACCGTACTGGAAAGTGCGCATGAAGTACACTTTTCCCCTTGGGGAGTCATTTTGGACAGTGCTGCTCTGTATATCATTTCCGCTACCTGAAGAATATCAGAAGAAAATGATATTAAAATAATGATATCTTCTTCTGGAAATCAGAAGAAAAATGAATTAAAGCTTGAAAAAAATCTGTATTATAGTCGTGAAATATAGTTAAGGAAAAAACAAACCAAAAAAATGTGTATCTGCAACACAGTAACAATCACTAATAATACTTTCTTAGTTACATTTGTAGTTTTTCTCCCCTGTGTAAATAAATATACAATAAGAATGTTATCATGGCAGAGAATATTATTGAACTCTTTCTTTTTTACTGAGCATAGTTAGTAATCTTTTGGTCTTCATAATCTTATTTATTCTTATGTAACAGATAGAGGAGTCTGAGACTTAAAAAGGCAATACAACTTGAACGGTTGCTCCCAGCCATCTCCTGGCAGAGCTAGGATTCTAACTCTGGCAGTCTGAGGCTGTACTCTTCAACCATTAGCCACTAGCCTCTGTTAAAAGTATCTGCCAGTCTCTGGTTCTCTCTGTTGTGGCATTATTCCTTCTCCCCATCTCCCACTACTCTGTGCTGGAAGTAGTACATTTGCTTTTGATGTGTCCTGTGAACTGTATGCCCTTCTCCCCCTTCATGAATATGCCAGATAAACAGCCTTCAGAGTTAGTGCCTCAGGTATTGAGTCTTTTAGGAAAATGATTATGTTGACCAGATTCCATATTGATCTCTTCTTTTTATGATCCCAGTTATTGATTTTAATCATCTTTTTTGTGCTCTCCCTATGTACTCAGTGCTGGCCTCCTATCAAGCACTAAATTAATAACAACTGTTCTTACCATGGTCTGCCTCTTTGGATTCTTGCCATTGGTCCTTCTTGAAGTGCATAGGTCCCATTTAGGTGCAGGTAGGAGCCTGGAAGCACCAGTCACAATGTATAAATGATAACTGTATTTTTTTGTTTCACTAATGAACATGGCTGTGACTAAGGACACCAAGATGTTGGGTGTATTCTTGAATAATTGCCTCTCTTACCATAAGAGTTCCTATCTGAGTCACCTTCCTTTGACTCCCAGTTCACCTGGGCCACTACAAATAGAAGATGCTGCAGGAAAAAGTATATCCCATCGATTAGGGTCATGTTTTTCTTATACTGACAGGTAATTTTATTTTTAAGGAGAGGGGTGCATTTAGAGGCTCATCAGTGTAACATTAACAGGTTTTCAACATCAAATACTGCCATGATAAGATGTAAAATAATTTTCTTGTAATGGTAACTAGTGGTTGATGGGCTTAATTTTTTTTTTTAGGTGCCGATATTGATGCGTTGTGTGTTGCACCAAGACATGTTGATCGAAGTGACTTTTTCACCTCGTTCTATGATAAGTTGAAATTACAGGAAGAAGTAAAAGATTTAAGAGTGCGTAAATGTTCAGAGTGAAAGGGGAGGAGTTATAAAAATCAGTTTAGTCAATTGAGTGAGTTTTATGGTATAGCCATTAATTTATTGAACTCTTGCAATTTGCCAGACCCTTTTAAGCTTAATGTGTATGCTTGCATTTTATTCTTTACAGCAGTCTAAAATCATAAATCTGTAATCTCATGTACAGAGTAGGAAGTGAGGCAAACAAAGTAAATATTAAGCAACTTGGCCACCGTCACATATCCGAGTGGCAGAGATCAAGAATTTGAACCTAGGCTTGTGCGACTTAGGATTCTCGAGTCTTAAACCTGTTTACTGAGAACCTAGTCTGTGTCAGGTGTTGTGGTAAATTATGTTTAAGCTATGTCAGTACTGCATTCATTTAAGAGCACTAAAGCTAGTGTAGCCCTAAGGTATACTTTCAGAGACACTGATTTTTAAATTTTCCCACAGGCTGTTGAAGAGGCATTTGTACCAGTTATCAAACTGTGTTTTGATGGGATAGAGGTAAGGTTCACATAGACAGTTCTTACTGTGTGTTATTTTGATAGGTGTAGGTTAAAAATTTGATTTATTTCAAAGGTTTATAATTGGTGAGTTGGTATGATATTAATACGAATTAAGTTTTTTTTGAAATGGAAGTGACAGCCTATTCTTTGTAGTCTCTTTTAAAAAAGAGCCTAGTGAAACCAGGAGTTAAAATATAGACAGAAATGTACTGACTGTGAAGTGGCTGCTACAGAACAGCTTAATTGATAGTTTTTCCATAGGCAGATTTTATATGCTTTTAGTCTCCTTAAGGTAATATAACTATATTTTTGCAAGTGGAACTTTGGCTTCATTTAAATTAAATATTTAAGAGTTGAGAGAAAATTGTGACCTGATGTCATGTATGCTGAAATATTTTCTGATAGGGAAGGATATATGAGCTCAGATTCTTTTTTTTAAATTTATTTATAAATTTATTTATTTATTTATTTGTTTTTATTTTTGGCTGCTTTGGGTCTTTGTTGCTGCGCGCGGGCTTTCTCTAGTTGTGGCAAGCAGGGGCTACTCTTCGTTGCGGTGCAGTGGCTTCTCTTGTTGTGGAGCACGGGCTCCACATGCAGGCTTTAGTAGTTGTGGCATACAGGCTCAGTAGTTGGGGCATGCGGGCTCAGTAGTTGTGGCACACGGACTTAGTTGCTCTGCGGCATGTGCGATCTTCCCGGACGAGGGGCTTGAACCTGTGTCCCCTGCATTGGCAGGCGGATTCTTTTTTTTGGCAGGCTGATTCTTAACCACCATGCCACCACCAGGGAAGCTCTGAGTTCAGGTTCTTGAGATGATGTGCAGTTCTCTTTGATGTTTTCAATGTGTGTAATGAAAGTAGTTGTAACAAAGCTGACCCTGAAGCAACTTTATTTATGTTACTTCTGCCATACATAATGGTGCTGGAAAGTCACTCATGGTAATAATGACGGTTATAAAATTTCAGAAATGGAAGAATAATACTTCATTGTTCTGCAAAAAAAGGTGGTTTCTATAATTGTTGCATAAGGTGCCCAACTCTATCTTGTATGAAATATGAGTAATCTTAATAAGTAGACATAAAATGTTAAATTTAGTAAAGGATTATCAAGTTCAGGCAGCTTTGATTTACTGTCAGTGTTTAAATAAATATAAAACAACCATAATGTAGGTGATGCCTTTTTTTCCCGAAAAGAACATTAACCAACAAAGGGGAGATTTTTTTGGGTGGAGAACCAACTCAATTGTGTAAACTTTTCAGGATGGAGATAAAAGTCAAATGGTTACTAGAAATATTTAATGTGCTTGTTATTACTGAGTTGCTTTTTGAGTTACCTGGGTTTTTTTTTTTTTTTTTCCCTGTGAGCATATAGTCTTTATTTCTGTCTAAATTAGGAGCGATGCTGGATTTTGGAATGTGTATCATTGGAAAATTTAGGCTATACCACAGGTACTTATTTGTGTAAATGTACAATCTTTTCCTGTCTTGTAGGTGCACGTTTAAATGATTTTTCACAGCAAGCTCTTAAAATACAGATTTTTTTTTAACGTCTTTATTGGAGTATAATTGCTTTACAATGGTGTGTTAGTTTCTGCTGTATAACAAAGTGAGTCAGCTATACATATACATATATCCCCCTATCTCCTCCCTCTTGTGTCTCCCTCCCACCCTCCCTATCCCACCCCTCTAGGTGGTCACAAAGCACCCAGTTGATCTCCCTGTGCTATGCGGCTCCTTCCCACTAGATATCTGTTTTACATTTGGTAGTGTATATATGTCCATGCCACCCTCTCACTTCGTCTCAGGTTACCCTTCCCCCTCCAGGTATCCTTAAGTTCATTCTCTACGTCTGCGTCTTTGTTCCTATCCTGCCCCTAGGTTCTTCAGAACCTTTTTTTTCCCATATATATGTGTTAGCATACAGTGTTTTTCTCTCTCTGACTTACTTCACTCTGTATGACAGACTCTAGGTCCATCCGCCTCGCTACAAATAACTCAATTTCATTTCTTTTTATGGCTGAGTAATATTCCATTGTACATATGTGCCACATCTTCTTTATCCATTCATCCGTTGATGGACACTTAGGTTGCTTCCATGTCCTGGCTATTGTGAATAGAGCTGCAATGAACATTTTGGTACATGACTCTTTTTGAATTATGGTTTTCTCAGGGTGTATGCCCAGTAGTGGGATTGCTGGGTCGTATGGTAGTTCTATTTTTAGTTTTTTAAGGAACCTCCATACTGTTCTCCATAGTGGCTGTATCAGTTTACATTCCCACCAACAGTGCAAGAGGGTTCCCTTTTCTCCACACCCTCTCCAGCATTTATTGTTTGTAGATTTGTTGATGATGGCCATTCTGACCAGTGTGAGGTGATACCTCATTGTGGTTTTGATTTCCCTTTTTCTAATGATTAGTGATCTGTATATCTTCTTTGGAGAAATGTCTGTTTAGGTCTTCTGCCCGTTTTTGGATTGGGTTGTTTGTTTTTTTGATATTGAGCTGCATGAGCTGCTTGTATATTTTGGAGATTAATCCTTTGTCAGTTGCTTCATTTGCAAATATTTTCTCCCATTCTGAGGGTTGTCTTTTCCTCTTGTTTATGGTTTCCTTTGCTGTGCAAAAGCCTTTAAGTCTCATTAGGTCCCATTTGTTTATTTTTGTTTTTGTTTCCATTTCTCTAGGAGGTGGGTCAAAAAGGATCTTGCTGTGATTTATGTCATAGAGTGTTCTGCCTATGCTTTCCTCTAAGAGTTTGATAGTGTCTGGCCTTACATTTAGGTCTTTAATCCATTTTGAGTTTATTTTTGTGTATGGTGTTAAGGAGTGTTCTAATTTCATTCTTTCACATGTAGCTGTACAGTTTTTTTTATATTGAGCTGCATGAGCTGCTTGTATATTTTATTTATATTTTATTAATCCTTTGTCAGTTGCTTCATTTGCAAATATAAAATACTGATTTCTAAAGTGATCTTATAAAAGGCTTGTTTCTCTAGCAGCATTCAAAGGTTGGAACCATGAAATCAGACCCTCAGGAATAATTACCGAATGTGTGCCAAATTTCTTTTGCCCCCAGCCTTTCCTTGAAAAAAAGGAAAAAAACAATTTTGTCAGTTGCATTCTATAAGTCTTCAAAATTAGCCAGTTTTTGTTTTGTTTCTATTTAGTCAAAACTAAGTTGGAGAAACAGACTGGAATATTATAGATACATAAGTTCTTAAATATAAGAAGTTCCCTTTTTTACTGACAGGTATATTTGGGCTACATATAACTATATTGGCCTTATATTTGAGCACCTTTTAGGATATAATTCACAGTTCATATAGGTGGAGAACTAAACAGTTAGTTTTAAATAATCCAGTATATCTGCATTTAGCAAACTTAGTATGATTAAAATGACAAGTAGCTATTTATACAAGTTCTGTTTATTTAGTATTACCATGTTTTAACATCTGGTTAAAATACCTGTGGTAAGAATTTTGTTTGAACTTTTGGAGGTGTTGTCATGTTAACAGCTGATGAGAAGATCCTGGTCTTAAGGAGTTAATAGTGTTTTCTTTTTTAAAGAAATGCCTTAAAAATAGGCAGACATGGAATGTTTTGTTTTGTTTTCGTTTTAGATTGATATTTTGTTTGCAAGATTAGCACTGCAGACTATTCCAGAAGACTTGGACTTAAGAGATGACAGTCTGCTTAAAAATTTAGATATAAGATGCATAAGAAGTCTTAACGGTATGTAAAAACCTACTTCCTTTTGCATAGTAGCAGTTTTGGTCAAATATGAAATAGTTTTTAACTCAAGCTTCATAATGAAGCTTTTAATGGCCATATTGTTTATCCATAGTGAGTCAAATAAAATGAACTTTTTGCTTAATAGTTAGACTGCAGTGGAGCATTTAGTAATTTGTTAAATCATTGGTATCTTGCATTATTATTTCTTTTCTTCCTGGGATGTTTAAATACTGTCTGACGTTTGTACTCTATTGCTAGTGGCTCAGGTTTCACCTTGTAACTCTATTAATTTTGATCCTGATAACCTTTGTAACATTTTCAACTGTTGTGCTTTTAAAAGGGTTACATTTGAACACTTATTTTAGCATTGTTTTGTTAATATGCTCTTGAAGAACAATTCCTGGAAACTTAAATGGATCAAGCCCTATTCACCATCTCTGAACTGGAGCACATTTTAATTATGGGTTGAAAGTTTTTGAAATAAAGCAGATTACAGTTCAGATTATTTGGTTTTAGAGTAGTGTTTGTGATAGAAGGTAAAAGTTTTATATTTTTTATTTGCCTCTTTATTAACATTACTGATTTTACAAAGTAAATTTTTATTTAATTTGACATTAGTCTCAGAAAATTTAAAAGAAATATTATCATTAAACTTTTGATAATTTAATGTTCTGTTTTTTTTTTCTTTACTCCTATTAATCAGGTTGCAGGGTAACCGATGAAATTTTACATCTAGTACCAAACATTGACAACTTCAGGTTAACCCTGAGAGCTATCAAACTGTGGGCCAAACGTGAGTTCCGAATTTGTTGGCTAGCTTATTAAAAATGTTTAAGCTTTTGTTCAACACTAACTTTTCTTTTTGCTTTTCCCTTATCAACAGGCCACAACATCTATTCCAATATATTAGGTTTCCTCGGTGGTGTTTCCTGGGCTATGCTAGTAGCAAGAACTTGCCAGCTTTATCCAAATGCAATAGCATCAACTCTTGTACATAAATTTTTCTTGGTATTTTCTAAATGGTATGTGTTTAGATTATATTAAAATAAAATTGATTGTAGACACTGAAGTTTAGTCTTATTTCTATGACATTTCTGCAGCTGGTCTCAGATTCAAATTTTAGTTCATGATGTAGCAGTATAGGTAGCCTTGGGGAGATCATGTTGTGTATAAAATGGCAAACCTAAATTCCATTCCTTTTCCCTAGCTTTCCCGGGATAGCAAGGCAGGTGCTGTTTGTACTTCCATGCGTAAACTTACTCTCTAAATAAACTGAATTTTAGCTATGATGTCTGCTAAAATCCAATGAGTTGGTAGGTTGGGATATCAGTTACTTTGGGTAAAGCTTTATATATACCACCTCTTTTAATTTACTCTTTGAATTCTTCTAGATCTATAGACCATTAATTTCCTGTGGTGGTTTTTTGCTTTCAGCTGCCCATTTATCTTTGGTAGAATGTTAAGGATGTAAATGTATATAAAGCGTTTAAGGATAACTGTAAGTGCTTGGAAAGCAATTGAGCATCCCTTTGAGATTAGTCATTAACCCAGGAGAGATTTTTTTTAATGCTCTCCTTCATTTCAGCCTGGTCACATTTGTCAACCATTATTTCTTTTAAGTAATATAAAAGATTGCTATTTCACATTAGTTGCTTTGGCCCAAAAGGTTAGAGTTCTTGGTTTTTAATCAAATTGATCTGAAAGATTTGTCTTCCCTATTTGTGCCAACCTCTGTACCTCCTCCCTCTGAAAAAAGAGTTTTAGTTATTTTATAAGAATTAGAGTTATTGGAGACAGTTTATAATTTAGAACTGTGCCACGCTTTTCAATACACATTCTGTAATTCTGGATTTGATAGCCCTTAATTATATATAACCAGGTTTGATGAGAAAAATGTCAGAATTTCTCTTAATGCTACACATACATGGCAAATAATATATTTAAGAAGCTAACCTTGATACTAAAGATGGCAAATGTTTTCCAGTTTTTAATCTCTTCTATAAAGGACTGAAGTAGCTAACTCACAAAACATATCTTGAAAACAGTGTGTTCACATCATTACACATATTCACATTAATAACCTTTGTCATGAGATAGAGAAAAATTTTCCTAATCAATTTTTATAATTATTCATGCTCCTTTGCCTATAATGAATTAAAGACAGGATCTTTGTCTTTTCAAGGGAGATTTTATCCTGTTCAAGTTTGCAGTGAACACATCAGATGTCTCGGAATAGTACTTTTAAATTTGAATAGTGCTTTATCAGTTCTTCTCTGCGAGGCAGAGAAGATATTTGACTTCAGTCTGAGAAAGCTACCAAATGGTTTAAGTTACTTTCATAGAGGAAATGTAATTCAAGTAGTCTAACGTCGACAGAAAGGAATAAAGGAATAAAAGATTATATATACCAAGAGTGCAAAATGAATGAAGAAGGATCACATTCACAAATGCTGTATGTTTAACAAAATACGTGTAGATGGTAATATCCAATAGTCTTATCAAGTGCTACAATCTTTTTAAACAGGGAATGGCCAAATCCAGTCCTATTGAAACAGCCTGAAGAATGCAATCTTAATTTGCCTGTATGGGACCCAAGGGTTAGTGTATTATTTTTTCCCCTACAAATTCACACTGTGCAATAACAAGTAAAAATCATCTGCATAAACTTCAGGGAGACTTCCCATCCTGTTACGTATGAGTGGACATGTTCGTATTACACTTTCTTTTTAATCTCAACTATAATTTTCCTCTGATGTGAGAAGCATAATTATGTACCCTGTAAACTACATTTAATTGTACATAGTTTATAATATCAAGATCACTAATTTTAATTTATTCTATATAGAACTACCTTGTAAGTCAAAGTTGTGTGGGCATTTGTGCTTAAAAGAAAAAATAAAAGGATACTAAAAATCCCTGTATTTTTTTTTGTTTGATCTAAATATTCTGTTAAAATTGGGTTATTGTAGGAAAACTGTTGCTTAATGTTTAACCGTGGCAGATAACTTCTAAGCAATATCACTTTAATTACTGTGATGTAATTGTAAAAATTGGTTTGGTTAATTCAGATTACAAAAGCATGGTTGGGCTGAAGAGGAGCTTCCATTCTGCTTCTTTGGAAGTTACGACCTTTACTGCTTACTCAGTTTAAATGTTTTACATGCACTTTATTAATTGATAAAATAAATTTAGGTTTGAATAAGGCTTTCTAGGTTTATAAAATTCTGTTTTTCTACATTAATTTGCTATTTTATTACAACATCAAAAATTTTGTCAGTTTTAAGCTTTGTTAATGACATCAAGCTGTGAATTTTTAAGTTTTCCGAACCTCAAGACATTTAATTTTGGAGGGATGTGAATTTACAGTTTCCTCTGTGGAAATATGCCACTTTTATCATTAGTATACAGATTAAAATTAATAGTTATTAATCATTTCATTATACCTTAAAATGATACCAACATGGATAAAGTAGTTTTACCATGTGTTAATAAGCTTCTACTCCTGATAAATTAAGGGTATATTAAAAACTAAGTTTAAAATTCGTTTTACACAGAACATACTATGACATTTCTCAAAAGTATAATTGTGTGTACATCCCTATTTCTGTTGTAGAAAAAAGAAAAACTAAACATCAGTAGATGCCCAATTAGAACCTTTTTTTGCTTGACAGGCACACTATTTCTAGTAAGATTGCCAAAACAGTCATGCCCAAATGATTGAAACAAAACATTAGACCAAATCACAGATTCTGTAAAGAATTCCTGTAAAAACAGTGTCTCTCTACATGGTTTTTCTTTCTCAACTCCAGCTGTGAAATGAAATAAAATTTAATCATTGGTTCAGTTTAACAAGGGGTAAAAAGTCCAAGTATCTGTTGCATATGTACTTGAAGAAACTGATTGGCTGTTGTTGTATGTAGGTAAACCCCAGTGATAGGTACCATCTTATGCCTATAATTACACCAGCATACCCACAACAGAACTCCACGTACAATGTGTCCGTTTCAACACGGATGGTCATGGTTGAGGAGTTTAAACAAGGTAAGTGTTTATCCTTATGCTCTCCTTTATACACAAAGGATTTACATACCATTGTACACCCCGTAGTCGGGTATTCAATTAAATTGGAGAAAGCATTCACCGAAGTGGATTTTGGTGTTTATTTATTGATTACAGATTATATTTGAAAATTAACTTGGAAAACTCAGTTTAATTTCTTTTAAGCAATTTATATTTGATTATATATTGGAAGATTAACCAAAATTGAAAATTGTATCCTTAGCTGGGCCTTTATGGTTTAGTTCCATACTATTGCCATGTGAAATTTTAAATGATGTCATAGTTTCTCTCTAGTGGGTGACATGAGAGGCTTTTAGCAGGCAGTATACTTGAAAAGAGCTTTGAGCAGGATTTTGACCAAACTGCCTACTGTTTTGGAATAACCTCTAAACTTCTGAATCCCAGTAGTACTGCTAATTTGAAGGAGTAGCTATTGCTAAATGGTCTTTAAGGGGAGTAGCTAGAACTGGATTGTTTAATTTGACACAAGTCAAGGAAGTAGAATCAGCTGTATGACTGCCAGCGTCAAACTCAGAAGTGTGAAGTTCTTTTCTGTAGTCTGCAGGGGCTCTTCATGGGAAGATGTCGCTGTCCTTCTATGGGAAACTTGTTTTTTAGAAAGGCAGGAAGCAAAGCTTATGGGAAAGTTTTCTTTCTTGGGTAACGCCAGTGCTTCAGTTTTAGGAGAGAGTCATTCTATGAGCATGGCATTTTAGAGTAATGGCAATTTGCCAGAAAACTGGATCTGAAAGGAGCCCTCCAGGTTTTTTGAAAAGAGTGTATGTAAGAATCTGTATGCTCTAGAGTCATAGACTAAACTTGCTATGTTAAAATTATGATTTTAGGAATATAGTGAATGCATGTGGTATATTTAAGATCTTTAAAATTACAGATTCTTAGACTGAAGCATGCAAACATTTTAATATGTTTTTAATTTAGGTCTTGCTATCACAGATGAAATTTTGCTGAGTAAGGCAGAGTGGTCCAAACTTTTTGAAGCTCCAAACTTCTTTCAAAAGTACAAGTATGTATTTTAAGGCATGTCGGACATGTTGCTCTCTTAAGTAATGGTTTAATGGTAGCATACGTGACATCTCTTTTTGCTAGACTAATGTAGTCTTGAATTTTCCTTTAAACATCTTCTATACAAGTTTTCTTCCTGTCACAAAGGGCATACTGTTTTTAGTAAACCCCTTATTATTTCTTTATCAAGGTAAAGTGTAGTCCATACAGTTTTGCTGCCTGATGTAACCGAATTTCTACACTTGTAGCAACATCAGTTCTGAAGGCTTGTTAGTCATCCCCAAAACTCTAACTCTGTATACCTTGGCAAAGGAGTGAACTGTTAAAATCTGTAGTTAATGGTGTCTGTTAAGTAACCATTTTCAGCCAGTTCTGGAAACTTATTTATCATTAAGATTCTCTATAACATAGGCAAAGCTAATAAAATGTCAGTGTATGTAGTCAGTAAAATGTTTTCAGTAGTTACAGCACATGATTGGCCTACCATTTCCCCCTAATGTTAATAAATCCCCTTCAAATATTTCTACAGATAATTTTCATGGAATCTCAGTGGGTGTAATATTTTTTTACTAATGGTTTTAGTATAATGGTTTAATACCGTAGTACAGGTTAATAGCCTGATTGTGTTGGTTTTGATGAAAACTGTAAGTTATAATAAATCTTACTTTTAAAAAAATGGACTTGCACTTTTATTTGCCCTGAGCTGAAAACTTGCCAAAGTCCCACTTAAAAAAATTTTTTTTCTTTAATGCTTGAAATTTTCCTGACCATTTGATCTTGTGTTGGATTGTGTTTTGTAATAATCTAAGCAAGATTGCTCTATGCTATTTCCCCAATTAAAAACAAGAATGATGACCTTCATGATGTCTCTGTGTTTTGTTTCTGTATCTTTTGCATGAAAAAGCAATAATGGAGCCAGCTTAATTGTTGTGTTCTGGGAGCACTGCATTGTCAGTAAAAATTTAAATAGCATAACATTGAATGTTCTTGTTTATTACTTATTCCCCATAAGTTGTGCTTTTCCATTTGGCAGATAATTTTCCATTGTTTTTTATTTTAACCACTGTTGAGGAAGTACCTTTGAACTTTTAAACTAATAAATACATATTCTGATGCTTTAAAAACTACATCATGAAAGAGTACATGATTACTTGTAAGGAGAATAAAGAAATTGGTCTCATAGAAAAGTGCCAGCATCTCTTAATCCCCGAGAATCCAAGAGGAAGCTAGATAATTTTTCCTGTCTCACTTTCTTGTAGGAGTAAGAGGTGGGTAGAATGAAGTTCTTCTAAGTACCCACTTAACTGGTTTCTTTCACTTTAAGAAAGACTAGTGTTGAAATTGAAGAAACCTTGATAATGTCATCTATTTGAATCAATTTGTATTAACTAGAACTTGGAAGTTTTTTTTTTTTTTTTGAAGCTTGCTTAAATCTTTCTTTTGAAACTTTTAGGCTGTCCTTCAGTCTATGCCAAATAGTACATATAAGGTCTTCAGTTGACTGATGAAAAGATTTATAGATTACTGTCTTTACTGAATTCTCTTGAAACAATCAAATTATTTTAGGTTATTAAAAACAACTTTAAACATAATTAGATATGAGGATGTAGCAACAAATAGAGGAAATTATATCAGGAAAATTTAAATTTCAGCTGTGACTCCTGCGAAAAAGGATTTGAAAACGTGACAACAATGAGCTAATTTTACCTATACCAAATTCTACTTATGTTTTTAACTTATTTCAAAAATTTTTCCTGTTAAAGAATTAGTGATTGCTATCATTATACTCAAGTATTCCCAGATTTGAATTTTTCTTTTAACATATGAATTACCCCAAAGATTAGCTGTACAACTGAACTGAAATCCTTAGTTTTGCCTTGAGTCAGAGTTGGCTAAGCTTATTTCAAGTATATCCTGAAAGTATTGTGTTTGTTATGTGAAATATTTTAAGTCATATAGTATACCTGCCTGCCTTTCTTGGAAGGGAAGAATCCGTGAAGGAAATTTCAGTTGTCTTAGAAAGCAGACCATGTTTCAGAAGATATCAGTGTTCTTGTGAAGAAGGGAGAACACTGCCTTGTGAAATTTTATAGTTCTAAGAAAATATTTTTCATGTTTTACCTTTAATATATTCAAGCTCACATAAGTAAGTAACCAGAAGTAAAATAAATCATTATTGACGTAGGAAATGCGAATACTTATTTCAGATGTTCCATTTCCTTAGGAAACGAGGAAGCAAAGGTATTAGGGAAAAAAGCCAAATGTTCTCAGGAATAGGATTAATAATTTATAATTTCAAGGAGTATGTATGTATAGAATAATTTAACCTCATAATGTTTTAAAGGCTTTAAAAATAGTGAACTGTAATTCTTGGACCTGAGTTACTTGAAGATGGAATTGCAAGGATTTTTGTCTAAGATAATTAGATTTTCGGTGCACATATCTGAGCTGTTACCTACCCAGGGAAAAATATTAATGTGATGAAATGGCCAGGAAACCTACTTACAAAATGCTTTTTTGGAGTAAATATTTGTGAGGTAATAATAGCAACTAAATTAAGTGTTTTTAGAAGCTTTTAAAGAGGTTTTAATTCAACTGTGGTACATTTTTATAGTTAAATTTTTTTTATTGGAAACTGATAATCTTTAAATTTTGGGGAAAGTTAATCATTATTTAATTGGCTTCAGTGTTTCATGAAGGCATTTGAGTACCTGAAGCATGATAGTGGCACTGTAAAGTAGGGGATGGCGTTTTTTGGAGCAGCAACAAAATAGTCTAAATTTAGACCTATTTCTGCTTGGTCTCTGTGCTCTGATAGGTAACTTAAGAATTAATGACAGGTTATTTCTATTAAACATGATTACTGTATTTTGTCTCATTTCACATTTGCTTAAATTTGGCTGAGTGAAGGACATTTGACTTCACATACATACTTGCTAAACTGTTTAAAACTTTGAGCTTTATTTAAACAGGTGCCTTTATCATAAACGATGTGCAGAGTAGACACCCCCCCCTTTCCACTGGATTTCAGTAAGAACCAAAGTTGAACTCTAAGCTTTAAAACTTTAAACTTTGAATTACCAACAAGATTATGTTCAGATGGATTTTATATTTTGCATAAGTAGAGAACATTATATATCATTTAAGTTTTTGTTCAAGACTCAGGTGGTCATTAAGAGTATCCATTTCTCTAAAAGAGTGATTTAGAGACTTGAGTTTTGTCCTCATATTAGGTGAACCCAGACAGCTTTGCTGTTTTGAGTTTTTGTGTGCATGCCTGCTTTTTATACTTTGTCTTATCCTCTTATAAGTTGTTATACTTTAGTCAGAGTTTTTTCTCCATCCCCTCTCCGCCCCCCCCTTTTAAAATCTGTTGTCCATTTTCAAACTCCCAGGGAACTGGAAATCAGGTTACTGAGCTTATTAGGATTTTGTTTGATTTGTAAGAGAGTTTAGGGCCCCAAGAGCGTTTTCTGTATATGTAAAATGCATGAGCTTTTAGTGCTTTTATTAACTTTTATTTATTTGGGCTGTGTTTGTTCTGTATATTTGGTTTGCTCTAAATAATTGCTGAACAGATTAAACTGGTAAAGGAAACGAAGTATTGGTTGGTCTGTATGGATTTGGACTGCACATTTACTTTTCTGTCTACGTGTTTTCATATTTATGTATATTACCTCTGTTACCTTAAGTTTATAAATACTTGAAGTTAATTTAAAATTCTTAGTCATAATTCTGACTTTTCCACCTACTATCAGTTTGCTTTTTGAGGTAAAGTTTCTGGTGAGAAGTTTGATTTCTATCACTTCTAAAATGGATTTTGTAGAAAAGTATGTTGGATTGGACTTTTTTTTTTTTAGTCTTACGAAATTCTTCAGTTGTAAATAGTTTGTTTCAAAGAGATTTAAAATAGTCAGTCATGATGGTGTTTTTCTGAAATGAAAACTTGATTTTGCTCTAATTTGAATGGAATTGGATTCTGCATAGAAATCACATTTCTTTGTTGCTCTCACATTAATGATGTCTGCATCTTTGTTATAGAAATTCATACTGTTGCTTGAAAAAAATCATGAGGCCTAACTTAAGTATTCAGTTTAATTTTTGCTACCTTTGAATTAAAAAGCATGATGTGTTTGATACTATTTTTTAAGTTACTGATGTGTGTATATTTAGTGACCCTGTTTTTGTGGCTAAAGCCTTGGTGCTTTATTTCCATCAAAGCAATTTTGCTTTAATAGGTTATATTTTAGTGAGGTAGCTCTTTATAGAAAAAGCACTCCACCAGAATCATTGAACCAAGTTACCAGTTGATATTTAGTCATCGTTTTTGAATTAAGCTTCTTTTTGGGTAATTATTCATAAAATTACTATCTTTTTCAGAAGAATTAAACTTGCCAGTAGTTAGAAACTTGTGGAATTTAGCATTTATGATTTTATGTGCAAACTGAGATTGCAGTTCTCTCTTGCTAAATTGATCTGTAACTGTCAAAAAGCTTATTACATTATGGTGTTAATATCCAGCACAAAGCACTTAAATGAAATAAATAGCATGTTGTCTTTATCTTCAAAGGCATTATATTGTACTTCTAGCAAGTGCACCAACTGAAAAACAACGCCTAGAATGGTGAGTATAAGATTAGATTTTACAAAACAAAAAACAACAAAAACAAAACTTCAGAATGAATCAGATAGCCACAGCACACAGTAGGAGGTGGAAGTCCTTAAAACAGCACATTTGGTTTTGTTCATAAATGGAGCTTTACTACTTGTAATGGAAGTGTAGGAATTTGGAGATCCATATGTACAATTGTTTTTATTTGCTTTATAGAGATCCATGTATTATTTCTTAACTGTATATTTAAAGTGCTTTGTTTTAGTTTACTGATTTTTTTCTTTAAATATTTGTGGGGTTGTCTTTTGTAACCTTCCTGGCTTGAAATGTGGCTTGATTCTCTTCTTCCAGCAGTTTTCACTTCATTTTTGGGGTAGAACATAAGGCTTTCATTTTATCTATGGGAGTTTAGACAGTTGAACTGCCCTTATATGTGTGTTTTATGATCTTCATATTACAGCTTTACACAAACATACTTGATTTTCTGCATTTTATTTTATTTTTAAAATTAACCAGAATTTTCATTAATAATGAGTGACATTTGTTCAGGGTGGGCTTGGTGGAATCAAAAATCCGAATCCTGGTTGGAAGTTTGGAGAAGAATGAATTTATTACACTGGCTCATGTGAATCCCCAGTCATTTCCAGCACCCAAAGAAAATCCTGACAAGTAAGCAGTCCTCTAATTTAATCCAGTTTCCTCATCCCCTTTTCAACTTTTGCTCATGGAAGTTTTATAGGCAATTTTTATTAACTCAAGTTACTATTCTGTTGATTACATATGGGTCAGACCAAGTTGAAATTTATGGTTTAGGGTTTCCTGATCAGAAACACTGAAGAGAAACACTGTTTTTTTGCAAAAAATCACCCCTGAAATAAGTTGTAATGATGAGGTGCCTATTAACTAATTTGAGTTCAGATTCTGTAGGTCTGCACTTTAGCATTTCTGAACACACGTCCCCTTTTTTGTAGAGTGGTTTTCAGGATAGCTGCTATATCAAACATCGATCTTTGCTTTTTATCTTAATTTTTTGAAAAAGAAAACATGCTTTGATATGACCTTGCAAAAATTTGATTTGTGATAGGTTCTGGAACATTGAGAAGATATGTTATTAAAAGCTGCCTTGCCTTATTCTTTTAAGGATCTTTTTGTAGGTCAATTTCTGGTTTGATTGTTGCTGTGTTATTACCTATATGAAATTCTACTTTGCCTATAACCACTTGGTTTTATTTAGAGGGTGAGGGGAGTTTTAATAGTGAGCTTTTTCAAAAAAATGCAGTAGCATTAAAGATTGAACAATATTAGTGAATGGATCATTTAAGATTGTGCTGTAATAGAATAGCTATTTCTCTGATTCTACAGATTATTTCCTTTTGCATTCATGTAAAAGAGTTGGCATTTGAGCTTTTTATAAATTTTTTTGTTGCTGCGATCTTAATTATTAAAAGACTGATCCATTCAGTAGATATATCATTAAATGTTGAAAAGTAGCTGAATCACCCATTATTATTATGCTGTGGTCAGATTTCTGTACATGTGGCCTTTTCATTTGAGTTTAAAAGTTTAAGGAATGTATGTTAAGGTCTAGTTAAATTTTTATATCTACACTACTTTTCTTTGTTTCAAATTTTTGTAAAACATGTCATTCATTAGTATGAACATAATTTTTCTTTGCAGTGCCTTTGGTACTTAGGATTATCATTAAGAATATTGGCTGTCAGTACATAGATAATGAAGAGTATATTTGTCCTAGGACTCCAGTTTTTTATATAGCAATAGGAATATAGAGGGCAGGTATGGAGGAGGAATTTGAGTTTTGATGCAGTTTGGTTTAGAACTTAGTTTGTTTATATATTTGTCTTCTGAGTATTTCCATGTATCTCAGGTTGTCAACCACATTGATAACTGTTTTCATGAAATCCTGATAAACTATAGTAATACGCTTCTTATTTTACAGGGAAGAATTTCGCACGATGTGGGTGATTGGGTTAGTGTTTAAAAAAACAGAAAACTCTGAAAATCTCAGTGTTGATCTCACCTACGATATTCAGTCTTTCACAGATACAGGTATATCTCTACTTAGATAATCAAAACATGTACTTGCATATTTGAATTTGTCTTCATGTGTACCATAGTGGAATTTGCAATAACTGTTAAAATTACTTGGGAATATTTTACAATGATCATCAAAATTACCTTAATATTTTTGGATTAGTTATTAGTTTCAGTCATGTCTAATATATAAATGATTTTTTTCCTCTTATGGTAGACCTAAAGTTAAATGGTTGAACCACTTTAATTTGCCCACGATTACTTATGAAATCAGAAACCACCTGAATATTTGATTGTCTTAAAAGACTGAATCTGTGTCTGATTGCCTTAATAATCTTGAACCTTAGAAATTTGTGAAGCTAAACTTCTGGTGACATGAGAAAATTTATCCTCTATGTCATTTATAGACTCAAATGTTAATTCATGGGTGGGAAATACAATGATGAAGGCTTCATTTTGGATTGACCTGTACCCTGAGATACAAGGTAGTATGTTTTAACTAAAGACCAGATGGTGGATATAGTTGACAGAAGCTAAGACTCTATGTAGATACGCAAATTTTCAAGGGAATGGTGAATGTACTTAGCGACAATGATGAATGTGCGTCTTCTTTAGGGACTAATTATTTTTTCTTTCGTACATCTCTCCTTTCCATTTAAAAAAATTTTAGTGTGTGTTTTTCTCACCTGTCCACAATAAGGAGTCTTCACCTAAGGACATTCAGACGTAACAGTAAAAGTTTTTTTACCTCCTTGGAGAAGGAGAGACAAAAATCGGTACATTTTTTTTAAAATGTCAGTATCATACACTAAATGTAAAGGAGAAATAAAAGGAAAAGAATGTATTTCAGTATGTAAATGCTTAGGTACAGTGACTAGAAGACATACCTAAGTAGGTAATTGCAGCCATATGTAGAATCACTAGCAGTGTGGTAGCTGAATTCCTATGATACAGGTGTTACCTGTTGTGATTCAGAGACCATCAGCAGCATTGCCATTGGTGACATGAATTTTCCTAGAAAATTCAGCTTAAAAATACTTTGTTTTTATGTAAAATTGAGTTGAGTTCTTATTCAAATAATTGATAAAGTAGGTTTTTCATCTTTAGGAATGTAAGTAGGACGTGGTACAGCGCATTGCAAAGAACTGTCCACGTTCAAGGATATTTAGTGTCCCTATCATGTAGTAGCCCTTAACCATTATGACAACAAAAGCACTTACACAGATTTTATAGGATGTGATTTGGAGTGTGAAAACTCCACTTGCTGAACACCAGAGTAGCGGTTTTTTCCAAAGTAAAAATTCTGATGTCAACTTAAACTATTTATGAACTAACAAATCATGTAGAGATATTTAGACTAGAAAATTTGTTTTGGACATTATACCTAATTGAACTGCTTATCAAAGATTGTGCTAATGAACCATCAAGATTTTAAAGCAACTTTCAGATATTTGGGGAAGGAAATATTTAGTTGCCCTGTATCTTGAAACATTTTAATGGAATACTTTGTGGGATTTTCTAATAAAACATATTTAACATGTTGAAAACTCAAAGTTCTTACTCCCGGTCTCCTCTAGCTTCTCTTCAAATCTTCTTGATCTCAGGCAGTGACAGCTGTGTCCTTGTAGTTGCTCAAGCTAGAAGTCTTGCAGTCTTCCTTGAATCCTGTTTTCCCCATACTTGGTATTAATCTATTAAAAAATCCTCCTGTCCCTACTTTCAGAGTATGTTGAGATTTCTGCTACCAATTGCTGTTTATACCCCTAGTCCAAGCCACTTATCACTGGTCTTTTGGATTACTGTCATTTAGTTTTCTTGTTCTGCCTTCAGCTGTTCTTAGTCAGCATCCAAAATGACATTAAGCCAAATCATGTCTCACCTGCTTAAAACCTATAATGGCTACCCATCTCACTCTGGATCAGTCCAGATCTTTACTGTGGTTTGCAAGCCTTTATGGGATCTAGTCGTCTTATTATGTCTCTGACCTCATTTCTTATATTGATAATAAGAAATATATAGACATATATAAAACTTAATAAGTTCAGAATCCTTTATCCATATGTCTTGAGGCCAGTAAGGTAACAAAGTTAGTAAATAATATTCCCAGTGGGGTCTGGAGTGACATTTGGTAGTCAAAGGCCGTAACATTTCTGTAAGATATTTACATAAGGTATAGGTAGAGAGATTAAATAGCTACAAATAGTTCAAATCAGGGTTTGTTGCCAGTTGAGGTTTGGTGCCAGTCTTAGGAAAAACTTCTATTTTGGGGAGCTTTTGGGATTTTACAACTGCAGATAAGGGATTATGGATCTTCTACTTTCCCTTCTCCCCGTGGCCTTTTTGTTGCTCCTCAAACATCCCAGGCATGCTTGGGACCTTTTGCCCTTGATGTTTGCTCTTCCTAGAGTAGATTCCACCAGGTATTCACAGTTTATTTACTCACTTTAATTTGAGTCTTCACTCAATTGTAATCTCAGTTTCCAGGCTGAGCTTCCTGTCGTCTTCCCTACTCAAATTTTTTCTCCATAGCTCTTATCACCGATCTGATATGAAATATATTTTACCTTTTTTTCTGTTGTGTTTCTCCCCTAGAATGTGGACTCTGAAGTTTTTGATCTCTTATTTCCTGCTATATCCCCCACGTCTAGAACATGTGATACAGTATAGGTGCCCAGTGAATCGTTTTATGACTGAGTGAATGAAATTTTCCACTTTGTTGTTTTGCTGTGGTTGTTACATACTTGAGCTAGAATTTTAAATTATACTGGTAGCATATATAAGTATGAATTTAAGAAACCCCTTTTGTCCAGTTCTGTCATTTCTTTTTTTTTTTTTTTTTTTTGGTACGCGGGCCTCTCACTGTTGTGGCCTCTGCCATTGCGGAGCACAGGCTCCGGACGCACAGGCTCAGCGGCCATGGCTCACGGGCCCAGCCACTCCGCGGCATGTGGGATCTTCCCGGACCGGGGCACGAACCCGTGTTCCCTGCATTGGCAGGCGGACTCTCAGCCACTGCGCCACCAGGGAAGCCCTCCAGTTCTGTCATTTCTTAAGGAGTTAACTCTTTTATTACTTAAAGAGTTTTTACACTGGAAGAATTAATATACTATGTGTTCTTATTCATTATGTACACCTGGTGGTAAGAGACACTTGTGAGATAGGTTTTGACCTGATAATTTTATAGATAGGCAATATTGATGGAAAACGGATCCATACTTTAGAATAGCTTCTCCTGGGTTAGTTTAACTGCCTTTATGAAGATGTTTCTATTTCTTGTAACAATTTCCTAATTGTACAGTTTATAGGCAAGCAATAAACAGCAAGATGTTTGAGGTTGACATGAAAATTGCTGCAATGCATGTAAGAAGAAAGCAACTCCATCAACTACTGCCTAATCATGTGCTTCAGAAAAAGAAAAAGGTAAATTGAGAAAGTACTTTAAAAAGCATTACTAACATAATGTTTTATGTATCCAGCCTATCAATATTTCAGAATTTAGGCTGAGTTAATAAGTCATATTAGAAATAGATCACAGCATTTTGAAAACCTATTACATGGAGAAATTCCATTATGTGAAACCTTGCTCCTAATCAGGTTTCTTGCACACACTTCCTTCAGACTTCAGATTAGTGGCAATGCTTCATATCCTTAATTTATATATATTTATATTCTCTTTTCAATGTCTCTTATTGGTATCCATTTAATAGCCCACATCAGTATGTAATTTCCTTTCCTTTTAAAGGTAAAGAGAGTTAAATTAGGTAATATGTGGATCAAGTAAGTTGTGTGACTTTTTAAATGAAAATCATTTTAGTTTCATAAGGATTATACACGTATATTATTTAAAAATTAAAAGTTATTGGCTATAAGATCACTGACAGTGGTAACCTCAAGTATGATGTTCTGGTGTTGATGCTTCCTGTTGTATAACTTATTAGCCATGATTTTCTTATTTGGACTTTTAAATTTGAAATTGTATTGAAATTTTAGTGCAGAAATAAATAATAAAAATAATATTTTTACTTTAAGTGGTTTCAAAAGTGGCTTATTCTTTATAACTTTAAAAAATTATTTCTTTTATTTATTTATTTTTGGCTGCATTGGGTCTTTGTTGCTCTGCGTGGGCTTTCTCTAGTTGTGGTGAGCAAGGGCTGCTCTTTGTTGCGGTGCACGGGTTTCTCATTGCTGTGGCTTCTCTTGTTGCAGAGCACGGGCTCTAGGAGCCTGGGCTTCAGGAGTTGTGGCTCACGGGCTCTGGAGTGCAGGCTCAGTAGTTGTGGCGTATGGGCTTAGTTGCTCCGTGGCATGTGGGATCTTCCCGGACCAGGGCTTGAACCTGAAAAAGTGGCTTATTCTTAAAATGGAATACTTAGATCAGTGAAAATACATGAGTTAGAGATACATATATGAATGTATTGGGTTAAAAAGTACAGATAGGGCTTCCCTGGTGGCGAAGTGGTTGAGAGTCCGCCTGCCGTTGCAGGGGACACGGGTTTGTGCCCCAGTCTGGGAAGTTCCCACATGCCGTGGAGTGGCTAGGCCCGTGAGCCATGGCCGCTGAGCCTGCGCGTCCAAAGCCTGTTGCTCCGCAACGGGAGAGGCCACAACAGTGAGAGGCCCGCGTACCGCGAAAAAAAAAAAAAAGTACAGATAAATATATATCATTTGATACTTTTATATAAAGTTTACAATATATCTTTTAAGATAGAATATGAAATACAAGTATGCATTAGAGCATGAAAACTGCTGCATTCTGTGATGATGGTTCATTATCTGGGGCTGGGATTGGGAGGAGAGGAATGAAGTTAATATAACTTCATAATGTTTTGTTTCTTAAAACATAGAATATATTATGATACAAAAGTAGCTAAATCAAGGGCAAGGATTTTGCAGTAGACTACCTGGTTCAGGTTCAGGTTCCATTGCATCCTAGCTGTGAGACTTTGGCAAGTTGTATTACAAATACCATGTTCTTGATTTGCCTTAAAATCACAATTCTGATTTTACCTACCTCGTTATGTATTTTGTGAGGTTAAAATGAGCCAGTGCCTGTAAGAGGTAGTTTAGATGGGTGCCTGGCACACACTAAATGCTCTTTTCTTTGCACTCTTATTAATAGTTTCCTTTTATTAACTGCTATTTGCAAAGCACTGTACCAGTAAAGAAGATGGATATTCTATATTTAATGATACAGTAACCTGTAGCTATTGTCTCTATTATAGAAGAAACAGAGTGATTCAAACATTTGCCCAGGGTCATGTACTATGAGATGTGAATTGGACCTAACTCTGCATGCAAAGAATGTGTGTTTATTTCTCTGTCGTATGTTCTGTCTTTGTTTGTCTTTATTAGAAAGTTTGATAGAATATTTATGATTTTGTGGCATTGAAGTCTCTTGTGCCAAACTTGATATAGACACAGAGGCAAAGCAAAGCAGCTTGAAGGTTATGTGTTCAGACGAACCAGTTAAAACCTTCATGTTCACTGATCATCCCCAACACTGGCTTGTTACTTCACAGGTTATTTTTTGATCACCTGGTCAGGCAGGTAACTATGTGAAATGGAGTATAATTTACTCACTGAACAAATTTTTTGTCTGGTGGGGAGAGAGAGTGGTAGCTTTTTGCATAGGAAAGATGCTTATTTTACAATATTAAGAAAACTGGTTTTACAGCTGACTTCATAGACGAAAGGCATTCCTTTCTCTCCTCTCCCTTCTCCCAAATCTCATCTTCCCCATTTGATTAATATTGATTTATGTACACAGGTGGTGTCTCTGTAGTGCTAACTCAAAGATTTAGATTATCTTGTCATTTGGGGAATTGGAGTGTGGGTGTATACATGCACGCACACACACACACACACACACACATATGGGGTATGGGTTTTTATTAATAATGCAAATTATTTCCATTAAAATGTTTTTGTAGGTAAGCGAACACTTGAAACTAAAAGTGTTCTGAAAAAAAAAAGCTGAAGAGATCAATTTGATGTTATAATAGCATTGATTGCAAAAACAGAAACTTTGGTCAATTTAGAAATCAACTTTTATCCCATAGCACCATTTATAGTTTTTTAGCTTTTGGTTTTTCCTGCACCATGTAGCTGTTTTTGAGTGCTTTGATTTTTAAGAAGCAGGACCAACATTAGGATTTATATGTGGTCATGAAGTTTAGTTTTCAGAAAATTAGTTTTGCTTTTATTCTAACAGGATAGTTAACACTATTAAATGTACCATGTTAAAATCCTAAGTTGCAGATAGAGCACTGGAAATCTCTTGCTTTTGAGAGACTCATACAAATAGCTAGGAGTGGCACTAAATTGTACCTACGTGATAGTTTTTTTAGAAATTATACATTTTTATCTTCATTGTAAAACAATTTGAAATCTATAAACAAAAAGTTACTTCTAATCCGACTGGCCAGAGGTACTCATTGTTACTATCGTGTTTTACCATTGACTTTTTTTCTAATATATATGTGAGTGTGTGTATGTATTAATAGTCCTCTGATTTAAGATACATGTGTTTTCATATTAAAGTGCTTTTTAATTTGCAGTGTATTTTACATTCAGTGTGCAGGTTTATTATAGCATTTTTTTCTCGCTTTTTCTCCCACTGAAGAACTGTAGTTAAGTTGAGCATCCTTAGAAGTCAGGAAGTATGTGTGTCCCAGCTCTTCACCTTTTATAGTCAGCATGACACTTCTGATTATCATAAACATATTGATTTGTGCTCTTTAGTAGAAATCATTTATCAGTTAAGTAAAAGATGTTTATGTTTTAAAAGGTCTAGATAAAATAAAGGTATATTTGATTAAATATTTTATTAATTGCAGCATTCAACAGAAGGTGTCAGGTTGACACCTCTGAATGACAGCAGCCTCGACTTGTCTATGGACAGTGATAACAGCATGTCTGTGCCTTCACCTACCAGTGCTATGAAGACCAGTCCATTGAACAGTTCTGGCAGCTCTCAGGGGTAAGGAAAAAGGGAAAGGAAGTGGAGTGACTGTTTAAATAACCCCTCCAGTTTCATATGTTGAAATACCTACTGCCTGTGGTGAACTGTATGGTGTGCTAAGGAGAACCAGACAAGAGGGACAGGATCACGTTTCTGTCCTGGAGATGCTTATTACCTGTGTAGCAGGGGGAAAATATCTATGAAAAATATTAGGGGTCTTCTAAAGAAGGTGAGATTTATGTGGGCTGGTTTTAGTGGAAATTTCTTTTGAAGAATTAAGTGTCTTTTCAGGAACATTTAAAGCAGCTAAACATTTTTATTTCAAAAGAAAAACATGGCCTGTGTTGGCAAAAATTAAAACACAAAAAGCCATATTTAACTTCCATAAATCCTTATAGTGTTATCATTGCAGATTTATTTTTTAATGGATATACTACTGTATTTTCAAAGGGAGCTGTTTATTATAGATTCTGGTGGTACTGCTGTTATTTTAAATTGTGACGGTTATGCCCATCCCTTTGTTCAATGAGTTGACACTTAAACCATGAACACTTTTATGAATGCATGTTATATTTTAATGTTTTGAAAAAAGCAGTTTTAAAAATTGGATTGTTAAAGTATAACCAATGGCAAAGATGAAGGTTGGGATGAATCTTTGGATTCGTATGAAATAGAACATGCCGAGGTGCAGTAGATGATGAATTTAGTTTTATTCTCTTGGACTTTGAATGTGTGATATGTTTTTAGACCAGTCATATGTAACCCGAAGACTTTAGGCATCAACGTGGCCCCTAAATCTTGTAGTTTTAAAACAATTCTTCATTTGTACAGCATTAGCTTCCAGATTTTTATTTTTAATGGTTTCATCATCTTTTTTTTGAGTGAAGCAAAAATTTTAACAAGAATTTTGGGAGTTATATAAAAGCCTTTCTGTACTTTTGAGTTTGTGCACATGAATGTAAAATAGATGTGTATTTGCTCAACAAATACTGAGTATTTATTATGTACTAGCCGCTTTGCTATTTCAGGTTTTCTCCTGAATCTGTGGTTGTTCTTTGACCAGTTCTTCTTTTCTGTTTAATCGTTAGATGTTTGTGCCTTTCGGGGCTTTCTCGTTAGTCCTTTATGCCTTCTTTGTATTATTGGGGGTGTGGCATCACCCACTCTCTTGACCTCATTTACTTCCATATACCAGTGAGCTCCAAAGCTCTGTGGAGCTTTGTGAATGTCATGTATGCACCAAAAATCTAAGTCCTCTAGCTTTGCCCACCTTTTCATGGCATCATCATTCAACAGTTGGGAGTTGAATAAGCTGTAGTTGAAGGAGACTGAATAACCACAGAGGACTTTTCGCTTTTTTCTTTCAGGAGATAATAAAAATGAGATTATTTAAACGCTAATGTATAGGATTTATTTGAGACAGAAAAGTTGAATGGATAGGACAGTGAAGGAGGGGTGATTTGAGTTTCCTGAGATGACAGGAGTGAGTGGGATCCAGAACATTGAAGGAGGGATTGGGTTTTGAGATCCTTTGTTGTTTATATGGGCCACTGGATGGGCTTTTAGGGTTTCATGAACCTTTACGTTTTGTATGCAGAAACTTATTTCTAATTCTCAGACCATTTTCTTCTTTACAGATTTTGATCGTATTTTCTTATACCCCAAATCATTTAAGTCAGTTACCCCAAGTCAAATAAGAACAGATTTTTTTTAGCTGTTCTGTCAAATACGTTAGTCACTAGCCACATGCGGCAGTTTAAACTTAATTAATATTAAATGAAATTAAACATTCCATTTCCCACTAGTTCTGTTTCAAGTGTAGAGTAGCTACATCGATATAGTGGCCACGATATTGGGTAGCGTAGGTACATAGGTCATAGTTATAGGAAGTTCTGTTGACTAGCACTGCTTTAGAATGTTTCTGTGTTTTTGATTGTTGATTATATTTTATGAAATAAAGTTAGTTACTGATGTATATATACGTATGAGAAGTAAAACTAAAGAATCATTTACTTTAGAGAATAACTTCTGCACATACTACATTTTATTATTGAATTTTATACATCTCTCTTTGCTTTTTTCACTTTTTAATTTTTTCCCCGTTTTTAGCAGAAACAGTCCTGCTCCAGCTGTAACAGCAGCATCTGTGACCAACATACAGGCTACTGAAGTTTCTGTGCCACAAGTAAATTCCAGTGAAAGCTCAGGGGGTAAGGAGATTGACAGATTTGAAAATACTTGCATTATATTTGGTTTTCGCCTTCATTTTGAAAGATGGCTTCGTTAGTTAAGTAGCTTGAATTCAGTTTTTTAATACCATTTTATTATTTACCTGTAAACTTATGAATAAAATAAAAAAGCTTTACTTGTAACTTGATGTTGATATGATTTAACTTTTATGTATTTATGTACTTACTACTTAGGTACATCGAGTGAAAGCATTCCTCAAACTGCCACACAACCAGCCATTTCGTCACCACCAAAGCCTACGGTCTCCAGAGTTGTTTCTTCAACACGTCTGGTAAACCCACCACCAAGACCTTCAGGAAATGCAGCAACAAAGACACCTAATCCTATAGTAGGAGTCAAGAGGACATCCTCACCTCATAAAGAGGAGAGTCCCAAGAAAACCAAAACAGAAGAGGTATCTATATGTTAGTTAGCCATGGGAATACCACCTTACCTGTTTTAAAATCCAGTGGAAGAAAACCTTTGTGAGCCCAAGTTGAGAGGCAGCATGGAGGAAAGCTTTTAGATTATTTTTAGGTAGTGCTTTAGTGCCAGAGTTCTTTTCACCCTTTTCTACTCTTTTCAGTGTCTAACTCTTTCATAAAGCTGTGTTTCTTGTTTAAATTTCTGTAGCATGTCTAGGCTGTAACACAACTTAGCATGGATTTACATCTCATCTTAATTTATTATTCTCTCATAATTGTATGTTTCATGTGTACCAATTCTTTGGTGGCCCCTTTGGACACAGTTTTCTGCTTCTTTGATCCAGGTGGAGTTTTGGAGCCTCTACACTGTACTTGATATTACGGGGTCACTGAATATGAGAGGTTCTCAGGGAATTCTTATTGAATGACTGACCATAAGCTGCGAAGTCAGATTAGTTTTGGTACCTTGAATGATTGTGTCCTCCAGCCCTTCAGGAAATTTTCTAACAATACTTCCACTTTTTATAGTAGCTGGTTTACCTTGTCAAAGTCTCAGATAGTTTTAGGAAAACCATTAAAAGTGTACACTGATTTTGATGTTTGTGTTAAAATAGAAGTAGCCTTATAACACACTTTCATTGTTCCCTGGAGTCACTCTCATTGTGTTTTTCTATTAATTAAACTTTCACCATTGTCCAAGAGATGATAGCCCAAAAAACACCAATTTTGTTGTGATTTTTGGTTGATAATTTTTTATTTAGGAATTTGTGCATTACATGAAGGTTTCTTTAGTATGGTGGAAAAAACTAGGTATCTTATGCAGTGTTTTGATTTTTAATAGTGAAAGATTATTGTCTTTATAAGTATTACTCCTAGCTTATTCTGAATCCTTTTGTTTTACATTTTTGGAAACAGTCACTGTTAACTACACATGAATAATTTAATGAATTTTGTCACTCTGATGATGCTAAATGCAAATGAAAAATGGGCATAGTATATCATATCTTACACCGTGTATTCTGAAATACATTTGTCTCTGTAATTATCTCTTAAGGCAGTGATTTTCAACCACAGTTGTACATCAGAATTAGTTTTTCAGGGTTTGTTGTTTTGTTTTTCTTTTGTTTTTGTTTTTGCTTTTTGTTTTTTGCGGTACACGGGCCTCTCACTGTTGTGGCCTCTCCCGTTGCGGAGCACAGGCTCCGGACGCGCAGGCCCAGCGGCCATGGCTCACGGGCCCAGCCGCTCCGCGGCATGTGAGATCTTCCCTGACCGGGGCACGAACCCGTGTCCCCTGCATTGGCAGGTGGATTCTCAACCACTGCACCACCAGGGAAGCCCTTGTTTTTGTTTTATAAAATACAGATTTTAGGGCCTCCTCCAGATACACTGAATCAGACTCTCCAGGCCTAGTAATCTTTTATTAAAAGCCCCCATTCTACATGATTGTGTTGTACAGCAACCTAAGAATGTAGTTTTGGTGTAATGCCACTTTCTGTTTATTGATATTTGTTGGGAGTTGTCAGAGCATTTCAGAATTCACGTTTCTTTTTGCCTTAGTAAGGTATATGTAAGCATAACTCTAGATACCTGTCATTCTGTTTCCTTAATGTTAATGGCTTCATTCCTTACCCTGTGAGAGTTCCAAAATATATATCAGTACAATGCTTATAATTTCGTTAGCACTTACCTTGGTAGAAAACACTCATGTTTCATGTCTAGTTTAGAGAGGCAATAGGAATATAGGATTTTTTAATTTAGTACAGAAAAATTTAAATATACACAAGAGAATCATTTCATGTACCCATGTACCCATCATGCAATTTCAGGTGTAGTGAATTCAGCCACTATACCCTTAATTATTTTTCCTTTCCATTTTCCCTGTACTTGCATTATTTAGATGCAAAATCCAGACTTCAGTCATATCATTTCCTTAGTATTTTTAAAATCGTGTATCTAAAAGATAATAATTACAAAGAGAAAAGAATAAACAAAGTAAACCCACCTAAAAAAGTGAACAATTCATTAATATCAAATATCTAGTCAGGGCTCAAATGTCCCTGATTATGTCATTGCTTTTTTTTTTTTAATAGTTTTTATTTGTTCAAATCTGTAAGTAAATTAAGATCCTTGATTCATGTTTCTTAAGTATCTTTAAAAATATAGGTTCATCACTCCCCGCCCCCTGCCCCCAGCAATCTTCTGTGCTATGTATTTTCTCACAGTTTGAGTCCTGCTTATGGCAGCTCCATGGTTGACTAACAAAAATAGCATTTTAAGATATGTAAGGGATCTTAGGACTTTAGGTTATCTCATAGACTAATCTCGTTTCCCAGAAGAACTGGAGATTCAATAGCTTTCCTGTTTACAAAGCTAATTAAAGTCAGAGCCAGGATTAGAACCCAGGCCTAAATCTCATGGTGCTAAAGCTGAAGAAGATACTACAAATATTCTGATTTTGAAGGTCTCCTACTGGGTCGTTCATTCTCCGTTAATGAGTATTTGGTATTAGAGATTCTAGTAAACCAGAAAGAAACACTGGTCCTACTCAATTAATAATATACTAACATGTATACAGATAGGAGAGTTTCAGGTATTGTCAACTACTTTAGTTCTACTTAATTTTTATCACATACTAAAGCTTTTCAAATACATATAGATGGTAGAAATGTAAAATAAAAATAGAAAAAAAGTTTGCCTTGTCACCTGAGTTATATGGCTAAATGATGTTATATGTATATATATATATTTAAAGTTATGGAATATTTCAAACATGTACAAAATTGTAATGAACAAGTTATATTTACATCACTTAGCTTTAATGGTTAACAACTCAAGGCCAGTCTTCTTTCATCTGTAAATCTATTCCCTTTCCCATTGTTATGAAGCAAATCCCAGGCATGTCATTTCAGCCATAAATATTTCAAAAACACATCTACAGTATATTATCACCATATATATTTGTGTGTGATATATATATCGGTACCTATACTGATCGGTGTATGTATACACCGATCAGTATAGGTACCGATACTAATAATGATTGCATAGTGTCACATATCCAGTCGGTACTGAAATTTGCCCAGTTGTAACTTACGTTACTATTTTTTAAGTTTGTATATTTGCAGGATACAAATAAAGTTCTTATGGGAATTGGTTGATATTGGTGTTAAATCTTTTCTACTCTGTAGGTTAGCCGTGGTTTCTATGTCTTGTTTTAAAGCCACATTTAAAATTAAATTTTAGTTCTACCTAGTAAAGAGAGCAGAGAAATTAGTGCCGAAATTGTTTTTCTTAAGAAAGTGATGTTTATTGCAAGTCACTGCAGGAATGGGAAAGTATAACCATTTTTGGTTTCCCATTTTCCCTCTTTACCAAAAAAATACGTTGTTTGTTTTAAACAGCATTATAATAAATCAAAAAAATAAGACCTGAGGAGAACATTTTTCAGACCTCCTTCAGGATGTTAATAAGACATACTAAGCCAGGGGGATTCTATGGTTAAGTTTAGGAAAGTTAAAAGATTCTTTCTAGAACTTCTCAGAACCTTTTATGTGCTAATGTGTGTGAATCTCCCAGAAAGGGGGTGATAGTATTCCAAGTTCCTAAGTTGTTTGATTAAGGAACTCTTTTTTTTCTCTTCCTTACAAAAAATATTTTATGAACTTAGTGGTTTGGGGAATATACTTCAGGTGGTGATGATCAACAATAACAGTTTTCCTCGTGTTCTTTTTTAAAATTTTGGTAGAAACTGAAGCCAAATTGGTTAAGATGAAAAAAAAAATTTAAGTGAACCAGTAACCTATTTTAAGGACATACTTGATCGATCTTACAGGTTAATTATTTTTATACTTTAAAAAATTTTATAAATTAAAGCATTGATTGGCAAATAATCTAAATTTTCATTTTAGAGAATAAAGCTTTTTTTTTTAAAAACAGGATGAAACAAGTGAAGATGCTAACTGTCTTGCTTTGAGTGGACATGATAAAACAGAAACAAAGGTATACTAATTTAGCCTTGGAATACATACACAATTAAGAGTACAGAGATGTGATAGAAATGTCTATAACATTGCACTGTATTTCGTTCTATAGGTTTTAGGTTTTCAGTATTGTTTTTAGAGAAGTGTTTGTCCCTTTTTAGTGTTAATTTGTAGCACTGAAATTTAATTCCTCAAGTGTATGAGGTCCTACTAGATGCGAGGTTATCTGGTGGATACCAAATGGAATAGAGTGATGAATGAGATGTTCCTGTTTTCAATGGAACTTATATTTAAGTAGAGAAGATAAGGGGTAGAAGTGGTTAATTACGTTATCAGAGAAAAAGTAATTGAGGATGGTAGGGGTGGTGAGAGGCAAGACTGCAGAATTAGTAAAGGCTTCATAGAAGGAAGACATAGGATTTGGGGTAGTCCTTGAAGGATACAGAGGATTTGGGGTAGGACAGGATGAGAAGTTCATCTCACTATTGGGGTAAGAGTGTGGTATGTTTAGAGAACCAGTTTTTGGCACACAGTTCTGGCTAGAAGCTGTGGCGCAAGGGGCTTGAATCAAGGTAAATGGGGTAGGAAAGATTGGTTTAGCCAACGTATTAGACTTTGAACGTCATTTTTTCAGAAACTGAAATGTACTGAAGACTTCTAACTTTTTTGTCCTTGTTGTAGAAAAACTGGAAATCTTCCTCCTTTCCCCAAATTATCCTGATTTCCATGATAGATATTTTAGCAAGTATTCTTTTGGTGTCTTTATAGATTTTGTGTGTGCATATATATACCAGTGCGTTTTGCTTTCAAATCTTTATTCACTCTGTAAACCAAGAAAAATTGTTCATGCCATTGAATAATCGACAAATATTACTAATAGCTGCATGGAATGCTGTCTTAAGGCTGTTACCATATTTTATTCAACCAGTTCCCTATTGTTAGCAGTTGTTTCTGTTAAAAAAGGAAGTTGCCTTTTTCTACTGTAATGTTGGCTGTAGCTAAATACCTGCCATCCATTTATGTTTATTTTATTAGGATAAATTAATGAAAGAGGAATTACTGGGACAAATAGATGCTTTTAAAACTTAATATGTATTGCTAAGTTGTGCTTCAGAGAGACTGCAGTCTTCCATTTCTAGTACACTGTTTACCCTTTTCAATTTCATAGGAGAAATTTGGTATTTCATTGTATTATTATTATATAGTTTTATAGAAATTCAAATTTTTGTATGTTTATTTTCATTTGTGTGTGTGTGTATATGTATTATTTTGGGGCACTGCTTTAAAAAAGGTTAGAGCAGTGGAATGACAACAGTTCACCCTGTATTTTCTGATGATTCTTAGAGTAGAATCAGTGCATTGGTTATTGAGAAGGGCAAGAGAAACCAAAAGGAAGGAGGAATGTTTTAGAGACATTTTCTACTTTTAATTAAAGGCCTGGGAGCCGTTTTTGTGCTTCTGGGTAGTTTCATTTAATAATACTGAATGAGTTTTATTTTTTTCACATAGCTAAAGCTGAGCTTGGGTTTATATTCTGTTAATTATTGTCTGGGCAACGTTTTATAATATGCATGTACGTGTCTTTAATTAGTGCTTGTTTACAATGTCCAAGTTGGAGTTGGTTGGAAGAGTCATGAGATATTTTGACCATGCCTTATAAGGTTTAAGTAGGCAGATAGACATTTATGTGTATCTGAAATGGTTAAGTAACCTACAAGGCTTTTTTTGATGATTAACCCTTTGATGATGATAGATGATTTTGTAATGTAGTCACATCTTTCTCTTGATCCCTCCTGTCTTCTAATTTGTCTTTTTTATTAGCCACCAAACCCAGTTATGTTCTTTTATCCTTTTTTAAGTCTCTTTCCTCCCCCGTCCTCTTTGTCTCACAGGAACAACTTGATACAGAGACAAGTACAACTCAATCAGAAACCATTCAGACAGCGGCTTCCCTGTTGGCCTCTCAGGTACTAAGTGCAAAAAGCAAGGAGAATTTTATAAATGTTGTTAAGATTAGTGTTGTATAATGAATTAAAATGAGCATATCCAGAAGTTGAATAAAGTTATCTTTGTGAAAGTAATTGCCAGCCTGCAGATGTATTTATTGTATTCAGAGGTAGAGCACTGGATATGATGGGACCGTTCTTCCGCACTGTCAGGATGCTAACTCCTCCCCTTACATGCTGTTTGATATTGCAGATCATTTAAATTGTCACTGCACAATGTGTAGTCTTCACGTAGAGGTTTTGTTCATAGGTCAGAGAGTGAAATTTAAGTTAGAACTTAAAACCATTCTTCATGGATTTTTAAAAAAATACCTTTTAATTTTCAAAATGTGCTTCTGCCTCACTTTTCACCTCCGATTTTCAATTATTAATTTAGTGTAATCCATAGTTCTTTAAAATTATTTTTTCATTTGTCCTAGAAATTCTACTTGTGACAGTCCCTTGCATACAGTAGGCACCTGGACTCTTTTCATTGATTAGTGAACCTTCATTTTGTTCGTGAAATAATTGTTTTCTTCTTGAATCCTTTCAAATTAAATACACTCCAAAGTCTAGGTCAAACTCTGACATAAAGGAAATATTTTCTTTAAGTAGACATTAGACTGGTTACAAAATAACTGCGATGACAACTGCCGCCCAGTGATGCTGCTGAACTGATGATACAGTGATGCTGTGCTGCTTTGTGGTTCAGAGTTATTTTAATGTGATCATTTTACAACATGTTTTTGCTGGCTGTTAACATTCATAGTCCCTAGTGATATAAATATTATGACTACTTTCTGAAATGTCTTTTATTTTCATAGCCTTTACCAAATAAAAATTTTGTGGGGTGGAGTAACTCCCAACAACATTAGGAAGTGTTGTGCTTGATACTGATACATGGACAAACTTGTTTGTCAAACTTAAGTTCTGTGGTTATAATTGCATGCCTTTTGGTTTGCCACATTAATCTCTAGGGAACTATTTTCATAGTTTGTCTTATTGACTTCATCACTATCATGATTCGTACCTGTGGGTGTTTGCCTTTTAGATATTTTTATAAGGAATTAGAATTTTCTTTCTAATGAAAAGATCCCTAGAGCCATTGAGAGAAAAATCACCCAGTTATATAATATAAAAGGAATGATTATATTGATTTTAAAAGTTTTTAAAAAATGCATCCCTATATTTGGTGATATAAGGGTCATATTTATTTCTGGGGAGGTGATTATAATATTGTGACTGTGTCTAACAGTGAATCCTTGTTTTGAGATAAACTTGAAATATTTACAGATGAAATGATAGGATCTCTGGGATTTGCTTCAGAATAATCTGGGAGTGAAGGTGTGAGGACTGTGGATTGGCTTTGATTTGACAGTTGATGAAGTTGGATAATGAATACATAGATGTTCGTTATATAATGCTCTTATTTTTGTGTATGTTTGGAATTTTCCATAATAAAACACTTAAAAATGCCATCTCTATGTTTTTGGATGTTAAAGAAGGCTTTGTGATTTAATTGTTTTTAACATAATAAAACCTCCCTAAACTTTGAATAATCAAATGATTGCTCAGTTGTGTAGATTTAATTTTTAATTTACAGGGTCAGAAAATAATACATTCCCTACTGTTAACTGCTACTGCTGCTCCTGTGTGTAAGGTGAACTTTAAGTATTCTCCCACATCGGGGTGCTCCGATGCCAGTTAATATTACAGCTGTTAGTGTTATTACAAGTAAACGTAACTTAACATGAACTTAATAAGTATATTATAGGTGGTTGTTGGAGGAGTGTGTTTATTAAAGCTGTATTTGAAATTAGTTTTTGTATATTGCTAAAATATTACTAAAATATTGCTACTTACTTGAAAATTTCTACAAGTGTTAGAACAAACAATTTCATAGTAATAGGCATGTTTATTTACACTCCATTTTGAAAACATTTTGGAGTGTTTTTCTTTAAATTTTTAATAGTTATGTTAAGGTCCTATCTATTTCTTAGGAAGTAAAGCAGTGGGAAGTAAATCTCATTGTTAAGTTATAGTACTTTGAACAATGTTGTGTTCTTTGCTTTTATTCTCAGAAAACATCCAGTACAGACCTTTCTGATATCCCTGCTCTCCCTGCAAATCCTATTCCTGTTATCAAGAATTCAATAAAACTGAGATTGAATCGGTAAAAACAACCTCAGGGGTCCATAAACAATATCTGCCAACTCAACCTGTTGTCTTCAAATGCTAAGAAAGGAGAATGGAGGGTACAAGACTAGACACGACTGAAAATGGATTTAGGTTTTTTTTGTGACCTCCCTTACTGGGCTAATCAGCACTTGATCGGAAGTCCAGGTTAGTATGTGAAGCCAGGAGTACTATTATTATTGTGTTAGCAACAGTTACATTAACTATTTCAAAAAATTACTGCCTTTAAAAAAAAAAAAAAACCTCAAGCTATATTTGTATTCATAATTGACATCTGGACTGGGTTTATGTTTGCTGCATTGTTTGGAAAATTTGCAATACAAACTGGCATAAGAATTCCTTATTGTGATGATGCACTTTTATGTATTTTTTTTTATTAGAAAGTAGAACTAATTTTAGATTTTTAGCTTGATGGATTTTCACTTTTTCCTGAAGAATTTCCTTTACCATTAGTCTTCAAATTGGATGCCACTGTGCAGTGGTGTACTGTTATACTTCAGAGAAAGGATAAGAGTACATCTATGAGGTAGCTGTAACCTTTAAAAATGAAATGTCGACTCTAGGGTATATATTTGACATTGAAAGAATAATTAGGAGATACTTCGTTTTGATGGGGGTCATGATTAAGAAATGCTATATTGGTTTTATTTATAGAATTGTTTAGAGTGCATACAAATCAGCGATCAGCCAACGAATATTTTTCTTTGAGCTTGTTAAAGCTCCGTATTCTTTTGCCTTCAGTATCTTGTCTTTGAAACAAAGGTTTCGCTCCCTCCCCATTCTTTTTCTTTTCCCCTTTCTGCTTGTATGTATAAGGTAGGACTTCTTTCATAAAAAACAAAATGCCAGTATTTTCTTAAGCCATGGTGTGAAACCAGTGACCCTGTGGCCACATGGCACAGAACACTAAATTTTGGTCCCATGGCTGAAATTTTAGGGTGACTAAAAATAATGCCTGTGAAACATGATATCTATCTTGGACGGCCATTTGATCTCTAAATATGAGGAATTTTGTACACTCCACAGAACTCCTGACTATAGTAAAGTTGATTTTCAATTTTAAACATGTGGGCAAAAAGGCATTTTCTCCAAGAATTTTAAACAAATTTTTATTTTTAAATGGTTGACCAAAATTTGTCAGTAAATTTTACATGTAGAAACATTTAAAAATCATTTCTAGCAAGCACTTGACATCTAGTCAGCTCTCTACTCCTTTTTTCGTTTTGTTTTATCCTATCAATAAATAATTCCACATAATTAAGCAGCAGAGCATTCATCTTTACAGGATATGAGGGATGCCAGATGTTGATAAGCTTAGTTATTCTTTCTTAATCTGGACAAAGCAAACCTAACAGATTTTTCTGATGAGCATGTTTTATGAATCCTCCATTGTGCTCCATTCTATCACACGTGCATTTTTCATGTTAAACTGCAATTACTTAAACTCTTCCCCTATCCTTCTAAATTAATTTTCCGAAGTTGGAGTGTAGTCTTTTCCCCCTTAGGCTATGCATTAATTGAGGCTTTCTTTTCACCATACTTTGTAATGTCTAGTATACAGTATTTCTACTTCCCACATCTTTGCTGTGCACAGTCACCTTGCCCTTCCTCCTACCACCGAAGAAGAAAAGATGGTCAGACTAACAGGTGAAGTCTACAAGGTGTCTGTGTGTTCTGTGTAGCTTCAGAGTTAGATTGAAATTGCCAGGCACGGATTTAGTCTTGTCATTTTGTTTACACATTGGGGAAAAAGAATTCAGTTTATTAAATGTTTCATGTAACTGAACCCAAGTTTTGCCAAGCTGGGAACTTGGACCTTTTCTGTGTAGTGACTTTTTAATTCTAGTTTTCATAACTTGGAGATCAGACTGTTGCTTTCGCATGATGTACGTAGTGTCTCATGACTGGAGTTTGCTTTGTTTTATAGTATCTGTACTCCTTGTATTTTTCAAGAGCTATTTTGTAAACAGATGATGTATTTCTCCATTGAAAACACAATAAAAAAAAAAAAACAGCACAATCCCACAGTTGGCTGGTTTCTTTTGACTGTTTTTGGTTTTTTCAGTGATATTATTATTTCTACTTGTAAGTTATAGCTCTAAGCGAAGATTTGCGAAAGAATTTACTTTGGTTACATTTAGAAAAGATCTATATCTGGTTAATTGTGCCGTTAGCAGCAGCCTAGTGTTAATTGATATCTCACATAATCAGGTATTTGTTTTTCATATAATTGATCATTAGGGAGGAAAACATGAATGTAGTACTTAATAATTAACTTTTAACTGACCCACTCTTCAAAATATTTATTCTGTTTATATAGACACTGTATCTTTTCTTTGTATTTATTCCATGCATGTAGACAGTGTACTGTTGATATGCTTCCTTTTCAGAGCTGGTGGTTTTCAAAGCAGTTGGTGCTTTATCTCCAATGTCAGCAGGTGGCACTGTTGTTTTTCAGTGAATTTAGGATCCTCTGTTTCTCATTTTACTAAACGCAAATCAGATTCTACATTTCTTAAACCCTTAAATGGTCAACATACTTCACTGTGGGTTAGCAGGGTTAGGAATGAACTGCTCTGTATGCATGTGATGGCCAGCTTTTGAGTATGGTTATCTTAAATGCTTTGAATGGAGGGATGGACCTCCTTATGTTAGGTTATTTCAAGGGACATGCAATTGTGCATATTTTCATTCCTGAAATTCCAAATTCTAATACCTTTAGTATATGTAAAAATATATGACAGCAATGCAGAATAACCTTTTATTAAAATAACACTTAACTTTTGGGACTATTCAATAAGAGGGAAAATATTGTAAAAATTACCCTCGATGCCATTGTTAACACCTACAGGATAGAGCTTGCCATACTTCCTCTACTTTGACAGACACCTAAACATGGGGATGAATATCACAGCTTTCTGAGTTCTATCACCCACATAGACTTTCGGCATTTCATGGTTCTTGCTGAATTAGTAAAATGATAATTGAAAGTTGTGTTTTGTGGCTTTGGGTATATTCTGGAATAAAGTTTGTATTTTTCTAATTAACACCTCTTTTTTTCTCCACACAGAAAATGTTTTAGAGCTCTGCGTAGTATTAATTCTGGCTGCACTCAAGGTGGCGATAAATGATCAGCAGCTCCAAATAGTAATTGATATATGAAAGGATAAATCATTAACACACACAAACTCGTAGACCAAGCCCTGAAAATATTAACTGTTAGTGCACTTCAGTGCATTCAAACAAAAAGATAAACTGTTTACCTAAAATGGCATTGAACAATCCTTCGGTTATACTTTTGCCTATTTTAATTCTAATAAAAGAATAGTACAAGGAAAGTTAGTTACCTTTTAGCCTGAATTGTATGTTTTGCTTTTTTAAAAAAATTCTCCACTCTGTTTCTTTTCTGTTAGCTTTTCTTCAAACCAAACTCACAAATGGATGCTGTCTCAGTGCAGACCTGAACTTGGCAAGTGAAATACTAAGCGTGTTCTATAATAAACATGACCTTCAGTCATATAGAGAGAAGTGGTCTGTTTAATTCTGTGTGATATGTTTCTCATTTGTAGAATCAGTTTATTCATCCTTTCTCCGTACTCATCAGTTTAAAAATTCTTGTGACATTTTATATAGCTTTATTGGCGCCAAGAAAGATGGCATCAACATTTCTGAGCCATGTATTTTGGAAGTGATCGTATGTACTTAATTCTAGAAGTGATTTCATATACTTGGGAAGTCATTTAAACTTCTGCTTTTCTTCCTTAGAGACATGCTTTTGTCTTAATGTTCTGGGAACATCATTGCAGCTGATCAAACCATACACATATTTGTTGAAAAGGATTGAACTTTAAGTGCATTGTTCCTTTCCTCACCGCCTCCCAGTTCACAGGACTTTCCTTGAAAGGGTAGAATTGAGGCTGTACTCAAGTTCACATTTCAGAAAGCTCACATTGTTTCGTGAAGGGTTGTGACTGTAATTGTACTTTATTCTCCAGTTATCACCTTTTTAAATACTTCACGTTTTCAGATAGCTAAAAATCATATCTACAAAGGGCATAGTATTGTTTAGGGTTTATAGAGTTTAACCACCTGATATTTAAAATGTTAATGTTGAAAATATTCTTACTTTAACATAATGTAAATAAGACACTTTTTTCCTGTTTTGAGTATCTTTAAATTTCACTAGTAGGTGAAATGAAGAACAGAACAGTCTGTGTGTGTGCTCCAATCAAAGCTTTATAGTTTTTGCTATGATATTTCTAAGGTAAAGGATAATGCCTTTAATCAAAAATAGTCTCCTCCTTGCCACCCAGCTTAGAGTTTTTGTTTAAGTGTTGTTTTTGTTTTTTAGTGGGGAGAATGGATTTATGCTAAACCCTCCACAGTCCATCTTATGGGTTCCAGCATTGACCAGGGAAAGCCTAAGGGTGTGTTGGTTTTGTTTCACATTGTAGAATAAACTGAGGTCTAGAAGCCCCAGAGCTGATTGACCCTGGCCTTCAACTTAACACTACCACTTTGATCATAGCAGGTCCTTTTCCACCTGAGCACAGACATCACAGCCCTCAGATAGTTTACCTAAGACGCACTACAGCAAAATGCATTATTTAGAACAGTGTAAATTCAGTTGTATAGTATCAGAATCTTGAAAAACATAAAAATTTGTTTTACTTATAGATACGGAATATTTTTCAAACAATCACATCAATAGATTGAAATACAAAACAGATTAAAGGGAAACCCATTAAAGGTAAATTCTGCCCTATGGTGGGTTTAAGTCTTGGGCTGAGTGTAATGTAATTAACAGTTGCAATGATAAAGTATCACTCTAAGTACCGTGCATCTCAGTATTTGGAACTATCTAGACAGTATACTCAGTTTTTACTTCACTTGGATGTTTTAAATTTCATATTAGTCATGTGGTTATGACCCAATTAAAAAAAATATTTAAGTCCCTTACAAATTCTTTGCAAGCTTTTTAGAAGCCATTTCCTTTCATTATTTTGTAAGATGCTATTTTTTGACCAACAGATTTCAATCCGAAAATATGTATTTTGAATAATTCAAAATTTCAGTTTTATGGGTTTCAGGTCATTGCAGACATTTATCTCAGCCTTGTATGTTTTCTAATGTCATATAGTCCTTAAAGATATTTTCAGGGGATATGATACATTTTATGGAAATGCAAAATAATACAGTCATCTCTGGAGAGTAAAATGATCTTGTTCCACTGCTGTGCCCCTCTCCAGTCGCCACGCACACACACGTGTGAATATTTGGGTTCTTTTCAGATTTTAGGCGTAAGAAAGTGGGTAGATGTGTTTTAGTATAAGAATGTAAAATGTCCCAGCCTTGTGCTTGTTCCTCGTGGAGGCTGTCTCTCCCTCGGCAGAACAGCCCCTACACGCTTTCACACTGTGTGGGACCTGGCGCTGTGCGCTTTCCAGAAGTCTGGCATGAAAATTGCTCCTTGTTTGCGTTTTCTGACTGCAGCGGAGCTGTTAATAAAGAGATTGATGATAAAGTTGTGGAAAGGAGACAGTTGGGCAGAACTGCTCCCCGTGAGTGACAGAGGGCACGATCTGCCTTCACAGTCGAGAAAGCCGCCCCCAGCAGAGAGCCGGCCATGCCTGGACCCTGTGCCAGGACTGTTAGAAGGAGCGCTAGTGTACTGCTAGGCCGCTACAGCTCTGTAATTTAAGGTTGGTCTCACATTGCCATTTTTTATCTAGTTTGTGGAATGCTCAGGACAAATACATTTGCGAGTATGACACATTTCCCAACTGTAAAATAATTGTTTTTGCCCATTCTTAAAAGCACTCATAATTCATTCTGATTTGGTTTAGTAAAGTTAAGTTTTATTTAGAAAATATTACAGTTCTTATAGAAAGCCTAAGTTGAGCGGTCTCCTTAGAGTCTTACAGGAGTCAAGTCTAACGGCCTCGAGAATAAGCATTGGCTGCAGTAAATACTGGTCACGGGGTGTTACGTACGTATCATGGTCGTAATGATTATCATTGTATATATTTTTCATCTATCACTGCTAGTAAGCTTGGGTGACTGGCATTCGGTTAAGCTGTTCTCTGTTTTGTGTGGTCTCCCTGATAGTCCACAAGAATTTTTGGCACTCTCTAATAAACACTGCTTTAAAGATAGAGATTCTGCCTATGATTGTTTTAAACCATTCTAGGTTACATGTATTCAACTTTATTTTTCTTGAATATGAGACTGTCTTGGACAGCTTTCTCTTTTAAGGAAACTACTGTATTATTGTGGCCTTTGTCTTGTTAAATAAATGACCCAAATGTGGACACTTTAGTTTCTTGACAATGAAAATTTTTGAAAAAGTTAATTTTGCAAGTATGGTCTTTGCCTCTGCAAACATGGTTGGATTGGAAGTATGTGTATGTGTATCTATCATAAGGCTTAAAATTTTTAAAAAACATGTTCATAAAATCTCAAAATTAGAAGGAACCTAATGAGACATCTAGTTCATCGTATCTGTGACAGGCTTATCCATTTCTGTTGATGGAGGAGTCCATATTTCGTCATCTCCATTGCTGGGCAGTATTTAAAATTTTAGATTGGGCTCATAGTGATTTCCTTGATCTGCAGTCATCTTACCGTTACCTTCAGAAGCAGATTCTGACCAATCTGTACTTCCTTTAACATGAGACTTTCACCCTGAACACTCACTGGCCTTAAAGTTTTGACAGTTTTAGTTCTTCGTTGGGTTATAGCCGAAATGGTCTCTGGCAGTTTGAGCTTTGATCCAAGGTAGGACTTAGGGAATCTAACACTGGAAAGAGGTTGAATATTTGAGATTCTATTAAAGTTTAAACTTTGTGTCAGATCAACCTGAGGCTGGATTTTTTTGGTAAATTATTATTTCAGCCAAATACTGTCACCAGTTAACAAAAAGCCCAGGCCTTCAGGAAGTACTAATACTATCCTGTCCACCAGAGCCTGGTGACCCTGTGCAAGTTCTTTAAAGCTTTCTTTTCAGTTTCTGAGTAAAACATAACTCTTTATGTCTTTTATTTCTTTTTGGAATTCAATGTAGATTAACAAGTAAATAACACGTTTAGAGAATCACAGATTTTTAAGTGTTTTGTTAAACCTAATTTGAATTTGTTAGAGGGCAGGCACAAAGGCCAGTTGTAGTCGGCAAAGGAATATCTGGAAAACCACTGCTCCTAATTCCCAGAGTTGTTTTCCTGGTGTGAAATTTGGGCAGGACCAAGGTAGGGAGAAAAAAGTTGAGTCAGGTAAAGCCCTTTTTCTTTTCTTCTTTTTGATTTTTGTGGGGTGGGGGCAGATTGGCCTCTTCATCGGAAGACTTTCCTCTGCCTTAGTGCCAAGAGCGATGCAGCACACAGCTTCAGAGGACACAGAGCATGCCTGCCTGCTCCTGGCTGAGGGTTCAGACACAGCAAATGGACCTGGGAAGAATTTCTGACAGTGAATGGTGTCAAAGCAGTAGGTCTAATTGTTAGAGCAAACTATGAGGTTGTTCCTGACATAGCTAATGGCGCCACCGTTTACAGATGAGGAGAACAGGCTTAGTCTGTGAAACACATTGCCCGCGGTCAGTCAGTTGGGATTCCAACCTGCTTTATTCTAAGGACTTAATCCTGAAACATGACCTCGTGTTTTCCCACTCGACAATGTTGCTTTTTAGTGTATTTCTTTGGGTATCATTAGGGAAGGCCAGGGTTATTAGCTCTTTTTTTGCATAAGCTTCTAGTTTCAGAACAGCTCAAATGCATTTCTGCTATTTGGATGCCCCTGCAGCTGGCCTACTGAAGGTGAGAGGGATGGAAATCTGCAAAGACAGGCTGCAGTGGGAGATGAACTTCAAAGACTCTAGAGGAAATGAATGTGTGTTTATTAGTGCTGGGGAGGATCAGGCTCTGGCTAGTTTGGGTGAACTGATCTATTCACACCCAATTCTCTTAACAATTGGTTTGTCTTAAATTAGGATTTTTTTAAAAAAATGTTAATTTTCCATATTAAGATGATTTCTTATAAATATTTTTCTTTTTTAGCCAATTAAGACAGAATAGTACCTACAAGAAGTGCTAAAAATTTTTAAACTGCTTCAGAGTAGAATAAAAACATCAACAGTGACCTTAGAGCTTGCTCAGGAGGTGCTGTAACTATTGTATCATGTCTGAAGATACTCATTTGATAAGTTGTTATTAAAAACATAAAAATAAGGCAGACGTGCCCTTAGAGGAATTAAATTAAAACCATACTTAATGTTAAAAAAAAGAGGTAAAAATACAAATTGGTATCTGAAAACAAATTTTCTGTAGGGAAGGCTTTGTCCATTATATTGTGTATAAAATGCCATGACTGTCATTCGTTATTATTTACAATGTGGATCGTGGGTGAATATGTCATTTGGCAAATTCGTTATTAGGTGAATTGATTTTAGGCACATTTTATGCTACCTAGAATTCGTTGATTTTTTTCTGGTTATAATAGGAATACATATTCACTGTAATACTTGAAAAATGCAAAACACTATAAAGAAGAAAATAAAAATTATCCATAATCCTGCCTCTTAAAGTTAGTTTTTAAGATCTCTTCATATATGTTGTCTCTCATGCCCTTTTTGTTTTTTTTTAACACGATACTAGCTAAGCAGTTTTATGTCATAAGCATTTTCCGTACAAATTGTCATGGCTGTTGAGTAGGTGTAGTGAAGAACCCAAGAATACCTTGTGTCCTAATGAACCACCCTTTGGAGTGTGGCCTTGGAGAAACGTGGTGGTCTGGACCCAGGAGGGGTAGATGAGAGGGGAACAGGCTGTGTGGTGGTCAAAGACTTCCTGAAATTCTTTTTTTTAAAAATAAATTTATGTATGTATGTATGTATGTTTGGCTGCATTGGGTCTTCATTGCTGCGTGCAGACTTTCTCTAGTCGCGGCGAGCGGGGGCTACTCTGTTGCGGTGCGTGGGCTTCTCATTGCGGTGTCCTTTCTTGTGGAGCACGGGCTCTAGGCGCGTGGGCTCAGTAGTTGTGGCTCGTGGGTTCTAGAGCACAGGCTCAGTAGTTGTGGCACACGAGCTTAGTTGCTCCGCGGCACGTGGGGTCTTCCCAGACCAGGGCTGGAACCCATGTCCCCTGCATTGGCAGGCGGACTCTTAACCACTGCACCACCAGGGAAGTCCTCCCTGAAATTCTTAGGGAGAGGATAGAATTCTGGTGGTTCGCTGTGATGACTGGCTTTATGCTGAAATGAACACCCCATCAGATGGGTAGAACAAACAAGTTCAGAAGGTCTTAATTTAGCCAGGTCTTTCCCCCCGATTCTACCCCCCTCTTATTTTTATGGTGCAGTGGTGTAATTCTGATGGATACAGTTGTGCCTCAGAATGTTCATTCACTTAACCAGTGGTCACTGATCCTACCCTGCTGGGTGCTGTCGCAGTGAGAGCGAATCAGGCAAGCAGGGCCCGGGAGCTGAGACTGAGTGTTAGCATTGTGCTGGGCACTCGGTGTCACCACCCTTAGCAGCAGTGACAGCTCTATGTGGAGTCAGTAATGGGTTGAACCTGTCTGTTTCCAAAGCCCAGTCCCTTTCTGTTTTGAGACACTGGCTCATTCATTCAGCAGTTGTGTAGAGGCCCTGGGTGTCCACGGTCAGCGCAACTGGCAATAGCTGCTGTCCTTAGGAAAGCTTATAGTTCACAGGGAGTAAAGATGGCCCACAAAACAGATGAATTACAGACCGCTAGAAGGCTCTGAAGAAAAATAACCCCGTGCTTCCAAAAGGGCAGGAGCTCTCTTATAGCAGACAGGCTTCCAGGGAGGCCGCGGCAGCCAGGTGCACGGTGAGAGGCGGCAGCACTTCTCTGAAGCAACAAGGAGTTTGGTGACTTCAGTGGAGCAGGAAGGTGGCAGAGTTTTGTGAAGTTGGATGCACAGGAGCTGGGGCTGAGAGAGAAGTGCCCAGATGTGTCACGGTGTGATAACAGAGGGCCAGAAGGGGTTGGCGGGGGCAGGGGACAGCATTCCAGGCGGAGGCACTGACGGGAAGGCACGGCGGGGTTTGTGTGTGGCGTGACTGGGAAGCAGTCATGGTAGGGTAACCAGAAAGAGATGTCGCACCTGTGTTGTGAACGTGACCATGACGTGGCCCAAGCTCTTGGTGGGTTACAGTGGGGATGGGCGGGGCGGGGGTGGTGGTGCGTGGAGCACAAACCGAATGAAAAAGGCGGGTTCAGCCCCTCTCGACCTTGCATCAGACCCTGCTTCCAGGCACTCGCTCTGTGCTTGTGTTGCGCTTAGGGTCAGCGGGAGGCCAGGAGAAACCGTCCTTTGCCGGTGCCCAGCCCGCACTGGGACATCTCGGACCCTGTCGCTGTCATGCCCTTGCCCTTGCTCCTCAGTTCGTTCCAGATCCAGGTTGGAGCCCTTCATCTCGCTCTTGTTCACCCATAGTCTGTGACAACTACTTAGTACTCTCAGGTTTCCCCTGCCCTCTCTTCCTCCCTGATCTGGGGGTTTGGGGACAGACCACCCTGCCCTGTAAGATGGAATAACACCATCCTTTTTGAGTGCCAGGCTTGCAGGAGGTGCTCTGTCGACCCCACCTCATACGATCCTTCCAACCCCACGAAGGAGATCTTCCAAATCCCGTGGTCCTGACTGAAAACGTGGTTCATTCCGTGCGCTGGGGCTCAGCACGGAGCCATGGCACCTGCAGCTGGACACTGGTTCGTTCCACGCGCTGGGTCACCCCCTCCAGCGCGGCCATCCTGCCCCTTGCCTCGACCACTTGGCCACGACACCCAGGTCTGTGCTAGTAGCGCTTTTCTCGTGGCTGCTGTGGGCCCTGAAGCAAGTTCACGGGGCTCGAGGTACGTCACTGAGGCCAGCCGAGGCCGTGCGCAGTGTGCCCTTTTCCTTCCGACACTTGTGGGTGCCGTGACGGGACCTAGGAAGACAGCGGCCCACGTCTCTGCAGGGTCCTCCCCCAGAAAGCCTTTTAGTCCCTGACATCCGTCACTGCGGGGGCTCAGCTTTGCTAAGCCGAATATCTGTGAGTCTTCATTAAGGCTAGAAACGGCTCTGCGTATGTTCGTTGATAACGCAGCCACCCCTGCTTGCCTTCACTGCCACCTCCCAGTCACAGCCCACGGCCGGGTGCGGCCCGGGCTCGCTGCTCCCCCCGCTTCCTGCTGCGCTGCCGGCTGACCTCAGGACTCCAGCGCCCATCCACCCAGCAGTCAGCGGTCAAGGCTGGATCGCTCTCAGTGCCCCCAAGTCGTGGAGGGGAGGTGGGAGGCATTGCTACCACCACTGACAGGAGATGCTACAGTTTGACCAAAGGGCACTCCAGTCCCAAGGCACCTCGTGACCCAAGTGGGAGACACTGGCGAAGACAGCCCAACAGGATTTGGGGCAGTGCCGTCCTGACGCGGCTGTCTGTCTGCTGCTACTAATTGCAGTCTCCACTGAAGGCTGGAGGGGAGGGTAGAAGCCAGCAATAAACATCTCTCAGCTGGGAAGGGAAATCTGAGGGTGGGGGGCGCCGAGGGGGAGGCACGGAGAGGAGAAATGAGGACAGATCTTTGGGGACCTTTGCTAGAAAGAGGCCAGGGGTGTGTGGCCCGAGGCGTGACACACACCTCACGGCCCCTGCTGCTTGACCCCTGGACAGCCTCGCCCTGAACCTTGGTTCCAAAACCCAAGCCACTCCGCAGCACAGCTTGAGGCCCTGACCCGCATCTCTGACTGGGGACCTGAGGACCTGGGTGTGTGAGCAGCTCCCCAGGGGTCTGTGAGGCTTTTCTGGAGCAGCCTGGCCTGGCACACCCAGCGGTGCAGGACCACAGCTACCCACTTGCTCCTCGGGGGGAGAGACCGTGAGCCAGATGTGAGGAGGGCATTGACTGTGCAGCAGGCTGGGGCATCACTCTGTCAGCACTTCCCAAGCCCCAGGTGCTGGCGCGAGCTCTGGGTGGGTCAGATGAGGGCGGTAGGGCAGGCCCCCTCCTGACCGGCCACTCTCCATGCCCTTTGGGCTTGGCTGGCTTTCACTCCTGCAGGTTGTGGGTTAGACATCAACTTCTCCGAGAAGTCTTTGGATCCCTCAGGCTGGGTAAGACCCCTCCACTCCTGAAGCAATCTGTGACTCCATCTCTTAGCATCTGCCTTATTGCCTTTTCACCCCTCCTGGGAGCTGAGCTCTTTGAAAGCTGGGGCCGTGTCTTGATACACACCCAGAGCCACAGCCCACGACATGTGGTAGATGCTTGCCTGTATAAGTTCAGGGAATGAAGGATTGACCGATTCCTGCTCCGAGGAGCTCTGATGTCCCGGGGGTGGGGTGAGGGAGTGTGCACCAGCTAACATTTATTAAGACTTGATGTAGTAGGTGCTGTGCTAAATGTTCTACATGGATTATCTCATTGAATCAACAATCCTTTAAGCAGATAAATGTTATGGTTCCCATTTTATAGCTGATGAAACTGAGGCCCAGAGCAGTTCCCTGCTTGTCCAGGGTCCCACAGCTTCTAGATGATGGAGCCAATCGCTATGACAGGAATGTTTAGGGCGATGGATTGGAGGACAGGGGCCCCTGACTGTGTACCAGGTCCTGTTTGGCATCTCTCACTCAGTTCTCAAAACAGCCCTGTGGGAGTAGTTTTGCCTGGAACCTAAGAATTCAGAGAGATTCAGTGACTTGTTCAAGAGCACCAGCCAGAAAGCAGTCACGTGGGAGTTCAGACCCTCTGACCAGCCCTAAGCAGACAGACACTGAAGAGAGGACCCTGATGGCCAAGGGGGTTCCTCAAGGCAGGAGCTCTTTCTGCCTGTGGTCTCTCCCCCTTACTGGGAAGAGACTCTGACATGACAAATCTTGTCGTCATTTACTGAATAAACCATGACAGGGAGCCCAGCTAATGGGGATGTGGGTTGGAACTAGAAGGTCCTTGTAGATCTCAGGGGTCACTGTCAAACCCTTTCCTTGGATTAGGACTAATTGCTGGTTACCCAAAGTCTTCCAGGTCATCACCTCCCTGGCTGCAGAGTAAAATGACAGGGGCTAAGCAGATTCCTGAGAATGGCCAGAGAAAATGTGGCATAGCTCTGGCCCAGTGCTGGTAAAGGAACTCAAGCTGTAACTTAAGTGATTTCCAAAAACCCCAATCTTGGCTTATGAGTCATTGTAATAAAAAAATGAATATGATATCACTGCCCTAATTCCCATTTCTTTAAATGGATGCTAAGAGCATTCAAGAGAGAGCAAGGCCAGATTCCCATTCAGCCTTAACTGTCTGTCCTTCCGAGGAGCACAGGCTGATTTTAAGGTAATCCCTGCGATCATCACAAAAGGAGTTGGCATAAAAAAAGGGGAGGCTCAGGAAGGAGGGCAGGCGGTCTAGGCTACAAGTGAAAGCATATTTATCTGGTCGTCTGGCTAGCTGACACTGTTCCTCTGGAACTCAGCCCTAAATCTCTGAACCAAGCAGTGCGCGGAAAAGGCTTCCGAGCTCTGGGAAGAACGTCACACACCCATCACCGGGGCTGTGCCCTGCCTCTTCAGGTGCCTAGCAAGGCTCTTCGTGGCTACCTTGCGGATCATTCGTGGGTACGAATTTGTGGACCTGCTTGTATATCTGTTTTCACAGCTCGAACCAGATTATCCTAGATGCCTTTAACTTCAGCAGGCTTCATGTATCCCCGGTTAAACGTCACCTACCTGATCCCCTGTACTCCTCACAAAGAGCTTGTGAAGTAGGCCCTGTTAACTGCATTTTACAGATCAGGAAACTAGTTCAGATAAGAGGTGTCCAGCTTGTAAGATGCCTAAGCCTGGCATAGACAGCTGCTTTGCTAATCGATTTGCTAATTGTGCTGGGGGAGGGAAGGAAGGCTGCCTTTTAGCCTCAGTTGACTTTTTTTTTTTTAACTTCTTTATTAGAGTATAATTGCTTTACAATGGTGTGTTAGTTTCTGCTTTATAACAAAGTGAATCAGTTATACATACACATATGTCCCTATATCTCTTCCCTCTTGCGTCTCTTTCCCCCCCACCCTCCCTATCCCACCCCTCTTGGTGATCACAAAGCACCGACTTTTTAAGAAATGCACACTTTGAACCATTGGGGCTGCGTCTTTTCTTAGTGTTTTGAGGGACATACCTTTATCTTACCTTATTCCTCTCCCATTCAACTCCTTGAGATCAAGGAGGTATGACAATGGAAGACAAGGTTTTACTTTTGGAAAACATTTCAGTTCTACCGGACCAACCCAATATACACTGAAAAATGTCAAGTCACGAGACCGTGCCTGACTTAATCTTTCTTGTAAATACATATATAAATGCTGACAGGTATGGAGTTAAGGAAGGATTCCAGGAAGGTGTGCAATTTGAATCTGACTTTGAAGATTAACACCACAGATAATTAATATTTCATCAAGAAATCCAAACTGAGACGCATTCTCTCCCTCCCTCTATACAGACTGGTGAGGTTTTTACATTTCTCCCAGAAAACCCTAAAGAAGGGGTTTTGGGAAGGGGAGTCAAGAGTGGGCTCAGAGTGAAGTGAAAAAAACGTACAAGTTGGAGGATACGTTTGAACCGCACCCTCTGATGCGATGCCGACCCAGGGGACTCCTGCGAGCAGGCTGGTGGTCCATAGATCGTCCGTGTGTACCTCGTACGACATTTTCTGAGGCCGCAGACAGCCCCATACTTTAAGTTCTTATTACAGTTTGCTTTTTCTTGTTTGCTAAGTGTTCTGCCTAGGAGCTGGGCTTTTTATTCTCAACAGTATGTACGCATCTTGAAGGCAAGGATCATACCTTCAGCTCTTTCTTTCTCCGCACAGTGCGTAGCAGAATATTAGCATGGCCTGGATAGGACTGACCTTCGAAGCATCTCCTGGATCTTCTTTGTCTATATGAACAAAAATTAAACACAACAGTATTTGCATATTAACCAAAAAAAGAAAAATCACAACTGGCTGTGTGTCTCTCAGAAAATTATTTCTTCTCTCTGGGCCTCAATTTTTCCATCAATAAAATGAGGCCAATTGACAGGGGGTTCCTGGAGGTGCTTCCAGCTCCAAGCTCCTTTGGGTTCTAAGTCTCCAGTTTGATCAAGAATGTTTTTCCCCCCTGAAATCTGTGATTTGACAAAGACTTGGTCTCTCCTGCCGTTCCAGTGGCCTCTGACCCTCCTGGCTCTAGCCTGCCAGCCTGACCCCCGCTGGCATGCCCCACCCACCTCTCTTTGTTTGCTGGCTCTGCAAAAGAAGCCCAGCCCCTCCTGGCTTCTCAGGGAGAGTCCTGATGAATACAGATACTGCCTTTTTTGCATATTAGCACTGGTGCCAGTCTGAACCCAGCTGTGTGCAACGTAAGGTGAAATATAGATTCCCTGGCCCGGCCTCGGCTTCTCCACGCGGCTAATGGAAAGCTTTCCGAGTGGGCCCACACTGCATATGCATAAGCTCTCCTTTGGCTAGGGGCTGGGCGGAGTGTGATTTCACTCTCTGTTCCACTGTGTGTCTTTGTGCTTCTTTGGGTTTCCTTCAAGATGAGCAGGCCATCTGGGCTAAACAGCTATTTGAAGTGGCTTGACTGGGGTCTTGAGATCTCTGGGACTTGAGTCTTGAACTGGGACCCACCCTCCTGCCCACCCACTCAGCATGGCAGCAAGAGCCTTTATTTGTCAGCAGCAACCTGAGGGAACCGAGGATCCCCTTCACCTCCTGCAGGATAAAGATCAAGCTCCTTTCCTGGCATTGGAGGCCCTACCCCGGCTGCTCCCACGCTCCCTGTCACCCCCGCCCTCCATTCTCCAGACTTACCTGCCGGCTCCGAACCAGGCCAGGCCTCCTCTTGCCTTAGAGCCTTTGCACTGGCTGTTTCTTCTGCCCTCTCCCTGGCACTCCTGCAGGGCCCGGGGCAGAGAGGAGGATGCAGAGTCCATCCGGTCTGTGTTCCCAGAGCCCAGTGGTCTACCTCTGGCACACACCTGCACTTGGGACTCATATCTGTCCCTGCTGGCCGCTGGGCCCTCCTTGGCCCCGGCCCAGAGCCTGCACACAGTACAGAAGGCCCAGGGCTGATGCCCTTTTAACCTCCTTTATCAAAAATGCAGTTTGAAAACCTTGCTGATTTTTGCCACAGAAGTATTTTGCAGAGACCAAGACTGGGAAGAAAAGCCAATCTGAGGGGCTTGTTTCGGTACCTTTAATGGGAAGCAGCTACATGGAGAGAGTGCTGGTTGGTGCAGGGGTGGCACTGTAGGCTCCTGGAGAGGAAGGCCCTCAGATCCCGCTGCGGGAATGGGGAGGAAGTTGGGCTGCCTGTCTGCCCGGCCGGCTTGGTCACGTGACCGAGGGGGTGCCCGTGGTGGGTGGCCACCCTCCCCTCCCTGCCCTTCTCGTGCCCCTGCCAGCTCTCTCCGAGGCGCCCTCTCCCTCCTGTCACTCCTCAATTCGGGTAGCCGGAAGGGACAGCAGAGGGGCTCAATGGAGTTTATATAGCCTCCCCTGTATATATTTAGAGATAAGTTCATTTAGGGATTAGGGGCTGCTTCTCGTCTTTGCATCATTAGGCATACCACATCTGCTACTGCGCTAGCAATCAGCAGAACACTGAGCAGAGTTATAAAGAAATCTTCTTGTCGGTTCATCTTCATTCCCACCTCCCCGAGCCCTGGCTCTCAGGCTTTTGTGAACTAGCTACCGGGAGGAAGTAGGCCTGACGCTGTTGAAACCAGCCTCAGGACCCAGCACTGAATTCAGAGAAGAGCTCAGCTTTGACCTGCTGCCCTCACACCGTGTGTGTGTGTGTGTGTGTGTGTGTGTGTGTGTGTGTGTGTGCGCGCGCGCGCGCGCGCACGCGCGCATGCGGGTGTGAGGGTGGACTGTGGCGGACAGGGGACCCTCTATGGAAAAGATGAGATGCACTTCCCCATGATGGCCATGCCAGGAAGGGGCCCGTGGCAGTCCTGGGTGACCGTGAGCAAGCTGCTTCCGCTCTGTGGTCCTGTCTCCTGATCTGTAAAATGAGGGCATTGGACTTGGTCGTCTCCCTCGCTGAGTGGGGTCCGGGAGGACCAGGGAGTGGGTGAGGAAGCGCTGCACAGCCCCGCCTCCTCCCAGTAAGGACCCCTGGGCTCATCTGGCCCAAGCTGGTGGCCGGAGGGCTGCTCCATGGGGCCCTGGTCGGGGCAGAGCAGCCCAGCCAGGTCCTTGGTTCTGGAGGCTCCCAGCTGCAGACCGGGGGCAGCAGGTGGGGCCCCCGCCTCCCTGGATCCTTCATCGGGCCCAGAGGGCTGAGTCGCCTGGCCCCCTCCCTGCGGATCCCTGGCCACCCTGGCCCCTTTGGCCCCAGGTGGGCGATGCGGTGGAGCCCGGAGGCCCAGCCTCTCCCGGGCGGCTGTCCCGCGGCGTGACATGTGGCGGGTTAAACTGCAGGTGTCACTGTTAGCCCTGAAATGGGGGCTCGGCTCGCGGGCCCCAGGCCGGCCCACAAAGGAACCTGCCCTCTCCGGCCAGCGGGCTCGGCCCAGAACCGCGCGGCGCCCATCCTCCCCCGCCGCCCTGTCCCCGGCCGCGCCCCTGGGTGGAGCGGAGACAGGACCGATGATCCCGTACAGTCCGGGCCCCGCGGAGGCGCCGCGCTCACACGGCGAGCCCACGGCTCCGAGCGCCCGCAGTGAGGGGGAAGGCGCAAAGCTCGGTGTTCCTGGGTCCAGCCCTTGACCTCGGCCGACATCGCAGGAAGGAGGGGGGCGCGGCGGGGGTCCGCCGAGGACCGGCCGGGACGCTGATTCGAGAGGGGGTGCCGGGCGGGACCAGCGCTTGGTCCGCGGGAGGCCGCACGCTGCCGCGTCCATGCGGTCGGCGCGGATGGTCGGGGTCGCCTCGGGGGTCTCAGCCACGCGACCGGCGCGGACGGGGCCGGGGTCGCCTTGGAGGCCAAGCGCCTTTCCCTTCGCCGAGGAAGCAGCAAGGGAGGAGAGACCCAGAGAGCGACGGGGTGTTCAGGCTGGCTCCTTGTGCCCAAGCGCTGGCATCCGCCCCCTGTCAGATACTGCCACCAAGTTAATGGATCTGGATGAAAAAGACCCCCTTTTAAAAGTCCGGTTTTCAAAAACAACCCGCTGGGTGCTGTTTTTCCAGGGACTTTTAACTCAGAAACCACAGCGCCCTGGTCATCCTGTCCTGCACTGGCTGTGAAATACCAGCCACCACTGGACACGGTCGGGTACCCAGGCGCGGCCAGAGAATCCCATCCTGACTTCTCATAGGGGGGCTGGTTGAACCCCCAAATCCCTCCCCATTTGTTTTGCTCCCCTTCCTTTTAATTCTGCATTTCATTCCGGCCTGAGAAACGTGCTGGACGTGAAAAATGTATGTATATCTGCTGGAATCAGGCTTTAGGGGGTCCCTTCCTGGGAGCTGGAGCCCTCCCCCAGGTCCGGCAGCTTCAGGGGAAGGGGCTGCGGGGTCTCTGGGCTCCCTTCTCTTAATTTCTGTTTAAAGGGAACACAGAACGAAGGACGCGTGTGTTGGTGGGGAGTGAGGGCAAGGAATATTTCCAGGCCTTAAAAAAAGAAGAAAAATAAATTTTTGAATAAGAATGGTCCATGTACTGTGACCGCAGGGCAAATGCAAATGTCTGTTTTCAAACACAGGCTCGTGAATTCTTATTAGAGATGGTGACTGTGCCTCCGAGCAGGACATTGCATATTCATCAGTGTGAGGGACCTCAGCTCCCCACTTCAGGTATGGCCGCCGCAGCAGCCTGGTCCCTTTAATCTTGGGGGAAGAAGAAGGAGGAAAAAAACCCACCCAAACCCATGACCCAGCCGCATTTGGTCTGTTTTCTTCAGTCCCTAAAGTGTTAAGGGAGTAGGAGATTAAAAGATGCATGCAGGAAAAGAAGCAGCCGCAGCGATCCTCCACAAAGATCTTTTTGGTGTCAACTTAAATGTACACAAATAGCAGATGATGATCTCTTTTATTGGACTAACATTTATCCAGTAATATCCACACACTTTTAAAACCATTGAGGCCTCCTCTTCAGGTGTTCATTTGAATAGAAATAGCTGAATGAGTGTTTTTATAATTGATCCCCTGAGAACTGAACGTCTAGTGCTGCATAACCAACATTTTCCCATTGCTGGGTTTTTTTCCCCCAAATTGCCACTCTGCAAAATTAGGATTTTGTACAGTTTTGATAAGAGAATTAACCTCCCACGTGCCAAACTCCCTGAGTCTGAGGGGCTCTCAGGGAGTCGCCTGTGTAGGGTTGGCTTCAATACCAGCGCTCTTCCGGGGGCTTGGCTGCCTCTTTGTCTTGGGGAGGAAACTCCCAAGATCTGGTGGGAGGTGGAATTGATGGAGGTGAGTGGACGCAGAGGGAGGGAAGGCTACTTCTGCACACTTTGGGGGGCTTCCTGGGCCCAGGAATCTCAGCCTGTGACTTTTTTCTCCTGTATCATCAGCAGGGTGAGCCTTGTGCTCACTGGGCTGTACGAATGGTCAGCTCTGGCCTGACGTGGCCTCTGTGGGCGCTTGGAGCCCTGGACCTTGCAGAAAACATGAAAAAACTTCTTGTCTCTCCTTCCGGCACTTTCTCAAGTGCTGTCAAGTGCTTTATTTTAATATTCACTGGAGTTTTCAGGTTACCATCCTAATATAGGCTCATTGTAGAAAATGTGAAACTATGTAGAAATATAAAGTTGAAAATAAGTATTCCCCCAAATTCCACCACCCAGGGCTAAACATTGTTGTGTTTCTTCCAGTCTTTTTTTCTCTGTGTGTATATATTAAAAAACTATGAATCAATATATATGTATGAAATTGGGATCATACCGTACCTATGGTTTTGTGTATTTTTTCTCCCTTTTAATGGTATATACAAAGCATCTCTTGTGTCTTTAAGCACCATTTGTCAGCATCAATCTAGCGGCTGCACACACAGCCATCACATGGATGGAGTTCAATGAATTTAATTACCCTAATTGTTGGACGGTGGGGAGTTTTCTATTTTGACCGTGTACAAAGAAAATATCCCTGGCTTTTTTAAGGGTAGCTTTTTTTTTTTAACGTTTTATTTTATATTGGAGTATAGTTGATTTACAATGTTGTGTTAGTTTTAGGTGTACAGCAAAATGATTCAGTTATACATATACACGTATCTATTGTTTTTCAAATTCTTTTCCCATTTAGGTTATTACAGAATACTGAGCAGAGTTCCCTGTGCTATGCAGTAGGTCCTTGCTGGTTATCTATTTTAAATACAGTAGTGTGTATCTGTTAATCCCAAACCCCCAATTGATCCCTTCCCCCCACCTTTCCCCTTTGGTAACCATAAGTTTGTTTTCGAAGACTGTGAGTCTGTTTCTGTTTTGTAAATAAGTTCATTTGTATCATTTTTTTTTAAGATTCCACATATAAGTGATATCGTGTGGTATTTGTCTTTTTCTGTCTGACTTACTTCACTTAGTATGATAATCTCCAGGTCCATCCATGTTGCTGCAAATGGCATTATTTCATTCTTTTTAATGACTGAGTGATATTCCATTGTATATATGTACCACATCTTCTTTATCCATTCATCTCTCGATGGGCATTTAGGTTGCTTCCTAAATGCCCATCGACAGATAGCTTCTTGGCTATTGTAAATAGTGCTGCAGTGAACATTGGGGTGAATGCATCCTTTTGAACCATGTTTTTCTCCAGATGTATATCCAGGAGTGGGATTGCTGGATCAGATGGTAACTCTATTTTTAGATTTTTAAGGAACCTCCGTACTGTTCTGTATAGTAGCAGCACCGATTTGCATTCCCAGCAACAGGGTAGAAGGGTTCCCTTTTCGAGGGGGGCTTATTTAAACCAGAGTAAGAACATTGCTTAGGAAAAAATTTTCCCTTTGGGGCCTAGAAGTGATGGAAAAAGTAGTTTGTTGCAGCTGAAACTGAGGGGTGCAAGGCGAGGCCTGGGCCCCCAGCTACTGCCAGGCCCCGGGCGCTCAGCGTGCCGCATCCCTTCCTGCTCTGAGCAGAGCTGCCATCCTTTAGTCCTTGTCTAGGTGGGCTGCTTTCAGCTGCAGGTACCAGAAAGCCCAGCTCAGTAAGTTTCAAAAACGAGGACGCTGTCTGTGTCACGTGGCAGGACTTCCGGAGACGGCAGCTCCAGGTTTGCTAATTCAGCGACTTCCCTCCCCGGGCGTCCTCAGCACCACAGCTCAACCTCAGGCTGCCTCCCCTCGTGGGGCACGTCGGCTGCCCAGGTCCAGCCACGCCATCCAGACATGATGAAGAGTGATGAAGTCCAAAGGTGGAAAAGGGACCATTGTATCAATTTTTTTTTTTTTTTTTAAATCAGCAAGGACAACCTTTTCCAGAAGCCCAGGCCAGTTTCCCCATCCAGCTGCCCTTACCTTGCTGGCTAGAACCCAAGGCAGTCCTTGGGCAGGAGAAGGGGGCTCATCCTTTCTGAGGCTGAGACTGAGAGCTCTCTGGGGTGGGGCAGGGGGCACTGTGGGTACCTGGATGTGCCCTCTCACCCTTCCGGACGTAGATGCCCTGGGGCCCTTGCACCCCACCTTCTCCAGACCACTGTAGGCTGTGGGCACTGAGGTTTTCGAGGTGCAGCTTCACCCAGACCCCAAGGCAGCCCTTACCAAGCGACCAGGATGTTGACTGTCCCAGCCTCATTGGCTGGCGGGGCACGCAGGGTCCACTGTGAGACCTGGGCCAGACTCAGTGCCGGTCTCTCCAGATCCCAGAGTGTCAACCCCACTCCAATCCCAGTGCCATGGGTGGGCCCAGAGTGCTGGATGGCCAATCACTGCCTCACACCCCCAGATGAATCTGGTTGGTTACAATGGGGAGGGCACGCGATCCAAAATTGGTTCCATGAGAGTTGATCTGGGGATGTCTGCTGGAATTCATGGGAAAGAGGCGTGCTTTCTTTTCCCTGATGTCTCCAGGATGTGAGCCAGGAGATGGTGGTCCCCAACTCACCGCCATGGGGGAGAACCTGCCTGAGAATGAAGCCAACGTAGAAGAAAGCAGAGTTAGAAGATGGAGAGAGACCAGGTCCTGATAATATCAGTTGAAGCCCTGGATTCAGCCATTCCTGAAGCAGTGCTACCTCTGAAATTATCATTTACGGGAGGCGACAATTTTCCTTTTCACATAAACCAGTTTGAATTGGGTTTTTGTTGCACCTGAAGAGTCTTGACTAAAGCTCCTACAGACTAGTCTTCCAAAACCAGGATCCCATGGCCAGACTTTGATAACAACCCCCGATGCTGAGGCAGGCCAGGACCCAGTGCCACTTTCTCTGGGTGTTGAAGATTGACGGCTGAGCACCCTTCCTGGGGCCACTTCCTCCAGTCCACAGAGCTTCTCTGCAGGAGAGCTGCTTCCTCTGTGTCCGTTGAATTATCTGGTGTCTTCCTTTGAAGCCAGAAACAGGAAAGGCATTTCCCTTCCCTCTCCACATCGACTCCTCCCTCTGCCCAGGCTTTCACGATTCTAGGGGTAGTTTCCTGATAATTCAACTGAGAATTTCCATGGCTCAGTTTCTGCTTCCCTGAGTTGCCCCCTCAGTCTCTGCTAATGACTCAGCTCCTTCCCGAGGCCCGTGATCGGAGCCTCTCTGCCCACGTCACTGTTTAGCCAAGCTCGGCACATTTCCTGTGTTCATCCTTCTTCATAAATCATGTCTCCAGCCTGCTAATCACTGCGGACGTGTTTTAAGGGATGCTTTTCAATTTTCATTGGCTGTGGTGTTGCGAGGTCTTCCTCTAGGCAGCAAGGGGCTTTCCCTCCAAAAGGCTACATGTTCCTGTGCCCTGATGCTCAAGGGACCAGGAGGGAAAGGAAATGGAAGAAACAGTCTGGTATTTGTTGGGGGGTGGGGCGTGGCAAAACAGGGCCCATAACCTGCCCTGGGGGGACAGCTACCTCTCAGGCTGGTCCATTGTCACCATGCAGGAACCAGGCCCAGCATTTGTACAGCTAATGATTTCTCAAGGGAAGGTGGAAATCCATGTTTTTGTGTGAAATTTCCTATTTTTTAAAAAAACGGGGACTTCCATGGCGGTGCAGTGGTCAAGATTTCGCGCTTCCACTGCAGGGGACGTGGGTTCGATCCCTGGTCGGGGAACTAATATGCCACATGCTATGCGGTACGACCAAAAAAATAAATTAATAAAATTAATCTTGGGGGCTTCCCTGGTGGTGCAGTGGTTGAGAGTCCGCCTGCTGATGCAGGGGACGCAGGTTCGTGCCCCGGTCTGGGAAGATCCCACATGCCGCGGAGCGGCTGGGCGCGTGAGCCATGGCCGCTGAGCCTGCGCGGCCGGAGCCTGTGCTCCGCAACGGGAGAGGCCACAACAGTGAGAGGCCCGCGTACCGCAAAAAAAAAAAAAAAAAAAATCTTAAAAAAACCAGCAACAAAATAAAAAGAATTTAACTGCTATAAAGACGAACTGTCTCTTGGACCACCAGTCTGTGACTTTTGCCCTAGTGGATTAAAGAAGTGACAGGGTGTCAGACCACAAAGAGCAGCGTGGCCTAGTGGACAGACACGGGGCTGGGAACAGGGAAGCCGGGGTTTTGGTCCTACCCCAGGTTACACCGTGTAACCTGGGGCACATTATTTGGTTTCTGAAAATTCCTAGCAGTTCATGTACATTTCCTTAACCCTTCCAACAGTCCTAGAAGATGGGCTGCATTAATCCCATTCTGAATAATGAAGAGAATTTTAAAAAAAATTTTTGGCCATACCCAGCAGCATATGGGACCTTAGCTCCCTGACCAGGAATCGAACCCGTGGCCCCTGTATTGGAAAGTGGAGTGTTAACCACTGGACCGCTGGGGAAGCCCCTTTGCTGAGGCATAGTAACTAATTTGGAGCAGAAGCAGAACTCACATGTTCCTAGAAAATGTTACTTGGCGCTTGCTCTTCTGTCTCTCCATTAGCTCTTCCTCGGGAGTGGTTCTTTGACTACTGGGATATAAAAATCAGGCACGGACTTGGAAGACGTGTGTCTTAGTTACTTTGAGCTGCTATAACAAAGTGCCACAGGCTTGGTGGCTTAAACAACAATGCGTAATATGAATTAAATATAATAATAATAGCCTTTGGTATGTGTCCATAATGCTACTAAATACGGTCAGCACATAGAGCCCTCACTGTGTGCCGGCCACTGTCCTAAGCACTGTATAGTTTGAACCATGAATGGTCACCACAACCTGAGGTGAGCAGCACCACAGTCTTCATTTTGCAGATGAGGAAACAGGGGCAAGCAGGTAGAGTGACTTGGCCAAGGTCACACAGCTAGTAAGTAGCAGGGACAAGACACCATCCCAGCCCTGCAGTCTGTAAAGCCCTTTCCCAAGCGCTAGAGAAGGCCCCCTCCTTCCTTCCCAGAGCGTGGCCTCCCTCCTCCCTCTTCCCTCCTCCCTATCTCCTCGGGGCTCTTCTGACCTCCTGCTTGCCCACCTCGCTGGAGTATGGTCTGTGCATGCACAGCACACTTGGACCCCCCCCCCCCCCCGCCGCCTCGCCCCAGCTTCTTGTCCCGCTCCCTGGGTAGCTGGCCAGGGAGCTTCTTGAGCCTGGGTTCCTCTGGCTGTGTTGCATTCAGCTCCCTCCGCTACAAACTAGGACTGGTGATGACCCAGGCTGAGACGTCCGTGTGCCTAGTACACGCAGTGTGTTCACCGTCTCTACTTTTGCTTGCCAGGCGCACTGGTGGGCGATGCCTCCCAGGACACCGGCCTGACTCTGTTGAGGCTTTGATCCCACTGGTTCTTCTTCAGGCCCAAGCAGGCCTTCGTACCATTCCTGGCCCAGCTTGCATCCTCCCCGTTCCAGGCGGGGCCTCCTGATTTCTCTTGGTCTCTGCAGCCCAAGTTGCAGAAGTATGGGCACGGGGACCCTTCCTTAGTGTTCTCAGCTGCCCCAGACACTGAGGATGGAGCAGGAAAAGCAGAGGGGCTGTGGGAGCCGTGGGGGACTCTCCCAGCATCAGAGGGAGAGGCAAGAATGAGTCAATCATCCCCCTTCTCCTCCAGACCAGCCTTGGACCCTGCGGTGTCCTGCCCAGAGGGTATGTGCACCCCCTCAGATGCCAAGGAGAGCTGCTGAAGGTCGGGTCCTTGAGAGAGGACGGGCTTCCCCGATGAGCTCGGTGCTTTGTGCCACCTAGAGGGGTGGGATGGGGGGGTGGGAGGGAGGCTCAAGAGGGAGGAGATATGGGGGCATGTGTATGCATATGGCTGATTCACTTTGTTATACAGCAGAAACTAACCCAACATTGTAAAGCAATTATACTCCAATAAAGATGTTTAAAAAAAAAAAAAAGACCTCCCCTTCCCAGCGCACATGATAGTCATGCAAACCGGACTCCACGTCTTTTCTACACTAGTGGCCACTGATTTTTTCTTTTTTAATTTTTATTTTATATTGGAGTATAGTTGATTAACATGTTGGGTGGCCACTGATTTCTATCCTCACAATTCTTTGGACAGCTTACCTTTGCAGCTTCCTGGCTTCCGCGGGGCTCTCCCGCCATTAGAATAACTAGGGGGAACAACCCTCTGTGTGAGTGAGGGGACCTCATGTCTGCAGAAAATCCTCTCATGTATTTATCCCCATCCTTGCATATTGCTCTCTGCCCCTCTGTCTGAATCGGCGGTCCTTTGCTAAGAGTAATTTCAAAGTTTCAGGTCTTGGGAGATGGAGGGCTGGGTCTGGGGATAGAGATGGAAAGAGTTGAGTGGCCCTAACAAAATGAAAGGAAGAAATTGTCAGTGTTCCTTCGAGGCGGGGAGCAGAGGCAGAGGGGTGAATAAGCTGGGAAGGAGAAACTTGCGGGGAGCCGGGGGACCAGGGCAGGAGAGGCCCCGGCCCCGGGGGGCAGAAGGAAGGGGGCGCCCCAAGTCTCAGTAATGGAGAAAAATAGTGTCTTAATGCCACATTAAAAAACTCGAAATTACTGGAAAAAAAACCCCACAATGAACAAAATATCAACATTTTAAACACAGCTTCACCTGTGAAGAGCCGTATTAGAGACAGAGGCAAAGGAAAAATCATTAAGAATGATCTTGTCTCTTTAAAATGTGGATGTTTTATTCATCATGGACTCTTTCCCATTACTCTTTGCATTAAAACATTATTTATCTTGATTTCTGGCACGCTCTTAAATTCTGCATCCAAGGTGAGTGACTGGCTTGCCTCACGCTGATCCAGCCCTGGGAGGACGGTGGGGCCGGGAGCACACAGTGAGGCCACCATAGGACCTCTAGCCGTTTCATCGCTGCGATGGGACGCCCTGCAGCCCCCGCCTCCAGGTGAATCTCTCGCACACACAGGGGCCTCTCGTGAGTGTTTTCTCGTGGAGATTCAGGGGAAGCACTGATGGACGCCAGACAAGCAAAGGCAGCCCGTGTGAGGTGACCCTCAGACTGGGCAGATGGGGACAGAGGTGGGTGTGGGTCTTCCTCAGCCAGGGCTTGGGGCTGAGCTCACTTGCCTAGGGCAGCTGGGCTGGCTGACTTCCAGTCACAGAGGTGATGCCAGCTCCCTGGCTGTCCAAGGCGGACCCCTTTGCCTTAACCTGCCCTGGTCATTGCTCATCTATGGCCGGGGGCCTCCCCAGCTAACAGGGCACCTCCGATCCAAAGGGCTCTTTGGGGCAGCAGGCTCTTTGCAGCTGAGGGCGTTTGAGTCTGTCGTAGCCCCCAAACTAGTGCTCAGTTTTGCAGCTGGAGGGCCATCATTTCGGTTCGTCTCTGCTTTTCCAGGGATTAATACCTGCCAAGAAAGCTGCCTCTCTCTCTTTGCGTGTCCCGGGTAGGCATCGCTAACGGACCCCCGCTGCCAAGCCCAGAGGCCCCCCTAACCCCCTCCTAACTCAGGGCGTCCAGGCTAACTTACACGGGAACTGGCGCCAAAAGATGAACTTCATCATCTTCAGCTGTGTCACTGCTCTTCTCCCCTCTCCTTGGTGGTGACGCTTTTGTGCTTGAAAGTCTCCTGGAGGGAAGGTTTGTGGATAAGAACTTATGGGGAAATTTGTATTAAGGCAGCAAGATGACAAGTGCAACCACGAATTTGTGGATATAAATACACTTCTATACATTCACTAAAACAACCCCAAACCAACCCCAGCAGTCTAACTAAGGACCCGTTTTATAGGTTGTAAGTTTGTAACGAAAGGCACTGTGCAGTTGACTTCCGCAAGTGCTAGTCACCTGAGAAATGTTTCAGGATCACTGACAACAGCAGTTTCACAAAATTGTAACCATTCACTCTGCTTTCCCCCAGGTCCTGTGCAACTTTGAGCCCACGCTGCCCCATACCTGAGTTTGAATTCCAGCTCCACTCTGGGGACAACTTACTTCTTTGAGGCACGGTCTTCTCATCAGCCAGGTGAGAGAACAGCTTTCTCTCAGGTTGCTGGGAAGATTAAATACGTTCATGATTCATAGGGCTTGGCACGGGGCATGCAGTAGGCACTTAATAAAGGCTGGCCCTCCCTTCTGGTTTCACTTCCCTCCCTTCCCTGTAGGGTCCTCCATCCAAAAGGTGATAGCTTTCTGACTGAGTCCCTCCCGGTCCCATCTTAGACTTACTCTTTTTTTTTTTAAAGAAGTTATTTTATTGAAGTATAGTTAATTTACGTTGTTGTGTTCATTTCTGCTGCACAGCAAAATGATTCAGTTATACATATATACACTTTTTTTCATTTCATTTCTTTTCCATCATGGTTTTATCATAGGATACTGAATATAGTTCCCTATTCTGTACAGTAGGACCTTGTTGTTTATCCATTCTCTGTATAATAGTTTGCATCTGCTAATCCCAACCTCCCAGTCCATCCCTCCCCTCCCCACCCCACCCCCCGCGTTGGCAACCACAAGTCTGTTCTCTATGTTAGACTTACTCTTGATATGAGTGTCCAGATCCCCAAACCTCGGTGCCGATAAATGAAAGATGAAGTTGAAAATTTATACCAGGGGCAGATGGAGGTTTTGGGGAGCTTCTCACGAAGCTGGAAACTCCAGTGTGGGCTCAGGGCCATGGAAGGGTTCTAGACAAGGGAGGGGGGCTGAATTTCAGAATTTCACAGGCAGCAAGCTGGGGCCTGGGGACCACCGCATGCTTGTGCCTCAGGGTCCAGACCCGATTCCTTCCTTCTGGGAGTCGTGTCCACTGGCTGTCTGAAGCCCCAGGAGTGCAGCCTGGGTAGGGACGCGTGTGGGGAGGGCGTGGGCTGCCCTGATCCCCTTCACCCACACTCGGGTTTGTCAGCTGTGGGTGAAAGCCCTGCATTTTGCCAGGGCTGCTCTTGAAATCCAGCCGACACCCTGCCAGGAACTCCCCTGCATGTGCGCTGCCCTGGGACTGAGAGGCCGCCCGAGCCCATTGGCTGGAGCCAGATGATGCGAAGCTGGGATCCAGGCTGGGCCCTGCCAGATCTGCCCGAGTGCGCCCAGCTCAGGGATGAGACCTCCCCCAGCAGGGACCGGTCCCCAACCACCTCCCCTCCCTCCCCTTTCTCCTCCCCATCCAGCCTTCTCCCCCCCCCCACCCCCCCCACCCCCCCCCCCCCCCCCCCCCGCTTCCTCCCCTCCACCCTTCCCTCCTCCCGCTTCTCGCCCTCCCTCCCTCCCTCCTCCAGCCTCCCCAAGGGTGGCTGGGCTCTGGAAGGCTCTTTTCCCTCTGGAAGCGTCTGCTCAAGTCTACGCACCTCCCCCACCCCATGCTAACGCGGGCTCAGCAGAGACATCCCCTTGACGGAGCTGTCCAGTTGCCTGGAAAGGGCTGACAGCAGACACAGCCCTGGTCGGGCAGAGCAAGTCCCCAGCCAGCTGGTGAAGGGATGGGCCCGAGCCAGGTAATTATTGCCTGGTGCAGAGGTCGAAAGCCGCAGAGCGGCGGATGTACTAATGAAACACAAATGGGACATCTGTGTTCAGGAGTTCAGCAAACCATGGAAAACCCAACTTTGCCAAGTGTTTATGTACTACCGAGAGCAGAATCGCTCCTTCCAGCTACGGGAGCAGTAAACACACCACAGCCGTTTTCCCCCCTTTGCTTCTGCACAGATTCCTTACCTGGGGAGTGTTGCAACTTTCTTCATCCTCAGGAAGTTGTCAGAGCTGGAGGTGTGTTGGCAGGTGGAGGGCCTTTCCGCAATAGCTCTGAGAGCCAGGGCTCTTGGGCAGGCTTGTGGGGAGGGGGCGGGGGGGTGATGGGAAGTTTCTCCTTCCGTCTCGTCTCACGGCTTGGCTCTGAGCCAGACCAGGACCTTCCTTCCTTCAGCAGCGTCAGTGGGCCTGGAGTGAGGACCCATCTGGAGCCAGGGCCAAGGGGGCTGACGTAAGGCGCCAGGTCCGATGTATTACAGAATGTTCTGGAGTGAGGGGTGATGCCAAGCAGCCTGGCTTCTCCCAGACCCACCATTCGCTCCCCGGGCCACCTCGGCAAGTCACATGACCTCTGGGGCCTCAGTTTCCACGCCTGTAGAGGGAGGATGTGGCTGACGCCACTGTATTCGTTCACATTCTTTGGGGCCACAACCAACAGACATGTGCTCTGACTGTCTTATCCAACAAAAGAGACTTTACTGCGGGAAGGGGGAGTTCTGCGGAATCGGAGGAGGTGCTGGCTCAGGAAGGACGGGAAGCAGGGCGGCCCGGGGACCTGGCCAGCAGGAGGTGGTGGCCATCACCTGAGCTGGCCCTTACTTGACTCACTACAGCGCCCCCGCCCCAAGTCTTCACACAGTCATGGTTCGGTTTCCAAATCCTGGGGGGCAGACTCTGGCCCAGCCGCTTGGGAGTGGGGTGGGCACCAGAGATGTGGCCACGCAGGGTTAGCCCCTGCTTCGGGGCTACTTCTGGAGGAGAGGGGACCACAGAGTACCAGCCGGCCACACTGCAACACTGGAATGTGCAGTCACGTATAGGGCACTTATGTCATCTGATGGTCTGAAGCCAAGACAGCCCGGGGACCTGACCTCTCCGCACCAGCCTCCCTCCTTGCTCCTGACTCGGCCTCACTTCCAGCCTCTCGTTCACCTCTGGGACTGATGCCTGAGCTGGTCCTTTTAGGAGCACACCTCGACTGTGGTCCCCATATGCCCTCGGGGGATACTGCTGCTTCTGTCACCATGACAAGCAACACGCACCAGGCCCTTGCTGGGTGCTAGCCCTGGAGCCTCCCGGAGTGTTTGCTGGGTGCTGGTTGCAGAACTGGGGTCTTCACTGGAAGTTGCTGGGGCCCATGGCATTGGCACCAGGACTGCCCTGGTTAATGGGGGTGAGGCAGGGGCGGGGGCTGGTTGGGTTTCCTGAGGCCAAGGCAGGGCCTGTACCTGCCTAGGCAGTGCGGCCCTGGGAGCCCAGCCACGGGGAAGCAGTCCCTCTAGCGGAGGCTGTAATTCCAGTGAGGCCTGTGCAAGTGCCATTCTTAGAGGGGCCGGAGCGCGGGCCACAGTCAGGGCCAGGGGCCAGGAGGGCGTTGCTGGGGATACATCAGAGCAGAAGCAGGTCAGGAGTGCGGGGGGTGGGGAGGGTCCTGAACGGCCTGGCGGGACCAGGACTTGCCTTCCCCGGCGCCCTCCCTACCCTTCCCTGGTGAGTTGTAATCCCGGGGCTGGAGGAGGGAGATTCATAAAGCTTAGGCATTTGCCAGAACAACAACTGGCCTGACCAAGAGTTCTACTGGAGACGTGGCGGAGCGGCCAGTAAATCCGCCCAAGGCTGCTTCGTCCTGAGCTGTGTGAGCCCGTGGCTCCCGGGAGGAAATCACCAAGGACAGGATTGTACGTCTTTCCCAGTCAAGGCTTTACCAATTCTTGTTACTCATTTCCTCAATTTCCTTAGGAAATGCTGAGAATGCTTTGCACGTAGACGAAAGCATTCACGCTCAAAGCTCCCGTGTGAGCTGGCGTGGCAGACACTCCTGAGCTCGCTGTGAATCCATTCCTCCTCCCCTGGGGCTCGGGTCTGACTTCTTCAGGGGCCGTCCTCCTCCACCTGGCCTCGGTTTTGTGAGCTGTGATTGGTACGAGGTTCCCACTCCCCCTGACAGCGAGGCTGGGCAGCTGACTTTGCACATCTGAAGTCGGCGCCACCTCAGGGTCCTTTGTATGCGGCGCAATGAACCTCTTTATTGTTTAAACTTCCTTGAGTCCGTGTTTCCGTTACTTGCAGCCCAAAGCCTCCCAGTGGATCCTGCACAGGAAGAGCGACTTTCTGCTTTTATGGGAGACAAACTCTGAGGCACGAAACCTTCACAGGAACGACAGGTTCCATGGACGCTGTCACATTGGGTCCCCACGGCAGCCCTGAACAGGGTAGGTGTGGCATCAGCTCCACATTTCAGATGAGGATGACAGGCCAAGGACAGACCGCTCCATGGTGGTACGGCCAGAAGCCAAACCAGGAGAGAGGGGTGGAGGACAGCAGGGGACAGCAGAGGTCATCCTGGGCCCTGACAGCAGAGAGTGAAATTGAAGCCACACCTGAGCTGGAGGAAGCCATGCATCGCGCGGCTTCAGGAGCTCAGCGTGGCCGGTGCTGCTGTGGGCAGGGGCACTCCCTTTAGTAATGACAGTGCTTACTCTGTGCCAACTACTACTCTAGATCTCCTGGAATCCCCGAGGTGCCCTGTAAGATTGTTCCATATCATTTACATTTTAGGCTAAAAAACCGAAGTGAAAAAATGTAAGTGGGGGCATCTGAATTGGAACTCATTTCTGCTGGAGCTTTTAACCATGGTGCTCAACTGAAATTACTACCTCTCCACACAGAAGGCCCTCACATAAAGGTTATGGGATGGAGCTGAGACCCAGTGCGGGATAAAGGGCAGCGTGTTGATTCCGGGTTCAGCAGGCATCTTACCCAGGGAGCGCTTCAGGACCCAGACTGCCAGCGGCTCCTGGGAGGGACCTTGTCTCCATTGGTCCAGCGCCCCAAGGCCTAGCACAGTGCCTGGCAAACAGGAGGTGCTCCACTGGTGTTTGTTGAGTGAATGCATGAGTGTAGTGGCTGGATTATCCCAAAGCAGCTGCTTAGAATGAGAAAATCAATGATGGGCCAACAGGGGCTTTAGACCAGAGACTCTTGGATTACAGATGTGGAAAGAGGCTCAGGGGAGGTCTAAGATCACACGGTGAGTTGGGGGAAAGCAGGACTAGAATTTGGATCTCCTGCCGTCCAGTCCATTGTGGCCCAGAGCTTCAGGTTTTATCTGCAGGGACCCCACTTGGTCAGGAGCGGTGGGGGAGGGGAAGGAGGCAGCGGGTGTGCGTGTCGGTGGGGGAGGGGTTGGGGATGAGCAGGGACCTCCTACGAGAGGGGGGAGCCGCCAGGAGCTGTGGTCCCTCTGAGGGCCTCGTGAAGAGGGGCACTGGGGTGCTCTGACCTCCCGCTTTGCCAGGGCCCTTCTCTGGCTGTCCTGGCTGAGGAGTTGCCATTGGTGGCTGTCGTATTGAGAGAATGTTCGGGAAAGTAACGTTTACTGGACTTCCTTTTAGCTCCAAGCTGCCAAACCTTGGGGGTCTTGGGGTGGTATCTGGAGTGAAGAGATGTCGCAACAGTCTTGCCCTGGAGGGGAGAGAGGGGCCGTGACAGTGGCCCGTGGTGTTTCCCTGCCCTGGGGTCCCCAGCACCCCCTGAGCAGGCAGGACCGACGGGAGAGGCTCCATGGGGCTTGACTTTGTACTGCCAGGGATGAACTTTGCTCGAAAGTGCTCTGTAGGCAGAAAGAGGAGTAGAAAAGGGCTTTCATGCGCTATTTCAGGATTGCTGGCCCTGAACATTTATCACTTACTGATGCATATAATTTGCCTGATGACTCAGTTTCATATATTTTAGTTTCCAAAGATAAACAGTTTTTGCATATTTCCTGCAAACGGGGGTTATATTTAATAATCTCAGGGTAGGAGGCCTGGGTGCTGGAGACAAGGCATTCGAGGAAGGCAGAGGGCTTGGGGCAGCTTGGGCTCAGCTGGGGTCATGGCACAGGCTTGGAATTTTGGCGGGTGGTGTTTGACCTGCAAGGCCTATGGGCAGAGAGGCGAAAAGCTGGCCCAGAGATACACTGGTTTTGGAGGTGGTGGATGGAGTGGGTACGGCCTTCGACCTCTTTACAGGCCCACTGGGCTGTGGTCAGGGGCAAGGCTGGGCTGGACGTCAGCGTGGGAGCCCTGGGGTTTTGAGCCAAGGCAAAGAGGCTCCCCTGCTGTCCACAGAGTCCAGACCCGGCCCTGGCTGGCCGACTCACTGCATCTGGTCACAAGCAGGTTGGCTTGAAAGGAGTGACACATCCACTTTAATGACAGTCAGAACCCTGAGTTGGAGCCCTGGGAGGCGGTCTGGAAGCTCTGGGAGACAAACCTGCCAACAGCAGGGGCAAATGTGGGCTCCAGCTCCGGCTCTGTTACTGACTTGGGTGCAACTTGGACAGAGAGTTTAATCATTTTGAATCTTGACAGTAATATTTACCTGATGGGGTTCCTCAAAAGTTCGGATGATATACGACACGGAAAAGCACCTAGCGCAATGCCTGGCACAGAGTGAATGCTCCACAGATGCTTCCCCCCAAATGTGTACTTAGAGGTGTATTAGATACTCAGGGTGATTGAAAATATGTGCTATGCGTTTCTCTCCTTAAGGACTTTATGTCTAGTTAAAAAAGCAAAGCACACCTTCAAGGAAGTTCAGCTGTGATGGTCAGAGAGGGCCCGATTCGGTTGTCGTATTTGTCAGGTCTTGTGGTGGCAAGCGACAGAAACCCAGCTCAAACGGCTTGGGCAGATTCTTGTGACCAAACGGGCCAAGGGTATCCTCCTCCGCAACTGGCTTCAGGGGCCCAAGTGATGTTGCTGGGACTTGGCCTTGCTCCTGCTGTCTCCTGGAGGGCTCCATCCTCAGGCAGGCTGTCCCCACGTAGCACCAGGCTGGCTGTGGGAAGCTCCAGGCTCACATCCACCTTCTCAGAAGTGTCAATGAGAATAAATGCTTCCCTTTCCCTTCAGCCCCAGTGAAAGGCTTAGAAGTGAATCTTGTTGACTCAGCCTGGCTTGGGCCATGTGCCCATCTTTGAACCAACATCTATGGCAAAGGGGCTACCAGATGGGCTGGGTGGTAGATTGTCTTCATTCTCCTTTCCTATCAGAGGATTATACACCCACTCCCTCCCAAGCCACCTGGCTTGCAGTGTACCTCCCCTCCCCACTGACCTTGAGCTTGGCGAGGGACTTGCTCTGCTCAGTGGCATGCAAGCAGATGTGACGTGTGCCACGGCTGAGTGGAAGCTTTAAGAGAGTTAACGTTAAGGTTTCCGCCAGCCCCCTTCATCTTCTCCCTCTGCCACTAGGAGGTGCTGTCACACACAGCGGCTGTATCCAAAACTAAAAAAGACGCCAGAACAGAGCTCCCGCTAACCTGAAGCCTACGTGAAATGCAGGCGAGAAATAAACGTTTGCCACTGTAAGTCCCTGAGATCTGTCTGGGGATCATTTGTTACTACAGCACCACTCAGTAAAGGCTGACTGATACAAAGAGGGAATGGATGCTGGGCAGGCAGAAGCAGCAGACGTGTCCCAGAGAGGCAAGAAGGTGATAAAATCTAAAAGCTCTGTGAATTCATAGTCCCCAGGACAGACTTAGGACTTGAAACAGAGGTGGCCTATCGGCATTTGGTGAGTTTACTGAGGCTGCTGAATGAGGCGGCTCAGAACTTGGTTCTCTAGGCCCTTTCTACACAGGCCAGACTGAGCGTTGTCCCAGATCCAGTATTCTCCAAGGGCTCCCTTTAAAACACAGTCCTGGGGACTTCGCTGGTGGCACAGTGGTTAAGAGTCTGCCTGCCAGTGCAGGGGACATGGGTTCAAGCCCTGGTCCGGGAAGATCCCTCAAGCCGTGGAGCAACTAAGCCCGTGCACCACAACTACTGAGCCTGCGCTCTACAGCCCGCAAGCCACAACTACTGAGCCTGCGCTCTAGAGCCCACGAGCCACAACTACTGAGCCCACGTGCCGCAACTAATGAAGCCCACACACTTAGAGTCCATGTTCCGCAACAAGAGAAGCCACTGCAATGAGAAGCCCGTGCACCACAAAGAAGAGTAGCCCCCGCTCGCCGCAACTAGAGAAAGCCCGTGCACAGCAATGAAGACCCAATGCAGCCAGAATAAATAATAAATAAATAAATAAATAAATTTATTTAAGAAAAAAAAGTCCATGGGGCTTCCCTGGTGGCACAGTGGTTGAGAGTCCGCCTGCCGATGCAGGGGACACGGGTTCGTGCCCCGATCCGGGAAGATCCCACATGCCGCGGAGCGGCTGGGCCCGTGAGCCATGGCCGCTGAGCCTGCGCATCCGGAGCCTGTGCTCCGCAACCGGAGAGGCCACAACAGTGAGAGGCCCGTGTACCGCAAAAAAAAAAAAAAAAAAAAAAAAGCTCACAGTCCCGGTCGTATTACTTCCTTGCTTAAAATCCCTCAGCAGGTCCCCACGGCCGCAGTCCTGACCCCCGAGCAGGCCACACATGGCCCACCTTGACCTGTCACAGAGCCTAGTCACGGTGCATGCCGGTAAACCACCCCCCCTTCTTGGCTGCATGGGGACAAACCCGCCATCACGCCCCAGCCGGACTATGGCTATAACCCCTGAACTGCTTCTGCTCAGCCCCTCCAACCCACTCTTCACTCAGCCGCTCACGTGATCCTCTCCAGATGTAATCACGTCATGTCGCCCACCCACACTGAGCTGTCACGTGTTCAGTGAAACCCAAACTCCTTGCGATGGTGAGGATTTTCCCAAGCTGACCATGACCCCGAATCCCATCCCCCATGTTCTCTTTTTGCGGTACGTGGGCCTCTCACTGTTGTGGCCTCTCCCGCCGCGGAGCACAGGCTCCGGACGCACAGGCTCAGCGGCCATGGCTCACGGGCCCAGCCGCTCCTGGCATGTGGGATCTTCCCGGACCGGAGCACGAACCCGTGTTCCCTGCATCGGCAGGCGGACTCTCAACCACTGCGCCACCAGGGGAGCCCCCCCCATGTTCTTCTTATGGTGCTGCCCTGACACTCCTCTCATTGAGAGGTGGGGTCTTTTTCCCCTCTTTTTAAATTTGGGAGAACTTTGGACTATGGTGGAAAAGACACTCTTTCTGAGGGCAGATCGTATCACAGGTGATGCAGCCTGGTTTTCATGGGACACTCATCCTTGGAACCCAGCCACCACGCTGGGAGAAAGCCTGAGCAGCCTCTGGAAAGGCCCACATGGAAGGGAACTCAGACCTGTAGCGCAGAACTGTAGCCAACACATGAGTGAGACATCTTGGAAGGGAACTCTTCAGCGCCCCTGTCCAGCTGCCCCAGCTGACACCACGTGGGGCAAGGACAAGCTTTTTCTCATGAAGTTGCATATTCATGAGAAAAAGAAATGACCATGGCTGTTTTTGTTTTTTAAATTAATTGTTATTGGAGTATAGCTGCTTTATAATGCTGTGTTAGTTTCTGCTGTACAGCAAAGTGAGTCAGTTACACGTATACATGTATCCCCTCTTTTTTAGATTTCCTTCCCATTTAGGTCACCACAGAGCATTGAATAGAGTTCCCTGTGCTCTACAGTCTGTTCTCATTAGTTATCTATTTTATACATAGTAGTGTATATATATCAGTCCCAACCTCCCAATTCATCCCAACCCCCTTCCCCACCTTGGTATCCATATGTTTTTTCTCTACATTTGTGTCTCTGTTTCTGCTTTGCAGATAAGTTCATCTGTACCATTTTTCAAGATTCCACATATAAGTGATATCACACGATATTTGTTTTTCTCTTTCTGACTTACTTCACTCTGTATGACAATCTCCAGGTCCATCCATGTCTCTGCAAATGGCACAATTTTGTTCCTTTTTATGGCTGAGTAATATTCCATTGTATATATGTACCACATCTTTTTTATCCATTCCTCTGTTGATGGACGTTTAGGTTGTTTCCATGTCCTGACTCTTGTAAATAGTGCGGCAGTGAACATTGGGGTGCATGTATCTTTTTGAATTATGGTTTTCTCAGGGTATATGCCCAGTAGTGGGATTGCTACATCATATGGTAGTTCTATTCTTAGCTTTTTAAGGAACCTCCATACTGTTCTCCATAGTGGTTGTATCTACTACACAGATACCATGCAGGGAGGGGGAATTCACTCTCTCTGCCTGAGAAGCTGGGACATCTGTCTTCTCCTACCCTCAACTGGGACTTACACCATCCACCCCCCGGTTCTAGGAATTACACCACTGGCTTTCCTGGGTCTCCTGCTGCAGATGACAGATCATGGGACTTGTTAGCCTTCATAATCACATGAGCCAATTCCTTATATCTTATATATCTATACCTATATCTATAGCTGTATCTTTCTAACTCCTATTGCTTCGGCTTCTCTGGAGAACCCTAACATACCATGTCTCCCCAACTTTTTTTAATTGAAGTGTAGTTGATTTGCAATGTTGTGCTAGTTTCAAGTGTACAGTAAAATGATTCAGCTATATATATATATATTATATATATATAAATATATATATTCCTTTTCAGATTCTTTTCCCTTATAGGTTATTACAAAATATTGAGTATAGTTCCTTGTGCTATATAGTAGGTCCTTGTTGGTTACCTATTTTATATATAGTAGTGTGTGTCTGTTAATCCCAAACTCCTAATTTATCACCCCCCCTTCCCCTTTGGTAACCATAAGTTTGTTTTCTATGTCTGTGAGTCTATTTCTCTTTCGTAAATAAGTTCATTTGTACTATTTATTTATTTATTTATTTATTTATTTTTGCAGTACGCGGGCCTCTCACGGTTGTGGCCTCTCCTGTTGCGGAGCACAGGCTCCGGACGCGCAGGCTCAGCGGCCATGGCTCACGGGCCCAGCCGCTCCACGGCATGTGGGATCTTCCCGGACCGGGGCACAAACCCGTGTCCCCTGCATCGGCAGGCAGACTCTCAACCACTGCGCCACCTGGGAAGCCCTGTACCATTTTTTTAGATTCCACATATAAGTGATATCCTATGATATTTGTCTTTCTCTGCCTGACTTACTTCACTTAGTATGATAATCTCTAGGTCCCTCCATGTTGCTGCAAATGGCATTATTTCATTCCTTTTTATGGCTGAGTAATATTCCATTGTATATATACATATACCACATCTTCTTTATGCATTCATCTGCCTATGGACATGCATTCCCCAACATTTAAACTGGTGCTTGGCACGTAGTAGCAACATGACAAATATTTGTCAGATGAACGGACAGCTCTGCTTTAAGCAGCCTCTGAGGTCCAGGCTGCTCTGTTTCCATAAGGCTGCTCCAAAGCTTCTTCTTTATCGTTCGTGCTCACCCATTTCCAAAGACTCTGCTCAGCATGTCCTCCTCCAGGGAGCCTCGACCCTCCGGGCTGGGCCAAGTGCTGTCTGCTCCCCAGCAGCTCTCTGTGCCCGGCTGTCACAGCACTGCCCTGTGATAGCGAGGCCCCCTGTGGTGGCTCCCACCTCCCACAGGCTGTCAGCTCCCTGGGGACACGGAGCCTCGCAGCCTGGGTGTGAGGTCAGCTAGGACTCTGGAATACCACCCAGGCGAGGCTACTCGGGGGCAGGGGGCAGGGTAGCTGGCTCTCCCGGGGTCAGGACCCTGCACTGTGTCAGGTGGACCCGATTCCTGCCTCTCAGCTTCTGTGTTTGTTCCTTGCTGTCCTCCCTCAGTGGTTAGCTAAGCTTTGGAGGAAGTTACGGCCAGATTCAGGTGTGATCGGGGAAGCTCTGGAAGGAGCTGGGTCTCCCCGTGTCCCCTGTGGTGGGCAGGGAGAGGCAGCCTCAGAGATCCCCAAGGGCCAGGGCTGAGACTCAGGGGTCAGAGCAAGGGTCACTCGGTCTCGCAAACTTTCTCACTCAGAGATTGTCTTTTCAGGGATAGACTAGGATGTGGTTCTGGGATGTGCTGTCGTTGTAGCCATTTTCCTGGTGGAAAACACGAGGAGCAGTGGTCCTCCCCTGCTGGGGACCCGTGGGCCGCCGGGGAGATGGCGCTGCCCAGCCCGAGCATCTGCGGCCACTCCTCCCCCCGAGGATCTAAAGCGTGCACTTCCCCACTGCTCCTCACACCTTCATCACGCTGCAGGCCTGGCGGAAGCAGTGCTAGACACTGTGGCCAATACTTCTTCTTCTTCAGAACCAGTTCTAATGACACCCTGCGGGTAGGTGTCATTGCCCCCATTTTCCAGATGAGGGGCCCGAGGCTGAGAGAAGTGAACCAGTAGAGGCAGAGCCAGGACCCGAGCTGTGCTTGGGCCCCTCCGCAGTCCTCTGGCACCTTCCGGTGCTCCCTCCCTGCTGCAGGCCCATCTCCTCCCCGCAGGAGGGAGGTTGGGTTTCCTCTGCCAGGGATGACAGCTCATCTCCTGGGTTCAGAGACTCATCTGCAGGGTACAAAGAGCTATTGTGCTCTTGTCCGTTCAACACACAAGGACATCAAGACCCAGAGAGATGAAAATGGACTTAGCAGCACCCCTGGGTGAGCCCAGCTCCTGACTCCAAACCCCGGTCTGTTAAAAGCCCAAAGCTGGGCAGAGCTGCCAGGGCTGGTGCGTGGGGATGCGGACGGTCTCCTGCTCCTTCCCTCTCGGCCGCATCCACATGTCTGCTCAGCTCCTTTCCTTCTTCTCCAGCTCCTCTCTCCACCCCAGGACCTTAGCATGTCCCCTTCCCTCCGCCTGGAACAGTCTCCCCTCTTTGCCCACCCCTCCTGGCTGTTCTTACACTGCCTATTCTGTGAGATGCACTGTCATCATCACTTTCTCTGGGCATCCTTCCCTGACACCCGCAGACCAGAATTCTTTTGCGTTTGTCCTTTAAAGCCCTCATCACAAGAGCAACGATTCACTTCAGGCCCTGCCCCCCTCGTAGGTCATCTCCGTGGGGCGGGGGCCAGTGCCGTGGTGTCCACCTCTGTCCTCACACCTGGCGCAGGTGACTCTGAGAGGTGGTCGATACCCCTGTGCAGGGTGGATGGATGGATGGATGTTTCTATTCCCTTACTGAGGCCTTGAAACCAGCAATGGTGGGGTCAGTGCCTCCACAGGTGCCAATGATCCCGGGAGGACCCCCAGAAGGTGACCCACATACCCGTCCCTGTGCTGGGCAAAGCCTCCTCTGAACTAAAAATGAGATCCCTCTTTCTCCTCCCCTGCCCCTCGCTCAGTCCTACATCAGAAGCCACATTGGAGGCAATGACCCAACTGCCTCGTGCCCTTCCAGGGCCAGCCTGAAATGTCGTGTCCACAGCCTTTCTTGGAGGGGGATGTGCAGAGCAGAGGCCGAGAGGGGCACGTGTCTCTAGACTGACCTCTGCTGTCCCCGCCACGTTGCCTCTGTCGGTAACTTGTAAGGTTCTCTGGGCAGCACGTCGGGGAGGCGTGGAGCCTGGCAGGTGGAATGAGGCCGCCCAGGGTGGGGTGGGGGGCGGAGTCTGCATTGTGCGGCTGGGTGGCCCAGGGCAACTTGCCTGATTCTCTGAGCCTCAGTTTCCCCCTGGGGAGCATGGAGGCGATGATGCGTGATCGGTGTGGGTGCGGGGGAAAGTCACTGCACGGTCTTCCTCACAGGCACCATGACTCGCAATCGCCACCGTCATTGCTGTCCTCCACCTTTGTGCTCTTTTCCAAAACACTTTCTCACCTAAAGGGATTATTCGAGGACCTGGAGCCCCCTCCTCTCCCACCGTGAACACCCTCCCCCCGCCGCTGTCCCTGTGGAGTCAGGGCACCAGGGGCCTTAGAACGAGTTCTGGCCCATGTGTCTGCTTTGGGGGCCCAGCCTTGTCCATGAGTGTGTGTCTGGTGTTAGCAAGGGCCCGGCACAGAGAAGCTGTGTGCTTCACCTTTGCTGAGTGAAAGCACGGGCTGAGGTCTTGGTGAGCGAAGGGGAGAGATGCCACCATCCTCCTCATTTACACGGAGGGACCGCTACCTAGTTCTCCCCACTTCGGCAGCTCCCAGGTGTTTCTCTGGCACTCCTCTTGTTTGGTCCTTTGTGGACGGGAAGCAAAATGACCCATCTCATCTAAATCCAAGCTCTTTCTCCCCTTTCCGTGCCTGTCCAACTGGCCGCCCCCCTCCCCAGCCTCCTGCAGGCCCAGTCCTGCCAGGCCCTGAGCCACTGGGCGCCCGGCTGGGAGGGTTCTGGAACTCCTCCCCTGCTGCCCAGGGATCTGGGTGCCCGTGAAAAATGAGGGGAGCCTCCCTCCCCAGCCCAGCCCAGCACCTCTGCCCCAAGCCCCCGACATGCTGCCTATTGTATGGTCACAGGATTTTGACTATGTCTTTTTATATATATATTATTTTCTGACTATAAAACTGATAAGTGTCTATTGTGGGAAATTTGGAAAACACACAAAATGACAAAGAAGAGAGTAACAGATAGCTACTGTTACCACTCTGGCATGTTGAATTTGTGCTGTGACTGCATCTCTTTGCTTTTCTTGCTTATGTTTATTTTATTTTATTGAAGGATAGTTGATTCACAATGTTGTGATTAATTTCTGCTTACAGCAAAGTGACTCAGTTATACATATGTATTCTTTTCCATATTCTTTTCCATTATGCTTTATCCCAGGATATTGAATATTATTCCCTGTCTTGCTTCTGTTTTTGAGGTTTCCTCAACTTTGCCCTCTGAACTGTCTACCGAAGTTAAAATTTCTTCAGCCATGTTTTTATTTATTTTATTTATTTATTTTGTTAATTTAATTTTTATTTCATTTTAAAGTATAGTTGATTTTCTTTCTTTAGAATTTTTATTTATTATTATTATTTTTTAATTAAAAAAATTTTTAAACATCTTTATCGGAGTATAATTGCTTTACAGTGGTGTGTTCGTTTCTGCTTTTCAGCCATGTTTTTAATTTCTTAGGTCCTTTTCTTCCCCTCTGGTTGTTCCTTTTGTTATTTTGTTAGCATCCAGTCTTATTTATCAGATGTGGTATTTTTTATGATTTCTGTTGCGGTTTCCTTATAATTTTTTTTCTTTTTCTAACTTTTGGATTAAAGGCTTTTCTCCAGTTCCGGTGATCACGCGTGGTGATCCTTGGCTGTCCATCCGTAGTTAAGAGTGAGGCACTAAAAAGCTGAGTGGAAGCTCTGGGTGCAGGGGCGGGGCCTGTGCGCTGACGTTTCTCATAGAGGATGACTGGATGCCGATCTGGTCATTTTTTTGGCAGGTTCCCAACTGTCAGGATCTGTAGATTTTCCCTCTTGGACGCTGTCCTCAAAGGGGAATCTCCAAATCTCCCGCTGGGGCTGGGGCTGTGCGTGGAGGACAGGCAGGGACTGAACCGAGTGAGGACCGGGCGCCAGTGTCCCATCATATTCTCCAGGCAAGCTTTCTTAACCCCCTGTTTTCAGTAGGGTGTTCACTGTGCCTGAGGTTGTTGAACCACATCCTTGTTCATTTTTACCACAAAGTAAACTTTATTCCAGTCTTCTCCTGGTGGTAGGAGGGGCAATTTCAAAGGTGCACAGGATGGGTGTGGGGAAGGATAGCTGGTTTGCCTGGGACCATCTTGGTTTTAACATCATAAGCCCTACATCCGGAAACCCCTCAGGCCCAGGTGACTGGGACAGCTGGTGGGCTTGCTGTCCTCGCTCTGACTTTCCACCCGTCCTCTGTCTTTAGACCCATCTTAGCCTCCAGTCTTCAGTTCGTCCTTGGTCCTTCTGGCTCCTGGGTCTGGCTGGGCTTCTTTGAGGGACCTTGCTTACTTCTTGTTGCCCACCCTCCTCCCCACCCCTTGAAATCAATTAAATTTTAGTTCTCTAGTGTGTTAAGTCACTTACCACTGACCCATCAACCGTCCATCTTCCAAAATTTTGTTGACCTCTCTCATCGGCTGGGTAGTCAGCCCTGCTTTCTTTGTTCTTACGTGTTTTTAGCTGTTTTGTTCTCTTACCATCATTTAGGTGAGGTTCCTGAAACCAGAATAAATGCACATCTTTCACTCCTTTTGCCTAATGGCCAGGCCCTCTATGCTTCCATTTCAGCCACCATCCACTGGCCTCTCAGCTCTGAGACTGACCACCACACCTCCTCCATCCCTAGTCCCTAGTTCCGCTATTTCATGATACTAAGTCTCTTCTAAAACCACAGCTGTTGAATTTTAGTTCTATATTTAAATGAATCCACTCCCTGCCACTGATGCTTCCACCGTACTTCTTTCTTCTTTTGTTTTATTGAGTTATCATGCTCATTAGCTGTTCAATAATGAGGAACCTCCTTCTCTTTCCAGAATTATGTTTCCTTGTAGGCCAGGATCTTTGTTTTTCTGTCTTTCTCTCCTTTTCGATCACTTTCCCCTGAGGATTGCTGCATGGGTGCCCTGTTAATATTGTCAGATTTCCTCCACTGGGGCAGCTCTGCCCAGGCCTCGTGGGCTGCATTCAAATGCACTTGGGGAAATACCTGGGGGTGCGTGGGTGATGCCCTGTCTCCTTTCCCAGAATCCTTCAGATCAGTTTCCTTTCAAGCTGCAGGCTGGGGGTGTGTGGATTTCTGTCCACTTTTCTATAACTTCGGGATGGTTGGGAGTGGGGGACGATTCAGCTGAGGGAGTGGGAGGTCTTTGTCAAGATGGGGGCGCTGTACTCCATGGTCTACGATTACATAAAGGTCCTCTGCAAGGGTTTTCTTCCTTGGTTTGGGGTGGATCCCTTCCCATGATGGGCTTTAGATGGTTCTCCAGTTTGGAGTGGCCCTGAGGGCTCCCTTCTGTTGAGTTGTGGGACCCCCTTCTAACCCTGTCTCTGCTGGGCCATTAGGGATCAGGGCTGAAGAAGGGAGTGGCAGGTGGGCCCCTGAAGTGAAGGCCTAGAGAGCGTGGGGCAGGGACAGGGAGAGTGGCTAGGGGCTGGACATTCGGATGCCTGGGCCCGAGGGTGATGTCCAACTGGCCATCGTTCACTCTGACTTACATTTTCAAGACCCTCCTGCTTGGGCCACATAACCGAGAATGGTCCATGGGTGGTCAGTAGCCTGGCATGTGCCCCGTCTGGGAGAACTCCTTTGAGGGGTGTCATGTGGGTGCTCAGAAGCTATGGGAAGGCAGGGGACCGGCCCCAGCCCATGATCGGGGCTGATGTGCTGGGTGGACTGTCTGAGCTCCAAGCACTGACCCCTCACAGAACCCCCCTCCCACAATTCTCAGACCTCAGGTGTCACATCACCCCTCCTTCCTCACTCTGTGGGCCCCATCCATCTGCAGGCCCAAGGGGACCATGGATGACCAGAGGGCTGGAGAAAATGACTGCCCATCCCTGGTCCACTGGACCAGCCTGACAACAGAGGGGAATGGTCACCCCAGGTAACTCTGTTATAGACCCCAGCTGCCCAGAATGAAGAGAGTTGCGGTGAATCTCCCTGCCCCCCACCTCCTCTGAAAGTGGACCTTGGGCTTCAATGCCTCTCCTCCTGGGAGCTCATTCCAGACACTCCAAGGGAGCGGCGTTTCCCCTTCAGTCCTCTCCTTGCCGCCCTGCTTTTATTGTCTCCACATACCTATTGCTCTGGGCTGCGGGTGCCTGTCAATGTGTCCATCTACCCCTCCCAGTGCGGGTACTGTATCCCATTCCCCCACCCAACCCAGTGCCCGGCACATAGTAGGTGCTCACTCTATTGAACAGACAGATGACTTCACTGAAAGCAAATAGGTCTCATCTTCACCGGTGCCTCTCCACCTGCCCCCACACACACCAGAGACCACACACACCGGGGCATGCCTTTACCGAGCGGGCGATTTTAAGGCTAATAGGATTCATTCATAATCACATAGTTAAGTAAAATTTATGTTTGGTGGAATCAGCCGGGCTCCCTGAGGGCAGCATAAACCAGAGGGATGCTGGGTTTCAAAGTCCCGTCTCCCCGTTTAAAATAGTTTGTCATTCTTTTGTGGCGATGGTTAAGAGCTCCTGGAGGCACATGGTTGCTTATTTACTGATCCACAGATGACGGATGGTATATCCCTGCTTTGTTTGGAAGGGAAAACTTGAACAGCTTGTCTGCACCTCTCCACTCGGACATTAAATCAACATGGCTCTATTAGTGGCCTTGGGATACCAGCTGAGCTGTCTCTGAGCCTGTCACCGTGATGTCTTCATCTGTAACCAGAGCAGACGTGAGCTCCTGGCAGCTTCGGGAGGTGACAACAAATCCAATTAGCTCCTCTCCACGGCTCTGCAGTACCACTGCGAAACGGCCTGATGGGGAGGGTGCCTGCGGTACCCCGCACAGTGGGACGTGGCGTTCGCGGGAAGCAGAGAGAGGGAGGGAGAGAGAGAGAGAGGAAGGGGAGGGAACAAAGGGACCCGAGCTTAATTGTTGGAGTGACTTTCTGCGTGAGTGGAGAGACCTCGTGCCAGAGCGGCCTGAAATGGGCCAGCCCCTGCGGGTCTTGGATGGCTGACGAGGCCGCCAGAAGCCCAGCTGATAGAGTCAATCCCTACTTGAAGCCGTGCTTGACTTTGATACTGGTTGTCTTGCAGCATGTCTTGATGCTGGACGAGCCAGTATCCCATTCCCTTCTTCCTCTGCCTCCTTTCCTGCACATCTCCTGTTCCCGGTCCACGCACGGTCCGGAAAATAACACAACTTTGGGTGCTGGTGGGAGGAGAAAATTGGGTATCTCTCTTGGTCAAGGTGGGACCCAGAAGACAGGTTCTGTCTCTCGGAAGTGATGGAGGCGGGGGTGGGTGCATGGGCTGGGCGCAGGATGGGGTGACATAGCGAGGGGAGAAGGTGCTGGAAGGAAGAACTGGGGACCGAGGTTGCAACTTAAAGCATCCGGTGGGCGTAGAGGAGGCGACGCCGGGTGCAGGCACTTGGCGGCTTACTCTGCGTGGAGAGGGTGGAGGGAAAAGGAAAAAGAAAGAAGAAAAAGAACAACCTGCCCCCCAAAGCCCACCTCAAGGCAGCTCGCCGGGCTGAGAGCTCACGGAAGTTTCCGAGTTCCCGGGAGGAGCACAACGTGAATGGTCTCGTGGGTCACTTATTTCTTAAGGATGACTCCGTTGCAAGCTCTGGGATGTTTCCCGCCACCACCCAGGCCTGGGTGCCCTTTCTGGAGTCAGGAGTTCTCTGAGCTCCACGAATAGCCAGAAATGGAAGGGGAGAGGGAGGCAGGAACTGGGATGACGTGGAAGGGGACCCTTGAGATCTCGGGAGGAATGGGGCCAAGAAAAGGGGGAAGGAGAGGAAGGAGGAATGGGCCCTCTGAACACTGCCATCGCTGTAGACCTAGTTGGACAGGGATGTCTGGTCTGCATGGCCCTGCCCCGCCCATGGGAAAAGGGGGTGGGCAGAGCGATGATGGAGTCAGGAGCCCTCGCCTGAGCTCACCCACCAGCTGGGCTGCCTCCCACACTGCCCTCACCCTCTCTGAGCTTCCGTTTTGCATGTTAACAGGAGTGAAGAGGGACAGAGCCCTTCTCAGAAGGTTGCCTGGAGGGAACTATAGGGGCAGCACCCGACAGGTACTCAGGTGTGTTTTTTTTCCCTTTTTGGCCTCATCTTTCTGGTTCTTCGGGGAGCGCCAAGATGGGGAAACAGGTCCCTGCCGGCAGATGCCAGCCCTCAGAAATGCCTTCGGAGTTTCAACCACATGAAATGGGCCAGAGTCACTTCCAGGAAAGGGCTCGGTGCATGGGCTCCTTCCCGGGAGGGGCAGCGAGCAGGAATTTGTAATCATCGCCTGCTGGAGCCAGCGGGAATGGAGTCAGTGGCTAATGGCTGGCAGTGCAGGGGTCTCTGCTGCCAGCTCGCCAGTGCGGCTGTCGCTTCCTGCCACAACCTGGTCCCATCTACCTGTGGGGGGCTGGCAGCAGCAGGGCCTTCGGGTGAGCGATGGCAGGGGGAGAGGCGGGAGAGGGGCGGGGCCGGGAGATGGCCTTGGGGTCCTTCTTTCAGGAGCAGTTTGCTGTGAGGGCACGTCTTCACAGTCCAGCTCATTCCAGATTAATTGGGCAGGGTATGGAGGCAGCTGGCTGTTGTGCAGAGCAACCAAAGATTCCGAGTGCGCTGGTGCACCGGCCGCCTTCTGGAACCGGCCCAGCGCTGCCAGGCACAATTATTTTCAGCAATGTCTTTCTGCCACCGAAACTTAGGACTGTGGACTTTGGCACGCGAGCTAAGTGCCGATTTGCAAGCTCACAGATTGACACGATCCTTGATGCGAGATGTTGTACCGGGGCCAGATGACAGGGAGACGGACCCCACCCGCTGCCGCGTGGTGGTTGGGCATGCTTGACGTGTGTCTGTGTGCGCGTGTGTGTGTGCGTGTGGGAGGAGGTGAGAATGAGGCTGTGGGAGCCAGGGACCAGCTCACAAAGGGTCTTACAGACCTACTGGAGAGTTTGGACTTCAGCCTGTGACAATGAGAAGGACCTCACTCATCTCAGCCGTCAGTCCCTCCAAAAAGTCTCACAAGGTCCACAAGACCCCGTCAAGGGGCCCTGGGTGCTCCCACTGTGTCATTTGCTATCTCCCATAGTTTGTAATGTGTATGGTAATTCACTCTTTCCCTGCTGTTACCATGAGGTATTGAGCTTCTTGAAAGAAGAATCGTGTTTGTTCGTAACAGTTCCCCAGCACCCAGCACAGGGCAGATGCGTTAGACCGAGTCGATGTCGGTGGAATGGTCCGCGCTTGATGGGAGAAATACAACCAGGTCATCAGTTAGTGTGGGCACCTGGGCCCAGGAAACCACATGGATAAAACCTCAGTGGTCCAGATAAGAGATGAGAAGGCTTGAGCTTGAGAAGAAGAGGTGGAGAGGAGGTGACGTATGAGCAGATGTTTAAGAAGTCGAATGAACAAGATCTGGCCACTCTTTCCACGTGAGGCGCCAGAAGGGGGGAGTCCAGGATGACTCCCCTTTTCCGTTTTGGGTGGTGGATGGTGGGCACACAGGCAAGGGAGGAGCAGGCGTTTGGGAGAGAGGAGTTCACCTGTGGGCGTGCAGAGGCTGCAGGGGTGCCTGTGGGACATCCAGGTGGAAAATTCCCATCCTCTCTATGGGTCTGGACCTCCAGGAGGTACCTGGATTGGAATTACATGGGCCATCACCCGTGACCGTGGAGGAGCGTGGGCGAGGACACCCAGGGAGTGGCTGAGAACTGAGATGGGAAGTCAGTGATGGGGGAAGGAAGCAGTTGAGACCTGGGAAGAGGAGTCTGCACAGGATCTGAGGAGGTGTAGCCAGAGAGCTGCGAGAAGGGCAGGTGTGAGTGATGGTGCCTCAGGACAAATGAGCAGTGTTCAGATGGGGAGCGGGGATGGGGGAGGCCTGAACAGCAGCCTTGGATGTGGTGTAAGTCGTCCCTGGAGACCTGGCTGTGTGCACTGTGGGTGGGGCTGCAGGGCGCCCCTGGTTACCAATGCGCTGCCACTTAGGACCACCGATCACAGCTGTGTCTGGAGCCAGGACCGAAGCACTGAGCGCTCCAGAGCCCGCCTTGGGGGAGGTGAGGATGGCTGGCAGTGGGGAGCCCAGGGCCTGGGGGTATTTATTCTGTTCAGGAGGGGAAGGTGGAAGAAGCCAGAAGACCACAGCAGAGTGGGTAATTCAGGGGAGGATCGGAACGTCAAGAGCAACTTCTCACTGAGTGAGACTGTTCCATTGTAAGATCTGCGGTGGCAGGAGCCATGGTGGTTGGGTCACTGGTGTGTCCCTAGTGCCTTGTATAGCACCAGACTCATAAAAGGTACTCAATGAATGTTCACTGGAGGAGTCAATGAACAAATGCTGATCCACTGAACTATGGCCACCCACGTGGGTAAGAGTATTAGCTGCTTAGCCCATAACGGGTGACCAACACCAACTCTATCTAGACCATAGCAATGGCCCGTGGCCTTTCTGACAAAGAGTGTACATTGCAAGAATGAACAGAAAAGGATAACAATTGAAAGATAAAGCAAAGAGCTGAGTGTTCACATTCTGTGTGCAGGCGTGTTCCCATGCAAGGCGATCCTACCTCAATGCATGATGCTAACATTTCTTCAACTTGCTACAAATCCCCCTTAGCCCGCTTCCCCCTTTATCTTCCTCCTTCATGGCTCCCTCTTGCCAAGAGTATAGTTTTAGTTTGAAATTGCTCAGGGTTGGATGCCAAGTGTATAAATTAGACCTATCTACTCACTCATTCTTCTCCTCAGTTAGAGACGCAGCAGCATCACTGGTCCAGTCACAGTCCTGCCTCCACACCCATTCTACTCCTCATAGCCACCAAATCTCATCTAATTAATGCATATCCCTTCAATTTCATGCTATATCTACATAAACGTATGCATTGTATGTAAATATTATATGGTATTACTTTTGTATTTAAAATATTTCCTTAAAATCGTATAATACTATACATTCAATTCTACAAGTTGTTTCTTTCCCAATCCACATACTCTTTGATTCATCCCGGTTGTAAATAGAGACTTAGTTCATCTTATAAGTTGCTGTATAGTTTTCCAATGCATGAACATGCCATTTTCTCTTCTCTAGATTCTCCCAATGATTAGCGTTTTCATTTTCAATTTAGCCATAACAAACGATGCTGTAGTGAACATTCTCGTACCTATCAGTTTGCATAAGAGTCTCTTGAGGGTGTACACTGAGAAATGGAATTGCTGTGCTGTGGAGTGTGTATGTGGTGGGTGCGAAAACACAGCCGCGCTAGTTTGCAGTCCCCCCGCCTCTTGTATCTTGGTTGGCCTCGTGACTTGCTTTGACCAACAGACTACCTTTTGATGGAAGGGGGGCTGCATCAACTCGTGTGACCCTGAGCAAGTCACCTGCTTGCCCCCCCCCAAGCCACCAGCAACTTGATTCCTCTGCTCTTTACTATCCCAGCTTCCCCTTAGGGCCAAGGTCCCTTCTTAGTGAGAACAGCTGTCAGCCTGACAGCCTCTCCACGGACCAGCCATCCAACAGGGAAGAGAATGAAAAAGGCAGAGCAGTTTTTATAGGCCATCATCCCTTCCAACCCACCGAGGCGAGGAGAGGCCTGATGGGGGAGGGTTTTCATGAGTGTGGCTCTGTTCCACGTATTTCTAAGCCTTTCTTCTCCAGAGAGTTCTTTAGCCCTTCTGAGAATGAGCTAATGATGCCTGGTAGCACTCCCTCGGAAGGACCAATGCTCCCTGCATGTGCTGGGCACATGGTCAGCCAGGAGTGTGACTAGGCACCTCGTGGGGGAGAAATTAGGGGAATCTCAGAGAAGATGCATCTTGGAAGGTCAATTTCTAACTTTCCTGTAGCCCCTTAAAACCCTCCTGGATCCAAGTTAGATGTGAAATTCAGCCTCTCAGCAACTTTCATGAACTGCCCCAGAAGCTCCTGGAACACACCCGGCTGTGTCCATCACACATTGATCCATGGCCACGCGAGACACCAGCTCAGGCCACCCCCCAAGTCTGCTTCCCACCTCAGCTCTGTCCAGTGTCATCTCCAGACAACCCCACCAGACATGGTCACATCACCTACAGCAGGCAAAGATGTCGTCTCTGCTCCAATAGGAGGGTCCAAACAAAACACAATTCACAGCACGGAACACCAAAATAGCAGCCCAACGTGCAAATGTGGCACTTAAAACCCTCTTTAAAATTTTAATTTTAATTTATTTATTTAAAACAATTTTAATTGAAGTATAGTTGATTTACATTATCATATAAGTTTCAAGTGTGCAGCACAGCGATTCAGTTTTATATATATATATATATATATATATATATATTCTTTTTCAGATTCTTTTCCCGTATAGGTTATTACATAATATTGAATATAGTTCCCTGTGCTATACAGGAGGACCTTGTTGGTTATCTATTTTACACATAGCAGTGTGTATTTAAAACTCTCTTCTGTGGGCTTCCCTGGTGGCGCAGTGGTTGATAGTCCGCCTGCCGATGCAGGGGACACGGGTTCGTGCCCCAGTCCGGGAAGATCCCACATGCCGCGGAGCGGCTGGGCCCGTGAGCCATGGCCGCTGAGCCTGCGCGTCCGGAGCCTGTGCTCCGCAACGGGAGAGACCACAACAGTGAGAGGCCCTGCGTACCGCAAAAACAAAACAAAACAAAAAAGCTCTCTTCTGTTTAAAAGTTAGACAAGTTTACCAGTCTCTTGTTTTTTAAGATCATTTTGGAGAAATTAAAATCATGATACACATACAGAGTCTCTCTCCTGTCCACACTGTCTTCATGTTTAATCAGTTCTTGCTCAAATGTGCTCGTCTGGGCATCTGTTTGAGCCTGGGTCCCCTTGTTTCTATCCCAACTGATGAAACCCCGCCATCACCCCATCTACATCCTCAGGGTCAAATGAGGGGTGAATCTCCTTCCTCAACTCAGCTTTCTCCAACTGCAAGTCCAAGAGGAAAGCAATACCTGACACTCCACCTCTGTACAGTTCCTTCACGCCTCTTCAGGACACCCTCCAGCTGTGCACTGATTAATTAACAACCGGATCTGAGATCCCAGAGGAGCCCGCAGCAGAAGCAGCTGACCACCTCTGATGGCCCCTGCTGACCATGTTCCTCAAGTCAAAACAGTGCCCTCAGAGCCCCATAGTGACCCCCTTTTTGGTGGCAGTCTAGATCTTTGGTCACAGAGAGCAGCTTTTTCCAGCTGGTGTACCTGGGAGGAGATAACCACATTCAGAGAACACAGACGTGAGCAAGCGCCCTGCCATCAGCTTCTATGGAGTCGCCGGGATTGCCCATCAGTGGGCCTGAAATGCAACTGGGGGCAATTTCTCAGCAACCAGTTGACTTGGGTTCCCTGCTCCCCCATTGCAAAGATTCTATTCCCTGAGGGAAAACCCACCATTCCTGGAAAATAGCCCCCAGAACACGTGGTGGAATTTAGGACTTTCTAAGTTGTGGTCCCGGAGTTTCCAGACTGGGACCGACATTGACTGTCGTCTTCATTCAATGTTAGTCTTCACCCACTCCATCACCTTTTCTGATGGGCACTTTCTCCTGTGCCTTCTGTTTTCCTGACACATGGATCCTGGACGGAGGGAGGGGTTGCCACTTCTCCTTGGGAACAGGATGCCCGTGGACCACGCGGCCGAGCTAAATCAAGTCGCCGGCCCCTCCATCACCACCCCCTGCCTGTTGTCCCGGTGGGGTGTGTGGTCTGTGGGACCAGCTCTCCAGCCCCTGCGGGGGTCCTGCGAAGCCCCTCCTCCACTCTGCCTTCTACTTGGCATTCTAGATGGACCTGTGCTCCCGCCTGTAGGGGTGACAGTTCCTCCCACTGCCCCGTGGACCTCGTTATTGAAGGCTGGGAATATCTAACAACTTTCCCGAGCCAAGCCTGTGCTCTATGAGGCCCAAAGAGAACCCCAAATTCTTTCACCTGCTGGGCATCCTTTCCCCTTCCCTTTACACCCCCTACTCCTCCCTGCAGCCTTCCATCCTGAGACCTCGGGGAACTTCTCCACCACCTTGGTGGCCCCAGTGGCCCAGCATGGTCCCCTCTCTTTCAGGCCATCCGACCCTGGCCCCGTCTCCCCCAGGTCCAGCCCTCTGTGGCTTCCATGCAGGCCTGGCTGGCTCGGAGCACTCCAGCTCCCCCGTTTTTCTGCCCCATAAACCTCAGGCTGCCGTGGTTTGCTGGCCCTTTCTCGTCCACATGATTCTTGTCTGGACTGAAAGATACAAAACTTTTCAGTTGACTCCACGTTTCCTTAAGTTTCTGATGATTCCTCCCACCAAAGTCAAGAGAGATTCTTAAGGGATAGTCTTCTGTCCACAGAGCACAGCGAACGCTGTCTCCTCCCTTTCCCTTCCCCAGGGTCTTTGTTGACTGTAAGATACACACTTGACTTTGAAGCTTCCTCCCGAAGCTTCTGACGCTTTCCTTTCAAAGCCAAGCCAGTGTCTCTAGTGAGGCTGCTTCCTCCGGGCAACAGATCTGGCTGCAGAGAGAGTCAAGGCCACATGTCTCACCCTCCCAGACGCCTTCTCAATCTTCCATCCATCCTGCTGTCTGGTGCAGGCGAGATGCCCAACCAGCAAATCTGCAGCAAGTACAGGAATGGACCGGGAAGGGCTCTGTCTCAAGATGGCCCGGAAGAGGTGCTGGTGTTTTGGCTCTGGGAGGGGAGGGGAGGGGACCCGCAGACAGGGGCCTTGAGGCAGCCTGGGAGGTCGGCCTGGCTCTGGGCCTGCCTCCTGCTGGCCAGCCGTGTGCTCTGATCAGGGCTGGGCCCGGCCGCCCACTCTCCCCTGAATCCCTCAGAGCTGGAGCCCACCCCGAGCCGAGCTGGGGGAGGGAATGAAAGAAACTCTCTTGCCAACGAGTTCTTCCCTTTTACGGTTTTTGGCCTGCCCCCTGGTGCTCACACAGCCGCCATCTGGCTCTCTCTGCTGCGGCCCAGCCCGCGCAGGCTCTCGGGCCTTCCTGGGAGGGGCTGTTTGCTGTGAAAACCCAGGGTCTGGGGGTGCAGCATGTGGCGTGCCAGGTGGAATTTCTGAAATTCAGGGACCGGCTCCCCAGCCAGGTTCCTGGCTGGCCTCTGTCGGCTCCTGAGGCCTCGGTTTCCTTCCCTGAGCCATGCGCGGAGCAGGCGGGTCCTCATCTAACATCTCAGCCCAGGGGGAGCGGGGCAAACTCGGAGCCGTCTTTGGGGGGCCACTGAACGCTACCTCTGGGCCTGCAGTCTGCTGGAGGTACACTCAGAATCCCACTTCATGGGCTGACAGCTTTTATGGACGGCCCCCCCTCGTGCTCCCCTCACACACATCGCCCCGATTTTATTTTTAAGGAAATAATAACAACAGCAGTGAGCTATTCCTTTGTATCGTTCCAATAAAGGAATAATTTAAAGGACCCGGCGCGCTGGAATTGCCCCTTCTTATCCTCACTAGGAAGGAGGACAGCCCGCCGTGATGGACCTGGGGCTCACCTTGGGGGACCACCGCTCCAAGGCCGCCCACCTTCCGGGGGCCCTGAGCCTCACCTGGTGCGGCCAGGAGCGGCTCAAAGGCACATTCCAAAGGTGCTGCAGCAGAGACTCACAGACTAGATCAAAGATCAAACAGGACACTTCAAAGGGAAGAAGAGCCACAGGACGAAGCCGGGCAGCACTCCAGTCCCCAAACGCGGGGACACAAAGGCTCCTCCCTGCCCAGGGCTCGGCCGCCATCCGAATCCCAGCCCAGAGCACCGGGGACGAGTCTTCAGGGACGATGTGACCAGTTCCCGCACTCTCCGTGCTCAAGCACTCGGAGGGGCTAATTAGTGCTTTTAATATGCAAATCAGAGCCTGAGCAGATTAAATCTAGGGGAAAAAAAACCAGCTGGTGAATATGTTATTTTAATTATTACTCCAAAGGAAATATGGGCCTGGCTTAAGCGGATGGCAGGTGGATGGGTATGAAGTTCCTGTGGAAGGACCTTGGTTAAGGGGAGACCAACCTAGAAAGGGAGACCTGGGGTCAGGGGAGGGCGCTGGGAGTGATTGGAGCCCCACTGGCTGGGCAGTCTTGGGCAAACTGTTTTTTCCCCTGGGGCCTCAGTGTCATCACTGATGACATCAGGAGCATGGATAAGATGATCCCATTCATTCATTCATTCATCCATCCATCCATTCATTCATTCAACAGATACTAACCGGCCACCTACCATGTGCCAGGCGCTGAGCCAGCAGCAAGTTCTATGCCCTAATGGAGCTTGTGTTGTATGGGGGGAGACTGGCCATCAACAAATAATACACAAGCAAAACAAGTCCAGTCGATGGAGGTATAAGAAAGAAACAAATCAGAGACCGTGCTAGAGACTAATAGGGAAAACTGCATTGTTTGCATAGCATGGTAAGCACAGCTTCTTACTGGAGAGGCCACTGCAGCTGAGACCTGGAGGATGAAATGGAGTTGGGGTGTGATGAGGACAATCCTCGTTTTTTTTCAGGGTGGCACTGAGTATCCCCATGGTGCTCCCATCTGACCCTTGGATGGTTGATCCAGTCTCACTGAACCCGGTCGCATTATGGGAAGTGAGAAGCAGGGAGGGACATGACATCTTCACGGTAAACAGAAAACAAATCCAAGTGAGCCGATCCTGACTCAGTTTCTCTTTTGAAACTAGAACGAGGAAGGAAAACTCATTGGGCCAAGTCTGTTTTCCCTTCCAGTGACTCAAGACCCTGATCAAGTAAATATTCAATAAATTTTTTCAGGGAGGCAGGTGAATCCTGCACAGATCTCCCTTCAGTGTGTGTGTGTGTGTGTGTGTGTGTGTGTGTGTGTGCACGCACATGAGCACGCATGTGCACAGCTGGTGCCCTTGGCTAGAAACATAACTTCCAGCACCTACATCCTTGGAAACTTGGAGAAAGCTTTCTAACAGGTTCCTACCCTCCTGCTAGGGACTGAAGCCAAAGAGGGCCCCCCAATATCCTTGACCACCAACAGGGCAGAGTCCACCTGACGTGCTGACAGGCTTGCCACTCTGATGCCTTGGGCCTGGCGCCTGACTTTCTGAGTGGGGTTTGCTTTTATGGGAAATGACAAAACAAAACTCAGAGATCAAGGTGTCTCATATCTTTAGTCACAAACAGAGGGACCTGAGTTCCACTTTCTTAGGTAAAGGAGCAGAATAATGGGAAAACAAATGAAAAATTCATTCTTCTCCATCGACGTTGCCTGGAGGCAGCAGGGGAAAAATTCTTTGCACAGGACAGAGAGTCAAGAAAGGTGGGTGGGGCTTCCATGGTGGCGCAGTGGTTGAGAGTCCACCTGCCAATGCAGGAGACACAGGTTCGGGCCCTGGTCTGTGAAGATCCCACATGCCGCGGAGCAACCAAGCCCGTGAGCCATGGCCGCTGAGCCTGCGCGTCCGGAGCCTGTGCTCCGCAGCAAGAGAGGCCGCGATAGTGAGAGGCCCGCGCACCGCGATGAAGAGTGGCCCCCGTATGCTGCAACTAGAGAAATCCCTCGCACAGAAACACAACAATAAATAAATAAATAAGTAAATAAATTAAAAAAAAAAAGGCGGGTGTCTGATGAATAAAAGACGGCCACAGAGGAGAGAGAAAGAAGAGAAAAGAAACAAGAGAGAAAGAGAGAGAGAAGAAAAACAGAAACGAGACAGAGGAGAGACCAAGAGACATGTCAGAGAGGAGAGGAAGCAGAAAGGGGTGGAGGGAAGAGGAGGTGAGGAACAAGAGGAGGGAGGGGAGACAGAAGGGGAAAGAGGAAAGGAAAGAGGAATGGAAGGGAGCAGAGAGGGGAGGCAGCTGGGTGGGTGTGGGCCATACACCCCTGGTGCAGGCAGGTGGGTGGCGAGGACCCCACACCAGCTCCCTCCAACTTGCCTCCCCCAGCTTGGCAGGTTGTCCACAAGGACCCACGGGCAACAGCCTGGACAAAACGATGCCTGCTTTCCAAGGAAACAAGTGTGCAGCACGTGTGTGCCCCCGGGCTCCCGTAGCATCAGGAGGAAGTGGGTCAGGGGCCGGACAGGGTGGTCCGTGGCCCACCTGCCCCAGATTCATGCTGATTGACCCTGGGCCCTGGCACCCCACTGGGCACAGCCTACCCATGGAGGTGGCACTATTATTAATACCCCCGTTTTAAAGACAAGAGAACCTTAAGAGAGTTGGAATCATCTGACCAAGGCCACCAGGTAACTGGTGACAGAGCAGGCAGGGCCCAGCGCATGGACAGTTACCCCACAGGCCCCCATCAGCCGACGGGTGCTTCCTGCCTTTTCTTCCATTCCTCAACTCTTCCCTCAGTTCAGCAGACGTTTTCTCAGTCTGTCCTCTGTGTCAGGCACTGCACAGGCTCAGGCACCGGACAATGGGGGCTCCTGGTTTGACAAGGAAGCAGCCCAGGGCCATGAGGGCTGGGGCAGGGCAGGGGAGGATTCCGGCTGTGGAGGTTGACTTCAGGCCAGCCCTGTGACAAGTACCCTGGTGTTACTCGTCGGTCCTGTGAGATGGGTGTCTCCCCCACTTGTCCAGGGTCTCAAGGTCAAGGCAGTGTAGGGCATAGCCAACAGGTGCTTGGGGAAGACTTTCTAGAGGAGATGATGTCTGAGTTTTGGAAGATGGCAGAGTTAGGTGAAGGATGGTAGAAAAGCCATAAGAGGAAGGAGGACCAGCACAGGCAGAGCTGGAGGTCAAACTGTGTGGGGTGTGTGTGCGGGAAAATAGAAGATGCTTGGTGCTAACTAGACTGAGTCTGGGCTGATAGGAGCGGAAGATGATTGGGTTGACAAGGGACAGGTCACAGAGGGTGAAGAGGCATCCCTGAAGAGTTTTAGGGAAGGGACAAAATGATTCAAGTTCCGGGAAGTTCCCTGTGGCTGCAGTGTGGAGCCGTCCGTCTCTGCCCCTTAGAGCTACAGATCTAGGAGATACCAGTGAGGAGCCTGCAGCAAGGATTCAGGTCAGAGACGACAGGTTCCACCCCAGGGCAGCGAGTCATCGTGTAGAGCAAAGCGGGCAGGTTTAAGAATTTTGTGGGGAGAAGAGTCGGTAGGACGGCTGAGTGTTTGGAAGTGGGGGAGGGACTTCCAGGTGACTCCCAGGTCTTGGCTTGGGCTGAGCAGTGGAAGTACCACCAACTGGGATAGAGAGGGGAAAGGGCAGCAGCATGTTTTCTAGACGTGGTGATGCTGAGGGACTTTGGGGACACTCGGCAGACAGCTGGATACAGATTGACACTTGGAGGACAGGCACAGATTTGAGAGTCATCAGCAAAGGATGGGGGTGTCACCGTGGGAACGAGACGGCACACCCCTTCAGGTGACTGGGAAGAGCAAGAGGGGCAGTGGGCTGAAGGTGGGGTTCTGGAGAACACCTGTGAGCTGGGGCAGAGGAAGTGGATCTAGAGAAGAGGTAGAGGAGGGCTGGCCAGGGTAATTGGGAGGGAGCACGTCCTGGAGACAAGGACGTGGGGGTGGAGGGGGTGGTCAACAGAGTCAAGTGCTATAAGAAAGAAATTTCTGTTGCTTATAAGCCACTGGTCTGTGGTGCCCTATTATAGCCACCCGAGTGGACGAAGGCACTGAGCTTCCACCACGTACAGCTGATGGCTTTTCTTTGCAGGATGACTTCTCGAGGCCTGTGAACTACGGCAACCTTGCATGATTGTCCTGGGGAAGGAGAAGACCTGATCGCTGACTCTGCTTCCCCAATGGTGATATTTTGCCTCCTGGATGATCCACTTTCTGCTCTTACGGGAAGCACTGCCCGGCTCCTCCAGCAGCCGCTGGGGAAGATCCATGTCATGAGGGCAGCAGTGGCCATCACAGTGTGAGCCTGAAGCCTGCAGACCCGTGGGCCCTGAGGGTGCCTCCAGGTGCATCTGCAGGAACAGAGATGCTCAAGAGCAGGAGGGGAGGGGATGCTGCAGGAGGGGGAGGTGAGGCACTGTTGGCTTGCTCTTGAGGGCGATCTGGAGAACTGGCTTAGGCCACACAGGGGCTAGGTAGGCAAGCAGGAGACACACCTTGGCAACATGGTCCTGCCATGAAACTGGCAAGGAAGGTGGGCATTTCCTCTCTGTGGCCCTCACGCATGCAGTTGGTGCCAGGCCATCTTCCTGGAGGGTCAGCAGCAACATTGAGCCAAAAATCGTGGCCGGGCAGACCCAAAGATTCTTGTAGGATGAACCCAGCAGAACTTACCATGCACAAGACACTGTGGCAGGTGCTGGGATACGAGATGAATTAGACATGGTTCCCTGCCTCTTAACAAGTTGCTCTCAGTCTAGTGAAGAGATAGACAGACAGAGAGACAGACAGACAATTACTGCACATAGTTTTGAGAGCTGTGACAGAGGTGAGCAAATGACCTATTGGGAGCCTAAGGGAGGGTCCTTGTTCTAGGCTGGAGCAATAACAAGGGCCTATTTCAAAGTGAAAGGGGGAAAGTGGCTTTGGCAGCCAAGTATATGCCATGGCAACAAAAATATCTAGCGAGCTCCCAGATAAAAACAAAGACGATGATAATGGTATAAAATGATGATAATAATGATTATTATTTAATAATGACATTAAGACAAGATAAAAACACACATTTTCAACAAAGCACTTCAGTCATACCTTTGAGCATCTCAGTGATGAGGAAACCAAGGTGGAGAGAGGAGAGGTGACCTTCCCGGAGAATCACAGCTAATCAGTGGCAGGACTGGGACCAAACCTCAACCTTTGCATCAGGTTGGGAGATAATATTGAAAATACCTTCTATATCCATAGCTTTTTATAATTTTTGGAGCACTTTCCCATTTATTATCTCATCTGATCCTCATCTAATCCCTTGATTCATATAAGCATCAATATTCTCAATTTATTGAAGAGGAAACCAAGGATCCTGGAAGTGGTGTGTGCACTGGTGAGATGCAAACCCAGGTCTCCTGTCCCAGGGCTCTTTGGTGCTGTCAAGAGCTGGAGGTCAGAAGTCCTTCACTGCTTGCCTTGGTTTGCTGTGGCATGTCAAAGTGAGTTGAGATCAAGGTTTGTTTTTCTAGTTTCACAAAATTTCAGAAGACTTGAAGAAACCCCACCTCCTCCTACATACACGTAGAAACATCTATTCTTCTTTGTACTCTTAGAGCAGGGGTTGGCAAACTAAGGCCTGTGGGCCAAGCTGGACTGCTGTGTGTTTTTGTAAATAAAGTTTTATTGGGCTGTAGCCATGCCAGTCTGTTTCCACATTGTCTGTGGCCGCTTTTGCACTACACCACCAGAGTCAAGTAGTTGTGACAGAGACCGGCTAGCCTGCAGAGCCTAAAATATTTACTGTCTGGTCTTTAAGAGAAAACACTTGCCTGTCTTAGAGCCTTGCTCTGATCTGAATGTTTTTGTCCCTCCCAAATTCACTTGTTGAAATTCTAACCCTGGATGGTATGGTATTGGGAGGTGGGGCTTTTGGAAGGTGCTTAGTTCATGAGGGTGGAGCCCCATCATGGGATTAGTGCCCTTATAAAAGAAGGCCCAGAGAGATCACTAGTCCCTTCCCCTATGTGAGAATACAGGGAGAAGGCACTGGGTATGAACCAGGAAGTGGTTCTCTTCAGCAAAACCTGACCATGCTGGTGCCATGATCCTGGACTTCCTGCATCCAGAACTGGGAGAAATAAATCTTTGTTGTTTCTAAGCCCCCCAGTCTCTGGTATTTTGTTGTAGCAGCCTGAATGGACTAACACAAGCCTATTAGAGGTCCTGGCTCAATACATATCTTTTAAATGAATTAATGAGTTCCAGGTAAGAATATTAAACCTCAAAGAATCCCATTTGTTGTTGGATAGCTGATATTCCTTCAGCTTCACTTGGTTCTAAAGCAGTGACTGAAGGATAGGTGAACTGAGTTGAGGATTGCACTTTTCTCGATGAGGAACTACTCTGAATTTCTCCAATGTCCAGGTTTTCTGGCTGGGGTGGGTGCTGATAGAGAGGTCACTGCATCAGAGGAAGAATGCTACTCTCCAGTCTGGGAATCCCAAAGCCAAGGGGTTACCAAGGAGGATATCAGAGGAAGGAGTCATGCTCAGAATCTGAGGCTGTTGCACGTGCAAGTAAAGAACACACAAGGCTTCAAGACACACATTTTAGGAATGGGAAGAGATCACGAGACCGTAGGAGCTGTAGTTGGTGTGTCTCCACCTGCATCTCCATGAGGTTTGCCCTCTGAGGCTGATTGGCGTTCGTCACCACACACATCTAGAGCAGCCATTAAACACGTGGTGGGATGCAGTCAAGGGCACCGGGATCGTGGAGGGACCTCCAGCCGTCATTCAGTTGAGCGTCCTGCTTTTGGGGCAGTGAGAGCCACCCCCAGCAGTGGGCAGTGTTCCACAAGCCAGGGCAGGCCTCACTGCAGTTGAAGGACTTCTGTGCTGGTCAAGACCCCGCTGATCCTCAAATCACTGTCAGTTGGTAACTTCAAGTCAGCTCCGTGCTAGGAGATTCGTGTCATTTATGGAATCAGAGAATCCATTCTTCTGAGAGTTGGCTGGGGCCTTTCTGATTGCCCAAATGAACATTTCTCTTAGTCCTGGTAGAAGCCTGGATATTCCCAGAGATAGGGCTCTCACTACTTCTCAAAAAATCCCATCTCTCTTTTGAATATTCCCTTGCTAGCGTTCCTCATTTTCCTTACCTGAGATATGCCTCCCTGCAAAATGTCCACCCATTGGTCCTCCTCCTGTCCTCTGGGAGCACCAAGCAAGTCTTCTCCTTTTGTGTGGTAACTGGAAACGTGGTGTGGGCATGCAGTGGCTCGGGAATCAGACTGGTCCCACTGCTCACTAGAGATGTGACTTTGAGTGAGCAACTGAACCTTCTGAGCTCCGGTTCCCTCATCAGAAATGGAAAAGACATAGGAATGACCTCATAGCTGTGCTAAGGATCAAATGAGAGAACGCGTGAGAAATGCCTGGTACAAAGCATTGCTCACAAAAATGGCAGCCATCTTGTTGTAAATTGCCAAGACGTAGAAAGGATTTTTAAAAAAATAAATTTATTTATTTTTATTTTTAAAATTTATTTTTGGCTGCGTTGGGTCTTTGTTGCTGTGCGCGGGCTTTCTCTAGTTGCGGCGAGCAGGGGCTACTCTTCATTGCAGTGCGTGGGCTTCTCATTGTGGTGGCTTCTCTTGTTGCGGAGAAGGGGCGTAGTCTTCAGTAATTGTAGCACGCAGGCTCAGTAGTTGTGGCTTGCGGGCTCTAGAGCACAGGCTCAGTAGTTGTGGCGCACACGCTTCATTGCTCCTCAGCATGTGGGATCTTCCCGGACCAGGGCTTGAACCCGTGTTCCTTGCACTGGCAGGCGGATTCTTAACCACGGCACCACCAGGGAAGTCTCGACCTAGAAAGTTTTGCCGGGGAAACTGGTTGGTGTGGGCATGGAGATGGGTAAAGCTGTGACCTTTGGATGGAAATGTGGGTTTTGAAGTGGAAGGAGAATGATATTATTATATGTAGTTATAAAACAATGTTTGGGCATGTGATTAACGACTGCATTGAAATACCTTTATATATAAAGGAATGGAAACCTATGGAAGGGGATGGAAGCAGGTCTGGGCAGAGGGAGGAGCCAAGGTGTGGGTGCGAGGACTGCCTGGGTGGGCTCCACGGTGAGCTTTGGAACTAGAGTGGCCTTTGTTGTCGACCTGAGCTGGGCTGAGACAGCTAGCCTTTTGGACTCCTGCAGGGAGCGGTCATGGCATGCGGGGCACGCGGGAAAGCATGTGACCTTGGCTTCGGGGACTCCCCACAGCGAGAGCTGCAGGTTGACTGCCAACAGGGCTCCCAGCCATCGGGACAAAAGCCCCCTTGTTGAGGAATATGGGTTCCTCACTTCCTCATCACGGTGTTCACCTCTGTCCACCCCTGGCACCTCTGGATCTATGTCTTCATACATGTTCTGGGAGCTGCTCCTCTAGGATCCAGGGGGCACTCTCTTCCTGCTGGAAACTTGGAAAAGAAAGGTTAGCGGAGCTACTGAACCCGATCCTACAGCTCATCTCAGGGCCACTAACTCATACGCATAATCGCATCTCCTTCCTCTACTGTCGACTTTAGATTCCCTGCCCCTCCAGCCAGCCCCTTTGTTGGTCTCAAGGACTTATCTGGCTGTAGGACCCTCGTCCCTGAGGGGTTAGACTCCTAGTCACCTTGCCCTTCCCAGGCCTGGGCAGTGGTGGCAGTAGCTAGATCAGCCTTGGTGAGTGGAAACCCATGCTTTTGGGACCCTGCGTGGCCCCCACGTCCCCTCGGCTCATGTGTCCCTCATGTCGGCACTGAGGGAGCTGATGAGGAGTCTTGCCGATGTCAGCTGGCCAAGCCATTGGGTTGTTTAGTGCTTCTTTGGTGGTGGGCCATGTGATAAAAAGAGCTTCACCTCTTGTGTCCACTCCCGTCTACTCACCTACATGTTTCTTTCGCAGACTTCCTTGTCCCAGATCTTCCAATCTGCCTCTTTACAAGTCCCTCAACAGCCTGCCAAGGTCTTTGCCATTGACCTGAGACTATATATCTTAACTTTAGGTCGCAAAAGTGAATGACCAGAGGCACCACTCGAACCCTGCCTGTTGGGAGGGTTTTCCCTCATCACTGATATTTGAGGCTGCCGCTGAGTGGGGCTGTCATGACGATGCATCTGTTTCAGCTTGCACGCCCACCCCTTCTGAGCCCCTTGGCTGCCACTCTCACCCTGTTGTTTATCACGGCTGCATCACCCTGGCTTCTGATGGCTTGCATCGCCATTGCTATCAGGGAAACAAGTGCTGTAAATTCATCTTCTAGCATCAGCCCTGGCCTACAGAGGGGGGATGACCAAGGAACTTCACAATGATTGCTGGTGCTCCTCTCACTAGCTCATGGCCTTGATAAATGACTTATCTTCCAGGGCTTCATATGTAACCTAATCACCTGTGTGTCTTCTGACCTTACACACCGCATCCAATCCAACAGACGTCTCTGAGCCTTTCAATCCTTTCTTGTACTGACTGCTGTGGCAATCCTGGCATTTCAACTTCAGTGTGGGCATTGGTTTTTTCCCACACTTCTGGAACCATCTGAAGTAGCAAGTTTGTACCATCACGTGGTGTTCTGGTAAGGAGGTTAAATCCTGTGTTCTGGGGAAATGCACCCAGCATGACAATCTCTCCTTTCCAGCCTTATTCTCTGGCCTCCTCCATCGAGCACCCTTGGACTCCAGCCCCGGATGCGTGCTCTTCTGGCAGCCTCCTGCTGGTGTATGCTGGCTGGTTGTAATCAAGGTGGTGAGACCCGCAGGTCCCCAGGAAGAGTGGGAAAGAAATAAACATCTTCTCAGTCTGTGGAGGTTGGGGAAGTGATCCAAAGACTCTGGGAGCCAGTTGGTGCCTCAGACAGAAGGACTGGATACATGTGGTATCTCTGCCTGTCTCCAAGAGAAATCCCCTCTGGGAACTGGGGTTCCTACAATGGTCAACTGGTAAAGAAAGTTGCGAGCCCCAGCTCTCATGGGAGATTAAAGGCACCAGAGTTGGAAGGTGCATGAGCCTCACCCATGAGCCCAGAGACCTGGTCCCACCCAGAGCTGGAATAACCCCCTGAGGATGAGGTCTGGCAGCTGCTTAAGGATGCAGGGAGGGCGCAGGGAGGAACAGCGCTTGGGAGCAGGGGGCGCTCAGAAGACGTGGCTGTGATCTCTTGCGAGATTGAAGGAAGTTTCAAAATCTTTAAACCTTAACCTTTCTCCTTGAGCCTTGTAATTCTCCTTCTGAAACTGCCCTTACCCTAACTTTTCAGTAAAGAAATTGGGCATTTGCCTGCACAGTCTGGTATGTCGGTCTTGCAGAAGCTGAGGAATCAAGTTGACAAGGGGTTGGGGTGAAGGTGAGTTTTATCCAATTCAACCCTCTGCCAGGACATTGACTTTTTTTTTACAGCTTTACAGCTTTAAATACCATAAAACTTGCTTATTTAAGTCTACAATTCAATGATGTTTACTAAATATAGAGAGTTTTACAATCATCACCTTAATCCAGTTTTAGAACCATTTCATCACCCTGGTAATTCCACCATCTTTGGTCGGTCCCTGTTCCCACCCCCAGCCCATGATAACCACCCATCTGCTTTCTGTTTCTATAAATTTGCCTTTTGGGGACATTTCATGTAAATGAAATTGTAAAATATGTAGTCTTTTGCTTCCGGCTTCTGTCACTTTGTGTGGTGTTTTTGAGGTTCATCCAAGGTGTCTGAGTCGTTCCTTCCTTTCCGTTGCTGAACACAATCCCATCGTAAGGATATACGCTTGGTTCATCCCTTCACCGACTGATGGACATTTGGATTGTTTTGAGTTTGGGGGCTCTTACGAATGATGCTGCCACGAGCATTCACATACACGTCTTTGTGTGGACAAATGTTTTCATGTCTCTTGAATAGGTATCTAAGAATGAGATTGCTGGGGTGTATGGTAAGTTTATGTTTAGCTCTTGAAGAAATTGCCACGCTGTTTTTCAAGATGGCTGCCCCATTTTACATGCCCACCAGCAACGTATGAGGGTTCCAGTGTGTCACATGCTTGCCAAACTTGTCATTGTCTTTTTGATTATAGCCATTCTAGTGGGTGTATAATGCTATCTCATTGTGGTTTTGATTTGCATTTCCCTAATGACTAATGATGTTGACATTTTTCCTGCGCTTATTAGCCATTTGTATATTTTCTTTGGTGATGTCTAGTCAATTTTGTCTGTTTTTAAACTGGGGTTTTTGTCTTCTAATTATTGAGTTGTAAGAGTTCTTTACGTACTCTGGATACAGATCCCTTATCAAATATATGATTGGCAAATATTTTCTCCCAGTACATGTCTTCTCTTTTCATCTTCTTAAGGGTGTCTTTTGAAACACAAAAGCTTTTCATTTTGATGCAGCTCAATTTATCACTTTTTTCTTATATGGTGTGTGCTTTTGGTGTCATTATCTAAGAACTCTTTGCCTAACCCAAGATTCAAAGTGTTTTGCTAAGTTTTCTGGTAAAAGTTTTACAGTTTTAGTTAACTTTGATTTTTTGTGTATGGTGTGAGATAAGGGTCTAAAGTCAGCCTTTTGCATATGAGTATTTGATTGTCACATTACTACTTGTTGAAAATATGATTCTTTCCCCATTAAACTGCTTTGGCACCTTTGTTGAAAATCAATTGATTATAAATGTAATAGTTTTATAATCTGAACTCTCAGTTCTGTTCTATTGATCCTATCCTTACGTCAGGACCACATTATCTTTTTTTTTTTTTAACATCTTTATTGGAGTATAATTGCTTTACATTGTTGTGTTAGTTTCTGCTGTATAACGAAGTGAATCAGCTGATATATGTACACATATAACCCCATATCCCCTCCCTCTTGCGTCTCCCTCCCACCCTCCCTATCCCACCCCTCTAGGTGGTCACAAAGCACTGAGCTGATCTCCCTGTGCTATGCGGCTGCTTCCCACTAGCTATCTATTATACGTTTGGTAGTGTATATATGTCCATGCCACTCTCTCACTTCGTTTCAGCTTACCCTTCCCTCTCCCCGTGTCCTTAAGTCCATTCTCTATGTCTGCATCTTTATTCCTGTCCTGACCCTAGGTTCTTCTTTTTTTTTTTTTAGATTCCATATATATGTGTTAGCATACGGTATCTGTTTTTCTCTTTCTGACTTACTTCACTCTGTATGACAGACTCTAGGTCCATCCACCTCACTACAAATAACTCAATTTCGTTTCTTTTTATGGCTGAGTAATATTCCATTGTATATATGTACCACATCTTCTGTGTCTGTCGATGGACACTTAAGTTGCTTCCATGTCCTGGCTATTGTAAATAGTGCTACAATGAACATTGCAGGACCACATTATCTTGATTAGAATAGCTTTGTAGTAAGTTTTAAAGTCAAGTAGTGTAAGTTCTTCCACTTTTTTCTTTCAAAAAATTGTTTTGGTTATTCTGGGTCATTTGCATCTCCATATGAATTTTAGGATCAGCCAATCAATTTTGACAAAAAAAGCCTACTGTGTTTTTGATAGGGATTATGTTAAATGTATAGATCAATTTGGGCAGAATTATTATCCTAATGATATTGAGTCTCCAATCTATGGGCTTGGACTGTCTCTCCACTGATTTGAATTTTCTTCAAATTGTCTAACAAGCGTTTTATAGTTTCAGTGTCCCAAACTTGAATTTCTTCTGTTAAATTTAGTCCTAAATATTTTATTCTTTCAGATATTATTGTGAATGGGATTTTTTTTCATTTTCAGATTGTATGTGGTTAGAATATAGAAGTACAATTTGTTTTATATTAATCTTATATCTTGTGACCTTGCTGGACCCATTTATTAGTTCTAGCAGCTAGCTGTGTGTGTGTGTTTGCGTGTGTGTGTGTTCCTTAAGCTTTTCTACACAGAATTATGTTGTTAGTGAATAAAGACAGTTTTATTTCCCTTCCAATGTGTATGCCTTTTATTTATTTTCCTTGCATGACTGTACTGGCTAGAACTGCCAGTAGAATATTGAATAGAAGAGGTGAGAAGGGATATCCTGCCTTGTTCCCAATTTTAGGGGGAAAGTGTGCATTCTTTCACCATTATATAGGATATCAGAAATAGGTTTTCTATAGATGCTCTTTACCAGGTTGAGGAATTTCCCTTCTATTCCTACTATGTAGAGAGTTTTTATCATGTTTGCTATATTTTGTCATATATTGTTTTCTGTATCTTCAGATGGTTTTTTCCCTTTGTTCTATTAATATAGTGTATTACATTGATTGATTTTTTCAGAGGTTAAACCAACCTTGCACTTCTGGGACAAGTCCTACTTGGTCATGATGAATAATCTGTTTTTATATTGGGTTGGCCAAAAAGTTCATTCGGTCTTTTCTGTAAGATGGCTCTACTAACGCTTAGTTGTTTTTAACTTCATTTGAAACAATTTTGTTAGATTGTATTGTGACAGCTGTCATATCAGCGTGCATTTAAAAAGAAAACATCAAAACTGGTGAATTTTTGTGTAGCCGTTTTAATATTGAAGATGGAAGAAAAAAGGAACATTTTCAGCATATTATGCTTTATTGTTTCAAGAAAGGTAAAAATGCAACTGAAATGCAAAAAAGAGATTTGTGCAGTGTGTGGAGAAGGTGCTGTGACTGAGGGAGTGTGTCAAAAGTGGTTTGCGAAGTTTCGTGCTGGACGATGCTCCACAGTTGAGTAGACCAGTTGAAGTTGATAGCAATCAAATCGAGACATTAATTGAGAACAATCAACATTATACCATGCAGGAGATGGCCAACATACTCAAGATATCCAAATCAAGCGCTGAAAATCATTTGCACCAGCTTAGTTATGTTAATTACTTTGGTGTTTGGGTTCCACATAAGTTAAGTGAAAAAAACCTTCTTGATTGTACTTTGGCATGAGATTCCTTACTTGAGCATAACGAAAACATTCCATTTTTAAAACAAATTGTGATGGATGATGAAAAGTGGATACTGTACAATAATGTGGAATGGAAGGGATCGTGGGGCAAGTGAAGTGAACGACCACCAACCACACCAAAGGCCGGTCTTCATCCAAAGAAGGTGATGTTGTGTATATGGTGGGATTGGAAGGGAGTCCTCTATTATGAGCTCCTTCCAGAAAACCAAACCATTAATTCCAAGTACTGCTCCGAATTAGGCCAGCTGAAAGCAGCACTCAACAAAAAGCGTCCAGAATTAGTCAACAGGAAACTCATAACCTTCCATCAGGATAATGCAAGACTACACGTTTCTTTGATGACCAGGCAAAAACTGTTACAGCTTGGCTGGAAAGTTCTGATTCATCTGCCATATTCACCAGACATTGTACCTTTGGATTTCCATTTATTTAGATCTTTACAAAATTCTCTTAATGGAAAAGATTTCAGTTCCCTGGAAGACTGTAAATGACAGCTGGAATGGTTCTTTGCTCAAAAAGGTAAAAAGTTTTGGGAAGATGGAATTATGAAGTTGCCTGGAAAATGGCACAAGTTAGTGGAACAAAAGGGTGAATACGTTGTTCAATAAAGTTCTTGGTGAAAATGAAAAATGTGTCTTTTATTTTTACTTAAAAATGGAAGGAACTTTTTGGCCAACCCAATATATTGTTGAATTTTGTTTGCTAATATTTTGTTAAAATGTTAACATCTATGTTCATGAAGTATGTTGATCTACTTTTCTTTTCTTGTGATGTCTTGTCTGACTTTGGTATCAAGGTAATACTGTTAATCGAATTAGTTTTCTGGAAGTTTGTAAAGGGATGGTATTATTTCTTCTTTAAATATTTGATAGAATTCATCACTGAAGAGTGGATTTTTCTTTGTGGGAAGATTTAAAAACTACTAATTAAAAATTTAAAACGAATTATAGGTTTATTCAAATTTTCTGTCTTCTTGAGTCAGTTCAGGTAATTTGTGCCTTTCTAGGAATTTATTTGTTTCACTTAAGTTGTCTATTTTATTGACACAAAATTGTTCATAGTATCCCTTTTTAGTGATTTTCCCTTTTTTATTCTTGTTCTTGATAATTTGTGTCTTTTTTCTTCTTGATCAGCCTAGCTAAAGGTTTTTCAACTTTGTTGATCTTCTGAAAGAATGAGCTTTTGGTTTCATTGATTTTTTTTCTATTGTTTTTATGTTTTATATTTCATTGGCTCCCATTCCATCTTTATTATTTACTTCCTTTCATTTGCTTTGGGTTTGGTTTTCTCTTTGTTTTTTAGTTTCATAAAGAGGAAACTTAAGTTATTTATTTTATAATTTTTTAAAAATAAATTTATGTATTTATTTATTTATTTTTGGCTGTGTTGGGTCTTTGTTGCTGTGCACAGGCTTTTTCTATTTGTGGAAAGCAGGGGCTGCTCTTGGTCAAGGTGTGCGGGCCTCTCATTGCAGTGGCTTCTCTTGTTGCAGAGCACGGGCTCTAGGCATGTGAGCTTCACTATTTGTGGCATGCAGGCTCAGTAGTTGTGGCTTGTGGGCTCTAGAGTACAGGCTCAGTAGTTGTGGTGCATGGGCTTAGTTGCTCTGCAGCACGTGGGATCTTCCTGGACCAGGGCTCAAAACCCTGTCCCCTGCATTAGCAGGTGGATTCTTAACCACTGCGCCACCAGGGAAGTCCCAGCTTAAGTTATTAATTTGAAACTTTTCTTCTTTTTTAAGATAAATGGTTAAAACTATATCTTCCCTCTAACCACTGTTTTAGTTGCATCCTATAAATTTTGATGTTTTGTTTTCCTCCAGTTAAAATATTTCCAAATTTGTCCTCTGATTTTTTTTCCTTTGACCTGTGGGTTAATTAGAATTATGCTGCTTAATTTCCAAATATTCAGGGATTTCCTAAATTTCTTTCTGTTTTTGATTTTAATTTAATTCCATTGTGATTGCAGAGCATACTTTGTATGATTTCAATTCTCTTAAATTTATTGAGACTTGTTTTATGACATAGAACATGATCTATTCTTGAAAATATTCCATGTGTTCTTGAGATGAATGCATATTCTGCTGTCATTGGGTGAGTATTCTATAGATACTGGTTAGGTCATATTGGTTGACAGTGTTACTTTCTGTATTCTTGGTGATTTGTCTAGTTATGCTATTGAGAGTGGGGTATTAAAGTCTACAACTATTATTGAATTATCTATCCTTTCAATAAATGCTTAAAATATTTAATTGTGGTAAAAAATAATAGAAATTTTATCATCTTAATCATTTTTAAGTGTATAGTTCAGTGGTGTTAAGTAGATTCACATTGTTGTGCAACAGATGTCTAGAACTTATGTGTGTGTGTGTGTGTGTTTGCATGTTATAAGCCCAACATCACAGCAAGTTATAATTACTGTTTTCTGCAATCTTCTGTCTTTTAAAGAATTTAGGAAAAGATTTAAAAAATGCAACATGTTGTATTATCCTTATATTTACCTTTTCTGGTGCTTTTCATTTCTTTGATTCAAGTACCTGTCTGATGTTATTTCCTTTCAGCATAAACAAATGTGTTTCTTTTAAGGCAGGTCTGCTAGCAACAAATTATTCAGCATAAATAAATGTGTTTCTTTTAAGGCAGGTCTGCTAGCAACAAATTATCTGAGTCATTGTTTGTTTGAAAATGTCTCCATATTACTTTTGGGTTTTGAAGTATAGTTTTAGTGGATATAGAATTCTTCGTTGATATTTTTTTCCTTCAGAATTTTGAATATGTCACTCCACTGCCTTCTGGTTTCCATTGTTTCTGATGAAAAGTCTACCATTAATTATATTGCTGTTTCTCTACTTGTGATGAGTCATTTTTCTCTTGCTACTTTCAAGATTTTCTCTTTTTTACTCAACAATTTGACTATGATGTGTTTAGGGTGGATCTCTTTGTGTTTATTCTACTTGTGGTTCATTGAACTTCTAGAATATGTCATTTTTCATCAAAACTGAAACATTTTGGGCATTATTTTTTTATTACCATCCCCAGCCCCCATCTCTCTTTCTTCTCCTTCTGAGATTCCCATTATACATATATTGGGTTTTTTTATGTTGTTCCACATGTGTCCAAGGTAATACCATTATTATTCATTCTTTTTTTCCACCTTTTTCTTCAGATTAGATAATTTCTATTGGTCTATCTTCAAATTTGTTGATTCTTTCTTATCCCCATATCAAATCTGGTGTTGAGTCCTTCTTATGAATTTTTCATTTTGGTTAGTTGGAGATTTCAGCTCCAAAGTTTTCATTTGTTTTTTTAAAAAATAATTTCTATCTTTGTTGATATTCTCTATTTGTTGAGTCATTGTTATATTTTCTTTAATTTTTTATACTTTCTTTTAATTTAATTCTTTTTTATTGGAGTATAGTTGTTGTACAATATTATGTTAGCTTCTACTATACAGCAAAGTGGAGTTCCCTGTAGCTATACAGCAGGCTCTCATTAGTTATCTATTTTATACATATTAGTGCATATATGTCAATCCCAATCTCCCTATTCATCCCACACACACACCCCTTTTCCCCCTTGGTGTCCATACGTTTGTTCTCTACATCTGTGTCTCTCTTTCTGCCTTGCAAACCAGTTCATCTGTACCATTTTCTTAGATTCCACATATATGCATTAACATACAATATTTGTTTTTCTCTTTAATTTTTAAAAGATTGTTCTCTTTAGTTTTTTGAACATGTTTATAACATCTGCTTCGATATTCTTGTCTGCTAACTCCAACATCAGGGATCCCTTAGACAAAATTTCTACTGACTACTTTTTTTCCACCTTTCCTTAGCGTGGTTCACTCACACTTTCCTGTTTCTTTGCAGATCTTATAACTTCTTGTTGAAAACTGAATAATTTAAGATTACATAATGTAGCCACTCTGGATTCTGATCCTCCCTCACTCTCCAATGGTGGTTGTTGTGGCTGTTTGATTGTTGTTTAATAACTTGCCTGGACTAAACCTCTGGAATCTATTTTCCCTCAGAGTGCAGCTGCAGATGTCTCTGCTTAGTTTTTTCAAAAACCTATTCCCTCTCCCACCTCCATCTTTTAAAGCCTGGATGCCTAGAAACTTACCCCTGTATCTGTATAGCCTACTAGTTAATCAATGATTTGTCAGAAATTGTGCTCAAACATTCTGAGCAGGTAAGGCTTCAACCCTCCCCTGATGGACTGGTTTATATAAGAAAAGGAGTACCTTTAAAGTTCAAGTAGTTTTTAGTCTGCTCCCTTTTCCTTTCATATCTTCTCAGAACATGTGCACAGGCTTATAATCTGCCTGGGATATCTGCATAGCTTGGGTCCTCTCCAGTCTCTCCTACATCGATATGTCAAGAGCTTGTCAAGGCTTCCTATCCTTGTATCTTTTCCCACATCTCCCTGTTAAATTTCTGGCCAGTCTGCTGGTCTGTACTGTACTTGCCCCAGTGAGAACCACAACCTCAGGCTAGCTGAATTGCTGGTCTTCTCTGCTCACTTGCCACTGAAATTGCTACTCTTACTGACTGTGCCCCTGGGTTGGGGTTTCCAGTGCTCTACTCCAAATCAAGCTACCCCTTCTGCCATCAAAGCTACTGGCTTTCATGGCTTACCTCACTTTGGGAGAAGGATCTGGAATGAGGGAAAGGAGCAGCCCCAGGCAAGGATGCTAGATACTTCCATTGTTCTTATCTGAAGTGCAGTACAGTATGTCCCTTACATATGAATGAGTTCCATTCCAAGAGTGTGTTCGTTCGTAAGTCCAATTTGTTCATAAGTCCTACAGAGTTAGTCCAACAAAGGTACCCAACTAACACAATCGGCTATACAGTACTGTACTGTAATAAGTTTATAACACTTTTCACACAAAAAATACATTAAAAAAAGCAAACAGAAAAACTAAACATTTTTAATCTTACAGTACAGTACCTTGAAAAGTATACTAGTCCAGTACAACAGCTGGCACACAGGGGCTGGCATCGAGTGAACAGGCAAGAAGAGTTACTGACTGGAGGAGGGAGAGGAGGTGGGAGATGGTAGAGCTGAAGGGTCGTCAGCAATAGGAGACGGAGGACAAGCTGCAATGTCACTCACGCCTGACGCTGATGGCACAGGGTCTGGTCCCTTGCTGGATTCAATTCTATCTACCCCCTTGAAAAAATGATCCAGTGACGTCTGGGTAGTAGTTCTTTTTTTCTTGTTATAGATGACTTGATAGCATTCTGAACGGCTGCTGCAACCTTCGTGTACTGTTGTATGTTCAGGTCCTGTGCCTCAAAAACTAACAGTGTCTCCTCAAATAAAGATAACCCCCTTGCCATTTCCTGCATCTCTTTGGTTCTTCAGTTACTTCTTCTTCCTCTTGTCTCCCTTCGTCCTTTCTCTGGGCCTCCAATTCCATCAGGTCTTCATTAGTAAGCTCCTCGTGTTGCACAGCAAGGAGTTCAATGAGGTCGTCCTCTTGCAGATCTAGCTCCAGCTTCTCGCCGAGGGTCACTAAGTTGCTGAAGACCACGTTTGCATCTTGGAAAGTTTGTAACTTGAAGGTTCGTATGTAGGGGACTTACTGTAGTTTTTCATGAATAACCACTTCTCAGTTTGGCATGTAGCTTTGATTGATTTCTAGATCTCTAAAATGTTTTTTTTTTCTGGGAATTTTGTTCAGTTTTATCATTGCTCCTTGCTCTGCTATACCAGAATGTCCTGCTAGCACTGACTATTAAGGGCTCAGAGTTAAAGATGCAGTCATGGGAAGACCTGGAGGACATTTGCAAGAACAAACCTAGAAAGTTCTTAAGTTTGCAAATTCTGCCCCTTTGAGAATGGAGAGAGAAGACACTGAGAATCCCTGGGTTACTCACCCATCTATCCATCCATCCATCCATCCACCCATCCATTCATCCATCCTTTTATTTATCAAACATTTATTAAGTGTTCATTCTGTTCGGGGCACTGTGTTAATTTCTCAGAGAACAAAAACAACTAAGATAAAGTTCTTGCTCTCAAGAAAAGCACATAGGAAGGAAGAAAGTCTTGGTGATAATTAGTGCCCCAACAGTGGCTCTGAGAGCGTCTACACAGAAGCAGGGCAGGAGGGGTGGGTTGTGGTGAAAGCGTAGCTGAATGGGTTGTTCTTCTGGCCTTTCCCAGCTTCTCCAGCCCCCACCCTCTGTTCCTTCACCTATAAACTTCAGTCCTTACCCGAAGACTGCTGCAGCCTATCTCTCATGTCTAACATGGAGCCCACTTAGCTTTGGGGGGAACTGTCTTCTCTGCTTCATATCACAAAACTCTAGACAGCCGTTCTTTATCTTCAGCTGAGAACTGTTTCACGCTCTGGCATAGCAAAGTGTCTGCAGACAGAGATAAGCTGTGTTTTCACATTTTTGTCTACAAAATTAATGATCTACAACTACAATAAAACCGTCATCTCCTGTCACCAGTGGGGATCATAGGACATTCTGAGCTTGGAAAAAAACAACAACACAAAACCTCGATGGCAAAAAGTGCAGATGATTTTATTTTTCCTTTTCCTTCAATAGCGTGTATGTTTGTTAGAAACATGGAATCATAAAACGCTATGGTTGGAAGGCTCCTGAAAGAGTTTCTAGCCCAAAGCCTTCATTTTACCAGCGGGGAGACGGGACATGTGTTCAGGGATGCTTGGTCAGTGGCTCCGCCTGAACCAGGACTTAGAAGCTCCACCGTCAGCCTTGTTTTCTATTCTTTAGCAGTGAGTTTCTCAGTTCTCTGTCTGAGCAGGAAGGCCCCAGCCCAGGGCTTGAAAAGCTGGCTGCTGGAAGTGCTCTGCCCTGTGTCTCCTGATGCCTCATCTTTTTTTTTTTTTTGGGGGGTACTCGGGCCTCTCACTGCTGTGGCCTCTTCTGTTGCGGAGCACAGGCTCCGGATGCGCAGGCTCAGCGGCCGTGGCTCACGGGCCCAGCTGCTCCGTGGCATGTGGGATCCTCCCGGACCGGGGCATGAACCCGCGTCCCCTGCATCGGCAGGCAGACTCCCAACCACTGCGCCACCAGGGAAACCCTGGTGCCTCACCTTTACTTCCTGAGCACAGACTCTGATCCCTTCTCAGGACTCAGCTTCAGGCTAACCCCTTATGCTTCTCTTTAGACTCATGGGAAGCTTTGAAATTGTTCAAAGCAGGCTGACACTTGGCGGGTAGGCATCTGCGTGGCTGCACCAGTTGTTAGAACACTGAAGGTTTGCATTCTAGGGGTAAACAGCTGCTGCTTGATCTCTGCTGCCATCCCTCCCACCTCCCCCCACCCTCGTCCCCGCTCCACTGCCCTGTGCACCCAGTAATCCAGCAGCTGAGAGGTTGTGGCTGGCAGGGGCCCCTAGGACCCAGCTCTATCTGTAAGGCTGGTTGGTATCTGCTCTGATATCCTACTGGTTGTTAGCTAGTTTGCATATCAGCACTGGTTAAGAGCACAGGCTCTAGAGTTGGCCTGTTTGGATCAAGACCCTCTTTTCTTTCTGGTTCTGTGACAGTGGCAGGTTGTTAAACTCTTTAAACCTCAGTCTTCCCATCTGCAAATGGGGATAAATGCACACCCTGTAAAGTTGCTTTGAGACGCACACAAATAAAAACGTCCTGGTTTCTATCTTGCCAGTTTTCACTGCTCACACCCCATACTTCCTTTCCTTGTCCCTGAGTCAACAGTGAAGATAACCTGTGGGCCTCTGCTTATGTCTAAAGCCATACATGGGGGCTGTGCAAGGACAGAAAGCAAGCTCTGCCCGAGGGCTTTCTCTCTTGAACCTCACTGGTGATACCTGTTACCTTCTGGGCTCCAGCGTCTGCCTGCCCAGATTGGTTGCTGCTTCTTCCTTCTAAGGACCACTGGCTCTACTTCCTCAGAGCCAGCTCTCCCCTCCTGCTAACCACATTCTGACGACAGCCAGGGCTGCTGTCAGCCCATTCAGTGCCTTTGTGAGAATTAGAAAAATTCTGGACAGGTGTATGACTTAGCAATTGGACCACAGGCCAGGTTTCAGTCTCCACTTACCCCTTTGGCTATGTGCCCTTTGTGCAGTGCACATCCTGTACAACTGTATATGGCATCCCTGCTGGCAGAACTCAGGGGCATTGAAGAAGAGTGTCAGTAGATTTATAAACTGACAACTAACTTTGATCATTAGTCCAAGTTTACCTTACAACCAAACGGCACGACTAATAAAGAAGGTGTCCCAAACCCTTAATATTTATTTAATAATCATTTGTAAGAGTCTCTGAAGAAACAGACATGGCCAGGACCTGAATTTGATCCCTGAGGGGTGTGACACCTAGAAGAGAGACAGTGCATAGATGCAGAGCCCAGCCCTGGACTAATCAGGACTTGGCCCTTGGAGTCAAGGGCAGGAAGGTCCACCTGGGGCTGGAATCCAGGAAGGAGTGAGTGGCCATGAGCAAAGGAGGAGTTTTCGCTCTCCATCACTGGGCCTTCCTGCCAGGGTGGCCTTTGCTCCAACTTCAGTCTAGTAGAGAAACTCAGCTTCCTACTTGGAAGTTCCCCAACTGGTTCATTTTCTTTCTTTGGGAGGCTGAGGTTGAATCCTGACGGAAGTCAGCCACTGCGGTTTGGGAGCGGACAGCACACTCCCTGTACAGCTTGGCAAGTGCAACGATGTCAGAGGCATGACATATCGAACCTGTGAGGGTTTGCAGATGAGCAAGTTTTGCCGACGCGTGCTCCTAGAACAGAATCACCTTTTGTACGGTGTTAATGTAAAAGTTTCATTTAAAAGACACCAGCTGTGGTCCTACCCAGGTTTATTCATATGGGACCTTCACTGGGTCAGCTTAATACTTAACTACTGCTTATTATCCCATCAGTCTTCAGGGACAACCCATGATCTAATTGCCCAGCATTTATGTTGCTTGGTAACCACAAATAGAGAATAACAGTCCTTAAAGGGGCAGTGTGGAATTTCATGCCCCTGCAGTGAAGTACACTTCATTTCCCAGAGCACCCTGTGTTTTTTAATTCAGTGAATAAAAATGTGTAATGAATAATTAATTATGTGCTTGGAGGCACAATAGCTGTCTACTTTTGAATATTCATCAGTGGCATTATTAATTCACCAGAAATCCCAGGGAGGGATGGGACAGGCTTTTAGCTTAGCTGGAGGACTTAAAGATAATGCTTTGCAACACGGACAAACTTTTTCAGAGCCGACTTTTCTTTGGGAGACGCTTTCTGGGTAATTTTCCTCTTTTAAGAACATTTCACCCTGGCCCGGATTCCTGCAGAGCTGGTGGGATGCAGAGACTACTAGCGACCATGACAAAGGCCCACTCTGGACCTCCCGCCTGGAAAGTACATTAATAACCAGGCCCACTGGTCCCCTGTGGCCTGGAGTATGCTAATGGGAGCGACAGGCCTGGAGTCAGGTGGGAACGAAAGCAAAGAGGCTGTTCGACAGCCTTGTGCTTTCCCACGGGGACGATGTTCCCTCCCTCTGCAGCCTTGGAAGAACCTATCTGATCCACAACAGGTGCTGAGCGGCTTGCATGGCTCCCAAGCGTGAGCTTGTGTGAGAGTCAAGGCTGGAGCCCTGCCCTCTAGGCCTCCTCATCCAGTTCTCCTAAACACAGCTCTTGATGGGCTTCACGGCAAGGGATCCTGTACTAAGTTTCCTTCTGCAGTTTTCTGACGTCTTCCATGAGGGTATAACTCCTTACCCCACTTCCTCATGCAGCCTGTGGAAATCTTCCTGCAGCAGGGATCGCTGGCTGCCTACCTCCCAGCTGCTCCCCAGTTCTTTCTTACAAATATGACCTCTGCATCCTGGAGGCAACCCTTCCCTACCTCCCTTGCAGCTAGAGGTGGTCATGGGACTAGGTTCTGGCCAGTGAGATGACGCATGGGGAAGTTGCTAGGTGGAGTGTTCTTAAAAGGAGGTGGCAGACTTCCCTGGTGGTGCAGTGGTTAAGAATCCGCCTGCCAATGCAGGGAACACAGTTTCGAGCCCTGGTCCGGGAAGATCCCACATGCTGCGGAGCAGCGAAGCCCGTGCGCCACAGCTACTGAGCCTGTGCTCTAGAGCCCGCGAGCCACAACTACTGAAGCCCACACGCCTAGAGCCCGTGCTCTGCAACAAGAGAAGCCACCGCAATGAGAAGCCTGCGCACCACAATGAAGAGTAGCCCCCACTCACCGCAACTAGAGAGAAAGCCTGCACTCACTAACGAAGACCCAACGCGGCCAAAAATAAATACATAAATAAATTTATTTAATAAAAAAAAGGAGGTGGCGACAGAGTCCTGTTTGCCCTTCTGCCTTGCTCGTCTCCTCCAGCCTACGTTGTAGATGAGATGGTTGAAGAGCCAGCAGCCATGTTGGGCCATGAGGTAACCCTGAGGATGGAAATAATGTGCTTGGAGGTAGGGTAGGAAAAAGAGAAGGAGCCTGGATCCCTGGTAACCATGGCCCTACTATACCAGCCGAGTTACCTCCTTCCTCTCTTCTTTCACATGAGAGAAATGAACCTCTGACTTGTTTAATCTGAATTGTTCCAGGCCTCCTCTTGTGTGTTGCTCAACCAAATCTTAATCTAGTTCCCCTGCTCAGAAACCTGTCATAGTTTCTGCATTCTTTGTAGATTTCTTAGCATTTGCTCCTTCTGGTAGATGTGAAAATTCTTTCAAAAGTTAAAGTCTTGAATAATAAAATACAGCCCGTGTAACAGGAGTAGGTGCTTTGAAAGCAGTGTTCTGTCAGGAGGGCTGCAGACCTGCTCTATGTGTCTCCTGGGAGCCTCAGACTCTTGACTGGAAAAGACAGGGGCTTTAGCCATGTCTCTGTAACTGTGGTTCGGAAGAGTTCTTTCATTTGGGACTTCAGTCAATGAAAAGATTATTCCAACCGGGTTGAACTTATGCTCTGAAATGAGAACTTCCACAGTTCACCACATCTAAGACATTATCAAATATAAGGTGCACTATTATTTTAGATACCACCATGGAAGAAAAAAATTCTGCAAGTTATAATTATAGATTGTATCCCGATTCTGGAAATGCGAAAAACGTGCTTTTAGAATCAATGAAATAAGGTACATATAGTTAACTATACAGTTAACTTAAGCATAATTATCCACAACCAACCAGAGCTACTCCATGGAATTCTGATAATAACTTCCGTTCTTGCAAAGAAGTAGATGAGACCTTTCTGGATTCCAAGCAGTTTTTGTTCCAAAATAAAAATACCAGAAAGAAAACCACTTTTTGGAGTTAGATCCTTATGTCTATTTGTAAACATACCTGTGTCTCTACACGTGGGATTCCTAAAATTTTACTCTCAGTACTAACTCTCTCTCACTGGTGATCCTGGAGGTGGTTTGTCCTCTCCACTCTTTCCAGGAGAAAGCATGATGATGGTTATGCATTACGAGATGTGGATTTCCTGTACCTTGGTCCTCTTTCCTCCCGCTCTTGGCTTCTAGGGTCTGTCTGTGGGTACTGGGTACATTGTACCTGCATTTTGGTGGTGGGTACAATGCCTTCTGCTGATAGCTTTCTACCTCAGGTGGCTGAGTCTCTCCTTTTCTCTGCCTCTGGTTTCTCCATCATCTCAGAAGTTGCCACGCCTCCTCAACCAGAGGTGATAAGATGCTCTGGGTTCCCCTCTTTGATGCCTGCCCAGCTGGTTTCTCGGAGGTCCCCAGCAGGATTAAGCCCCTACTAGCCACTCCCTAGCACTGGGTTTCCCTCTTCCCTGCTCCCTTATTGTGCTTCTCAGATAACTTCCCAAGTAGTGAACTATCTGCACCAAAGTTCTTTTATCAGGATTTGCTTTGGGGGAAACTTTGTTTATCAGAAAGAGCAACTTCCTGATTGGAGTCTGGACTGGAAATGGTTTCTTCCTATAGACAAGAAAATGGACACCATATTAAAAAAAAAACTTCCTTAAGGCTGCTCCTTTGGAGTTTTGATAGATTGTGACAGTAATTGTCCCAAATGAGTTGCACCTCCAAGGATCCATGTCTTTGTGTGGTCCCCTCCCACATGGACTCTGGTCTAGGCTATAGGACTCCTTTTGGCCAGTGAAACATCAACTAACATGATGCAAGTAGAGGCAATATGGACTTGCACATGTGAGCTTGCCCTTTTGGAATATTTCTCTTAACATACAAGGAAGCCCAGTCCAGCCTCCTGGAAGATGAGATGCCAGGTTGAGGAAAACTGAGACCCCCCAGCCAACAGCCAGCACCAACTGCTCGTTGTGGGTGAGGCCACAGGCCAGGACCTGTTAGCTCAACAGCCCACCTGCGCCAAATTCAAATTTTTACACATCCTATTGTTTTAAATACAGTCCAAACAAGCAGATTTTTAGCTGATTAGGACCTGCTTGCTCTACATACCCTGAGAAACTGTGCCCAAATCTGTTAGCCATAGAGACTAGAAATCCTATGGCTATAAAGACCCCAAGCCCATGCTGCCCTTGGAAGCTCCTGACCCAGCAATACATGTAAGCCCCCTCTCCAATCTCCCTGTATCCAGGAGCTCCTTTTCATTCCTCCCCTTCTGCCGTCGCTTCTGGAAAGGGTCATGCTATAGCGGACTTCTTGCCTACAAACCTGTCAAGCTCTTTGCATGCTACTGCCACCTTGTGTCCCTATTCCCCCCTGCCGCCCCCCAATCATCCCTGGAGTCCCTGGAACACGCTGCAGTGGGGGCATCAGAACAGACTGACCCCCCCAGGGCTGAAGCCCACAAGAAGAGCAGTGGTGGGTAGGCACCCTGGGGATCGTGGTGGCTGAGAGCCTGTGAAGGCAGGGTACTTGGGCGGAGGTGTGGCCCAGGGCAAGGTGGCCGAGATGGAGCAGGCTGGGGTGGGAGAAGGAAGGCTCCTGGCGTCCCAGAGTGTCAGAGAGAAGGAGGGGGAGGAAAACTGGTTTTCTCAAGAGTTGCTAAACGTTGTTTTCCTCAAGTAGTGTGACTCACGGTTGAGGCTCCTGTTTTGGACTTCACTCTGTCAATGGGATAGTGTCCTGGCACCAGACCCTTTAGGCTTTGTATCTGACACACAATGAATATCCTTCAAATACTCCTTCTTAAAAAACTCTCTAGTCGGGAAATAATTTTTCTAGATGTTTCTCTTTCACCAAATTCTTGACCGAGACACAATGTTTTCACTTTGAACAAGTGAGACAACTGCATCTGTGCAGTCACGGCTTAAACGATCCCCATTTTCCTCAACAAAGTCATACTTCTATTAAAGTTTGTCAGGAAGTTCGGGTGCATGGATTTAGATCAAGGAAGACCTTCTTGCATTTTGTTCCTAGCTTGGGTTGCGACTGGAAGTAATATTGACATGTATACTTTTGATTCCTGGGAGTATAACATTGTGCTAGTAATAACTGTAAGAAAGTAGTGAAAGCCACATTCCAGACTTATTCGCCCCTTATGTTTCAAGTAAGGGATGGAAGAATCATGAATAATAAATATGGAGATAAGAGAATGAAACTGGGAAATCAGTTTACTGCAAACTATTTGCATATTTTATTAAAAGAAACTGTGTATGAGCCCCATAACAGGGTGGGTGATTTATATTTTGATTTGATTTGGGAGCATTATACCCCTGGGACGACTTGTCTTTCCCATTGGTGTCAAAGTCTTGTGGTGCATTAGGGTTCAGAGACACTTAGGTGCTGGCTCCAAGCCTCTTGTTTTACAGAAACGGAAACTGAGGTCTGGGGAAATTACATGGGTTGGTGACAGAGCCACAATTCACCTGGAAGAAATTCCATTGTCCTACACATGTAAGGAATGTGTTAAAAAGCATAAAGAAAGTCACACGAGTGTGTATCGCATAAAGAAAGTCATATGAATGTGTATCTCGACAGTCTTTTACATCTTTGCTCAAAGTTAGGAAGACAGCTAGCTAACTCTTTATAAAAGCACATAAACACAGATGAATGAACATCTGGACATGTTTGACATCTATTTGAGACAGACAAGAGAGAAGAGATTTTCATTGAATATACACCCCCCATTTCTGCTCCAAGTACAAGTTACGGCAAACAGATTTTTCTTCAGTGAAATGGTGGGCCATTTGTGGGCTATTTCCTCCCTGTTTCAAACCCTCTCTACTACATAAAAAAATGTTTTAAAAATTATGTCGCTGCTGGTTATTGCTGATGTCTGATGATACCTGAAGCTTGGGATTGCTACCCGCTTCAAACCTGAGGCCTGTGGTGATAGCCTCTTCCTGTTGGGCTTGTCCGCACTTCATGTTATCCAGAGGACCATGGTTCCATATGGCGGCTTCCACTCCGGGCTGATCTTCCCAGGAATCTACTTTTCCCTTTCAGCTGCTGCCTTGCAGACTCATGGGTCCCCCAAGCTGCTCAGGAACCCTCCAGAATTCCTGGCCAATACCCTCTCCCATTTCCCACAGAGCCTCTTCCAAACCCTCTCCACTGTCCTCACCTGCTTTCTCTCTCCGAGGATGGCCATGCCTCCCAGTGGCGGGGTGAACAGAAGCTGCTGGGGTGCACGTGCAGAGCATGGCTACCAGACTGTCTGCTTTCGGCACGGTGCCTGGACAGAGTGCCGAGCGACTGAACTGATGAAGCAGTAGCTCTAGGAGGTGCAGGTCCAGTGGAACCGGAGTTCAATCGAAAGGAGCAAAGGCAGTGTCACCACATCTATGGATTGGGGGGAAATGAAATAATTCATTTGGGAATGCCTTGTTTCAGAATGGGAAGATGGATTTAGAGCCAGTTCCCTTGTCAACTATCCACATAACTTTTGGAAAGTATTCCATCCATTTCATCCATCCATCCATCCGTCCATCCAATCAGTCATTCACTCGTTATCCCAAAAGCCATCACTCATCACCTGCCTCGAGCTGGGTGCGATGCTGGGTGCTGAGAATAGAGTAAGATGCACGCCCTGCCCGTGTGATGCACACAGTCTGGTAAAAGCATGAATACAACAGGGTGAAAGCTGAAAGGAGACACCAAGTCAGAGGGAGCCCAGAGGAAGGAGATTTCATTCTGGCTGGGGCGGATGGTCAGGGAAGAGGGTGGCACTGGAACTGGAGCTGGAAGGATGGATGGGAATGTGTCAAGTGAAGAGAGAAGGGAAGAGCAGAGCGCTTAGGCCCGGCAGGAGGAAGCCAGAGAGAGCCAGACAGCAGAAAGGGCTGAAGGATCGTGAGCCTTTAAGACAGGGGGAGAATATTCTTTAGCCCCGGCCAGTCCGTTGCCACGATGCTGCTGGGGAACCAGGTGCTGGGCTTGTCGTCATTTCGGCGTGAGCGGCACTGCCAAGATTCCTGAAATCTATTTGTATCTGACACACAATGAATATCCTTCAAATGCTCCTTTTTAAAAAACTCTCTAGTCAAGAAATAATTTTTCTAGATGTTTCTCTTTCACCAAATTCTTGACCGAGACACAATGTTCTCACTTTGAACAAGTGAGACAACTGCATCCTTTGGAACTTGGGTCCCTACCTTTCGTTTCCAGGACTCCCAGCTTCCTGGCATTTGCAGACACAGGGTATATGCCCTCGTGGGATAGATGAGGAAATTGGCTCCCAGAGGAAGGCAGGACTGGTCCAAAGTCACAGCCCTTTGCAGCCAGAATGTTTGGTGGCATTACAGAGGCCTTCAGAGATGAAATGAAAGTAGTGCTAGAAAGAGAATGGAAATCAGAGGAAGGAAGACGCAGGATTCCACTCATTGGAAATCTGACTCACGTATAAGTCAAAAATGAAGTGAGTATTGGATGCTTATTTCGCTTCCTGGGGCTATTCCTCCTCCTACTAAAGCACCCCCCTGCCTTATGGGGTGCTACCTCCTCTGCTTTTTGTACATTCTGGGAGGTCCTGTCAGTCAAAGGGCCAATGGGCATGTGACCCGGGCTCAACCAATCAGATTCCCTCCTGAAATTCTTGTGCAAGACAGACAAGTATAAAAAAAGGGTGGTGCTCGTTCATCCCAGAAATTACCTTCTGAAGGATGCCGGACGATCCTTGCTACCTGCATTCCCAGAGCCACCCTGGTTCTGTCTGTGTGTGTCTAGTCCAGCTTTCCCTGCATTTCTGTGTCTTCCTACGTGTGGTCTTGGGTGGACTGATCTGTCTTGCTTAGCCTCCGTTTCCTTGTCTGTACAATGGGAAAATAATCCTACCTTGCTGTGCTGTTGTGATGATCAAGTGAGACAACGGGGCAAAGGCATTCTGCAAACTGTAAGGTGCTCTAGGCATGTGAGGGGCCGTTATTATTAGGACTATTATTCAGGAGCAGCTAGTGGTCACTGAAATCACAGCATGAGAGTGTTTCAAATGGCCCTGGTGAGATTATATAGCTGCTTTCTATCAGTAAGTCCATTTAAAATGTGTTGCAGAGGAAGCCCGAGGGGAATAGACTCTGCTGAATCCATAGTTTTACATGCTGTTCATTAAAAAGAATTTCTAAAAATAGGCTCAGGTCAGAGAAGTTGTCCCAGACGGAAATGTTTTTCAGAGCTTGACCCAAATCCCTGTGATTTCATTCCCCAGAAGGCTGGCTGCCTGGGAGACAGACCTGGCCCAGCTCAGTCTCAGTGATCATTTTCCACCTCCAGTGAGGTCCAAGAGCCCTTTCTCTGCACATTTGGGCCATGAAGTCCCACCCGGAACCACGCCTTTTAAAGCGCTGGAGCCCGAGTGGCTCCTGGGTCCTGTGCATCTTGTTCTCACACAGCTTCCTTCTTCGACGGCAGTTGGAGTCATGAGCGCAGATCCAATGGGCTCACCTGTGATATGCCCCAGGATTCTTCAATACATGCCTCTCATTCAGGCTCCTTTCCTGAGCTTCAAACCCGTGCAGGCAGCGACCTGCTAAACATTTCTCCCGGAAGGTCCATAAACTCACCTGTCTGTGATGAGCTCATTCTGCACCAACCCTCACTCCCAAACTCTGCCCCGTTCTCCACCTTCTCACCCACCCAGGAACCCAAGCCTGACACTCGGAGTCCCACTTATCTCCCTGAACCGCCACCCTCACATCTAAAACTCCAGCAAGTTCTGCAGCTATTCATCCTCTAAATATCTCTAGGGTTAGGGTTAGGGTTACACCCTTATCCTCCCCACTTTATTGACAGGTAAACTGAGATTCAGAAAGTGTACTTGGCCAGTAAGTATCCCTCCCAACTGGCCTCACCACCTAGCATCCAGAAAGCCTGAGGGTTCATCCTGTTTAATCTCTAAGTGTCTGAGCTTCCATTTCGGCACCTAAAGAACAGGGGAAATAACAGTCCTCAAGGCAACTTTATACAGGTTACTGTGATAAGAAAAAGGAAAACAGTAGAGAAGGCACTTTGAAAGGGAATCCCTGATATGCAACTAGGAGGCATTGTCAATCGATGCCAGCACAGGGGAGCCCCAGCAGGCCAGAACAGTTGAGCCCTGCAGTATTCTACCCCAAAAGTCTATATGTTTGCAGGCCAGAGAGCACCCTTCGAACAGCTCAGTGAACCTGGAGGGAGTGAACCCATTTCCACAGGGTTATTTCCCCAACTCACTTCCTTGTAACCCGATGACCTGGAGGCATGCCGAGTAGCTCTCAAATCAAAGAGATTTGGAAATGTAGACAGTGGAGTCCTGTCGTCTGATTCATTTTCTGTTTCCAGTTTCTTTGCTGCTGTGGATGTGGTTCATAATGAAAAGAATCAATCTACTGAAAAAAGAAAAGGGTAGTTCTTTCCGATTGTACACCGCTCAAGCATTAGATTTCCAGCTGCCGGTCTGCTGTGGCCAGGGCATTTCAGTGAAGTTCAAAGTCGTCCCTATTTTCCGTCTCACATCCCTGACGTCAAAGGGTACAAGCTGCCCTGTCCCATCCGGGACTGCTGTCATGCTGGAGATCGTGGGCTGTGGCTTGTGAGGCAGGAAACCTGGTCCCTCTCTGTCACTAGTTGGATGTTTGACCTAGATTAGAGATTCTTAAACAGGGACAATTTTGCCCCCAGGGGACAATTGGCAACATCAGGAGACACTTTTCCGTTGTCATGACTGGGGTGATGCTTCTGGCATCTGGTACGTGGAGGCCAGGGGTGCTGCTAAATGTCCTACAATGCACAGGACAGATCACCGCCCCCGTGCCTAATCCCGTCTTGCCAAAGTCTTATCCGGACCCAAGTATCAGTGATGCCCAGATTGAGAAAGTCCCTAGAGGAAGTCCTTCCTCCTCACTCAGTTTCCTCCTGTGAAAATGGAGGTGGGGGAGCTGCACTGGTGATGCCCAAGGTCCGCTAAAGCTTCTGATTTAATTGTGTCTCTGGTTCAGGGGTGACTCAGAGGTTCTGCATCACTGACTTCCTGCCCCTGTGACCCCAGCACCCAGTTGTAGCATCTCCAACACCAGGGTGCCCGTGTGACGTCGCCCTCAGCTGGAAGAGTCCAGAGAGCTCTTCCAGAAGAGCTGGAGGCTCTTCACAGAGAAAATCTCCAGAAAATGCCACGATGGAAGGCAGACAGACACTCTGAACCCCCGAGCTCTTCTTTTGTTTGATGGTTTCCTCATCTCCTCCTTAAATAGGGCACTGTGGCTTTTGCATTTGCAAAAACTTTGGCTAATTGGACCTTCTCATCAGGCTATCACATGAACACAGAGTCCAGCAACTTGTCCAAACTTTTCAGTGTGTTCCAGCTTTGGTTGGTTTATTAAGGTGAGTCTGAGGCAACGGAGAGGTCCTAGCAGTTGGTATTTGATTTCAGAGTCCCCATCCTCTTTCGCTTTTCATTTTGTCCCCTAAAGGATTTCATCAGACCCCACCTGGGCTGACCCCCGCCCCCCTCCAGTCCCCCATGCCCCTTATCTTCCCCTTTGTTCTCTCTTCTCTGCATTTGAGTCAGATGCCTGGTGGGACTTGAGTCCTGACTCCACTACTTCTTACTTTGATGTGGTGGCCGTGGAGGTGTCCTGCCCAGGGCTCCTTTCCAGAGAACCCGCAGCAGGCAGGGTAGCTGGCAGTTCAGGCATGTCCTGCCCTGGCTGTTCCCAGCCAGTGATTGAGGCAGTGGCGCCAGATCACTGCTGCCCGACTGACCAGCACACCTCTTACAGGCAATCTATGCTCTGGGGCTCCCTACCAGCCTGGCTGAGCCTTGCTCAGAGCCGCCCTGTGGTCTAGGCGCCTCCTCTCATCCTCTTCCTTTCCTTCCCTCTCTCCTTTCCCAGATGTCAGACCCGCATATCAGTCTCCATCCCCTTCATCCTTCCAGACATCTGCTTCTTGAAGGACCTGAACTGACAAATCTCGGCAAGTCAGTGAACACCCCTGAGTCTCAGTTTCCTCGTCAGTAAAATGGGGAGATGTTATCAGATCTGCTGTAACTCACAAGGCTATTGTGAGGATTAAATGACAAAATACACGTGTAACTTTGCGCACCACACAGTGGTACGAATATATGCTCCACTGTTCCATCAGAGTTTGCTGGTCTTAGGTCTCATTGTTTTAGAGACTCTCGCAGGCCAGCCCCAGATAAACGAGGTTACTGTGGAAGTTTTTGTTGGAACTATTCTTCATCAGGTGGGACTGCATCCCATTTGGCATCAAAGCCCACCTGCTAAATGCCAGTAGTTTTCTCCCACCTCCATAACTGCAACCACCAACAATGACCTCACACCATTTTCAAATGCCTGCTATAGGGGACAGTTTGGTCCTTGGGTGAGAACTACTGTGCTATACTGAGTCCAGCTGAGATGTTAGTGGGTTCTCCTTCCTCCCAAAGCATTTACACTTCAACTTGGTCCTTCAAGGATGAGTGCCTGACACTCTCTTATTTATTTTTTGTCCTTTAACATTTGTGTATAGTTTTGTAAGCTGCCTCACTACTCTATTGAATGACAGGGCAGAAGAAGAAAATTAGTGAAACAGTAAGTCCATCTTCTGATGCGGTTCAAATCGCTCTCATATGAGGCTGCCTACTTCAGCAGCCAGAAAGCCCGCCCTGGACACGGGCAGCAGCTACAGCTGGTGGTGAACTTCATTGTTGAGAGTTTTTACACGGCCCACTTGGAAAGGTTTCCAGCACCTTATCCTTTGCTGTTGATTCCTGGCATCTCTTAGTAGCTAAGCAGCCAGGGGCAAATCACTTAGCCTCCTTCAGTTCCTTAACTGTAAAGTGTATACATTAAAGAGGGTAACACTTTCCATCTCTGACTATTATCATCAGATAATAGCTGAGAAGCTGTGCCTGGGGTGGAATCTTATTTGCAAAAAGGGCCACAATGTTCCTCAACCCTCATCCTTGCTATCTGACTTTGCATTCTTTTCTTTTTCTTTTCTTTTCTTTTTTTTTTTTTGCGGTACGCGAGCCTCTCACTTTTGTGGCCTCTCCCGTTGCAGAGCACAGGCTCCAGATGCGCAGGTGCAGCGGCCATGGCTCACGGGCCCAGCCTCTCCTTGGCATGTGGGATCTTCCTGGACCGGGGCACGAACCCACGTCCCCTGCATCGGCAGGCAGACTCTCAACCACTGCGCCACCAGGGAAGCCCTGACTTTGCATTCTTTTCATTTAGTGGAGCCCGTTTCTTGACCCCATGAACGTGGTCTTGTGACTTGCTTCGACCAACAGAATCGAGCAGAAATGATGAGATTGTTTCTGAACCGACGCCTCAAGAGACGTTGCATGCTGCCACATGCTCTCTCGGATCCCTGCCCCTGTTGGGTGAGTGCCCCCTGGCTGGTCTGCTCGAGGATGGGAGAGCACAGGGAGCATAAATAAGCCACCCCAGCGGAGATCAGCTCAGGCCCGTCAGCCCCTAGCCAACCTGGAGGCCGACTACTGTGGACAAGGAATGTTGCCTGCCCCATGAGCAAACAAAGAATGTTGTGGCCATCAAGCCCTCAGCCAGTGCAGCTGCCCAGACTGCACACCCTGAAAGGATTCAAGATGGAAAAAAGCAGGATACTGGCTCTAGATAGCTAAGGTGCACATCAAAGGAATGATTTCAGTGAGCCCAGACTCTTGCATCTTCCCATACATAGAAAGTGCAATTTTCTTTAATTAATGTAATCTTTTTGTTACTGGAAGGGGAATCCCTTCCAGGGTCTGAGAAGGGGCTCTTGTCTAACACTTGGAAATGAATTGTCCAAGGAGACACACGTATTGACAAAGCAAAAGACTTTATTGGGAAGGGGCGCCCCAGCAGAGAGCAGCAGGATAAGGGAACCCAGGAGAACTGCTCTGTCACATGGCCTACAGTCTCAGGCTTTATGGTAATGAGGTTAGCTTTCCAGGTTGTCTCTGGCCAATCATCTTTCTTGTGACCATATTTGGTCTGTGACTCAGGGTCCTTTCTAGTGGCACTTGCATCTCTCAGCCAAGATGGATTCCAGCGTGAGGGTTTCTGGGAGGTTGGCAGGACATATTACGGGTTGGCATCTCCTCCTTCCTTTCGGCCCCTCCCGAATTCTTTCAGTTAGTTTTCGGTGACAGCACCATGTTCCTTATCAGGATCTCTTGTTGTGAGACAACTCGTGCAAGCAGTTATTATCGTGACTGGCCAAGGGGGTCGGTTTCAGTCAATGGCTTCCTAATATTTTGATGTCCCATCTACCTGTTTTTTGTTGCAAAAACTCTTATATACCCTGGCTCCTTCCTTACGTCTTTGGAGCAGTCCCTCAGAGCTATCTGAGAGGTTGTCTTCTGGGCTTAATTGCTTAAAAAGTATGCTGAACGAAACACAATTCTCAGCTTTTAGATTGTGCATTTTTTTCAGTCAACTCTACAAATGCACAAGTGAGTCCAACTGAGACCAGAAGAACCACCCTGGGGATCCCAGCCAAAATTGCCTACTGATGGAATCACAAGTAAAAGACACGGTCACTATTTGACTCCACTCCATTTGGGGATGTTTGTTATGCAGCAAATGCTAACTGATGCACTTGGGATAGAGGAGAAGGAAGCTGAGTGGTACTGAGGTCAGTCATCCCAGGGGTGGGCAGCTTTGGGGTAGCTGTTGAGGATGTGCAAAGAAGTCAGTTTCCAGAGCAGGCACCATCCCCTCTGCCTCCTCAGGGCAAGACAGGGAGTGCTGAGCAGTTGGGTATCATATGTCAGGGACCAAAAATTGCATGCAAGCAGAAAAAAAAAAAGCCTGGGTCTAAGGTTGTTATTTATAGCAAAAATTTAAACAGGGAAGCTCTGTCAGTTTTCTGAATTACTGACAGTTGCAGAAATGTTAATACAAATCTTTATAAGACTGGCCAGATGTTAGATATTAAACAAGCATCTGTTTTGTATAAAAGACTTTTTATGCCCCCCCCCCGCACACTGTCTCTTTCTTTCTCTCGCCTTCTCAACCCCCACCCCCTGATCCCATGATAGATCAGGGCAGTAGCTGAGGGTAATTGCCTCAGCTATAGTTTTATTTAGTTTCTGAATGCCGGTGTCCACGGTGTCAAAAATACACCCCAAAAAATAACCCTGGGAAAGGTTAATAATGGCCTTTCTGGTGTCATATTCTGCACTTTATGTGTTGCAGTAATTATTATCATTAGGGCTGTAAGAATGTCTGGTTATCTTTCTTAATCACACACTATAGAGGAGTGCTTCTGAACACATATCTATTATTTAATCAAAATTTCACAGTTATTGGCATTTGTGCTCCACCAGGGCTGTGTTTATTTTCTCTTTGCAAGGGGGAGCACTGCATCCCAGAAAAGAGGGGCCCCCACGTCCATATCCACTTTCATCACTGTCATAGCATATGACACTCGGTGCTATTAATATTGGAGACGCCAAACACATATTATTACTCCCCACACTGGGTCGCATTCTAGGAAAAGCACTCTTATTAACAAATAAAGGGGGGAAAGGCATGCCATCGATGAAACTTGCTGCCTGGCAGAGGAGATCTTGTAGGGCTGAGACCTTTAGGGATGTGCTGGTTCCAGGGATGGAGAGGGAAGCAGGTCAGTGGGACCACTACGGAGGTCCTGTGATGGCCACCTTGGGGCGTGCCCACCCACTCCTCTGGAGGGAACTGCACCTCAGAGGCAGGGGACTAACACCCAAAGAGGCATCACTGCCCCATTTTACAGATATGCAAATCAAGGCTCAGAAAGAATCATTTGCTCAGCGTCACCTAGCCAGTGGGCTGGCACGTGAGGCTAACTGCTTGCTTGATTCGATGTGTATGGTTTCATCATAAAGCCATTCAAGACCCCCCAGCCTGCACTGGGCAAACGGTGGCCCCCAGCCTTGTGTGGCTGCAGAGCACTTGAAACGTGGCTAGTCCAAACTGAGATGCTCTGTGAAGTGTTAAATACACACTGGCTCTCCAGGACACAGTATAAAAATAAAAACAGTGTGAAATATCACAGTAATTTTTTAATATTGATTTCATGTGGAAATGATAATATTTTGGATATAACGGGTTGAATAAAATATATGATGGAAACTAATATCACCTGTTTCTTTTTACTTTTTCAAATGTCACTACCAGAGAATATAAAATTACATCTGTGCCTTGTATTTGCGGCTCACATTATATTTTGGTTGGACGGTGCTGTCCTAAGTTGTGAGTTTGCGTCTGTTTCTTCAGAAAGTTTTTCTGGCTGCTTGAGAGTAGGGCTTCTCAATTGGGGGTGACTCTGTGCCCCAGGAGACATTTGGCAACGTCTGAATCCATTTTGAATGTCGTAACTTGTGTGCAGAGGGGCGCGTCCTGCCTCTAGTGGGTGGAGGCCAGGGACGCTGCTCAGAACCCTACGGGGCACAGGATGGCCCCCACCGCAAAGCATTATCCAGCCCCAAATATTAATAACGCTGAGCTTGAGAAACCCTGGTTTAGAATCATACCGTGTGTATTTCATTTTCCTTTCGGGGTCTCCTAAGGATGTCACCAATGCTCTAAAAGAGGAACAGTGCCATGAATGTGACAATATTGATCATTTCTTCCTCCATTTCCCTCGTGGACACCCTCCTTCCTGACCTTTTTTTCCCCACAAAATTAAAAACCCACGTCTGCCCGTAATTTTCACATATTCCTGCCGCGTGGCTGACGTTTTTTGAGAACGTGCAACGGTGGCCATATTTCCTCAATGGCATTTTCAGGTAGCAAACCCCTCTTCCCACAACTCACAGGTTGTGCGGCTCCTGTGAGAGGATGAAGTGCTATCAGAATTGGGAAGATCTGGATGGAGGAGGGGAATAAAGAGGGGCTGACCCTGCGTGAGATTCAGACACCCGGCCCCTGGACAGACTCCAGGGAGGAGATCCTTAGACCTCACCTGGGCTCCAGCTGGGAGAAGAGGCCCAGAGAGAATGAGCTGAGCCCTCGTGTGGACACCTGCAGCGGTGAAAATGGTCCAGGTGTGTAGCAGGTAAGGAAGACCATTCTGCCATAAGGGCTGACTCTCTAGGTCACCCCAGGGGCCCAGGCAGGGGCCGTGGATCCTCTGGGTGGCCGAAGTGGTGCAATGCCCCTGGGTGAGTTGGGCGTGGCCAAGGCAAACCCATGGGGACCTGAGCTGGAAGTGGGGTCCTGAGCTGGAAATTTAGAGAGTTGCGACACACCTTCCCACTTTGAGGAGGGACAGTGTACCGATGGGGATGCAGTGCTCCTGGAAACCTGCATTCGGCCACATACAGGACACAAATTATCTTCAGTTTAGGGCTTCCATGTAGCCCAGGAAGGTGTGGCCAGGGAAATACATTTGTTACAATTGTGTAACTGGCCTGAAGCTCGGGCCATTAGCTCAGATGTATAAGAAATGCCACTCTCCTTTCTCACAACCGGCCGAGGCATAAATAACCAGCTACTCACCGAAAGCTCATGCTTCCCTTTGGTAGTGCCTGGGTGTGGCTGTCCAGCCAGGATGGCATTTTCCAGCCCCGCTGGCATCCAAATGGTGATATGGGCTGGACGTGGGCTTCACATATACCGCCCCGCTTCACACCCCACTGACTCTGAGGGCCCGAGGGGATGCAGAGCTGACATCCAGGCTAGAGTTGCCTGCTGAGCTGACAAGGACATGGCAGAGACGGGAGGAGATGGACGGGGACCTTCTGGAGAACCAAGCTGGGGGCGTCTGTGTGTTGTGAGTCCCTGCAGGCCTCTCCAAGTGGCGCAGGATTTTGGCTGGTGTTAGGCTTTCGGGAATCTGGAAATGGTACATGGGCTGCACGTACCTCGAGAGCCCTCAGAGAGTACCTAGCACACAGCAGGCTGCGTGTTTAGGCCACGGGGCCACAGAGGTGGTTGTGATACAGCCTCGAGCTCATAGCCGGTGGGAAAAGAGAGTCACAGCAGAACACAGGTCACCTTGACTGACTGTGCCAGGCCCAACTCTGCGTGTCATATATTCACCCAGTTCAGTCTTCCCATGAGCTTGGGAGGAGCTGCCATTACGATCAGCATTTCAATCTCATAGACAGTTTCATGCATCAGCAGAAAGGTTGAACAATGTGCCCAAGTTAACAGAGCTGGGATCCCAGGGTGGGCAAACGGGCTCCAGAATCCACACTCACCCCCATCAAGCTTCTTGGTGCAGAGAATAGAAAGCAAACAACTTCCCTGCAAAACACCCCAAACTCACCCTGATCTCCCTTCCTGTTCTCTGGCAGAATCAACTCCACCCCCATCCCTTTACTGTATACCATAGAATTTTGTTCAGACAAAGATATACATGTTTATCTATGCTCCTAGGTTGTGGGGAAGATGAGAGTGTATTAGGTTTCGTAGCAATAATGATGCAGCGAACAAGCCCCAAATCTTAATGGTTTCCTAAATAAATATCTCCTTCCCCCTTGTGGGTCTGTGGCTCAAGTGGGCTTGCCTGGGCTTCCATCTATACCTGCTCCATGGGTTTCTCATCCCAGGACCCAGGCTGAGGGTGCAATGACCACCTGGGACATTGCTTTTTCATTGCAAGCGGTGGCAACACAAGGGCGTCAGGATCTGCAATGCCCCTTGAAGCCTCCACTGGGAACTGTCAAGTCTGTCCTTGGCTATAGTCAGTCACGTGGTCAAACTCACAGCCGGTGAGATGGAGAGTCGGCTCCACTCACAAGGAAGCCAGGGCAAGTGCAGGGAGGGAAGGAAGGTCTGTGAGCAAATGACGTGTCACTTCCAGACACCAGTGGGAAGGGGGTTGAATGCAGAAGATGTGGAGAGGTCAAGTTCATGCACAAGGAGTCTGTCTCTATGGGCTAAGGGAAAATGGGTGAGAGCTATTGCTGACACACCTGAGCCTGTAGGTGTGGGGTTGAGAAGTGGAGGGTGTTCCTCCCCAGGGCCTCCATTTTTCCTGAAGAGTAGCGGGTGAGTCATTCTCAGAGACTGGGCAGCGGGAGCCAGGGGTCTGAAGAGTATAGAGAAGGTTCTGAGTGCGACCAGCCCTGGGAACTTACAATGAGCTGACCAGGGCCATGAACAAAGACAGGTGAATAATTCTGCCTCCCAATTGAGTTTGTAGAGGCCCCAGACTTTCTGGTCCCCACCCCAGAGTGTGTCACCATTCTGTCTCAACATGGCCCTCTCTTCCACCCACCTCGTCCACGTCTTTTCTGTCTGTTGATTTGGGGATGAACACGGTGGCAAACCAATTGCAAAGTGAAGTTGTTACTCTTGCAAGAGGGTTGGGATTTCTTGAAGTCACTGCAAGTGACATTGGAGAATTGCTTGAAGGATTTGCAAAAGCCACTGGCAAGGAAGACCTGGCAGTCTTAGAAACGTGAGCACTGGATTATCAGCATGGCTGATGAATGGATAGATGCTCTGAATGATTTGACATCAACGAATAAAGAAAAGCCTTTGGGAAAATTGATGAAACCCTTGAATTAAAAAAAAAAAAGGACTTGTTTATTATTCCATTGGGAAGTCCAACCTGAAGAGAAGGACATTGTAACCTGTTGTCTTACAATTTTGTTGGAAAAATCATGTCCCTCACCAACGTCCTGCTTATTTGTTCTAAAGATTGATGAATAGCTGCCGTTATAACCTAAATTTTTTTAACTATAAGGAAAAATAAACTTGATTTTATGATTTTTAGTTTCCATTTTTAAGACAAAGTTCCAGCCACATCTTTTTAGCAGTGACAGAAAATGTTGGTTCTTGATTTCGGTGGATTCATTCCTCTTGGCCCCTTGTTCCCCCTCAGGTGATGAGACCTTGCATTCCCAGCCTTCCTCAGTTCCTTTCTTCCTCATGCCGGCTGGAGCTGCGAGATGCTGGGCTCTTTAGCTCTGGGATTTAGCCCTTTGGAGATTATCTTACTACGGCAGAGCCAGCACTGGTCCGGGCCAAGGTCATGGGAAGAATGTGCCCAGGTCCCATTGGTGGGAAGTGTTCCATCCTGGGTTCAGTTCCATGTCCTGTTGTGTGACATTCCAATGCCGTGCCATGTTCTGTGTCACGCCAGAAATAACTGACCTGGATACGAACGCTCAGCCATTACTGCTTAATCATATCACACCCAATATTATGTGGGCTATGCTTACAGTCTGGGGAAGTCAAAATACAACCCAGGATGGGGAATTCCAGTGATTGAAACGTGGAAATGAATCTGAGCAGAAAGGTCTAAATCTTACCTGGGTTAGCATTATTGTTATAATAAATAATCATAATAATCCCATACATTTTAGAGCTTACAAAATCCTTCTTATACATTACTTCATTTGACTAGGTTAGGGAGAATAAATCTGCAGGCTTAATTTCTCTTGGAAATATCAATCTTTAGTCTATACCACACCTGGCTGCCTTTTTAATGGTCCCAAAGCACGGCTTCCCTGTTCGTTACCCAGCTCAAAAACTTTTCTGTGTCTAGAGAAGAAACTCCAAACTCCTTATCCTGGTATTCCAGACCCTCCAGGATCCTGCCCCAAACTCTCTTTCCAGCCATGTCTCTTGATGGTCCTAACCACCCATCTTGCCTTCATACCTGGCCTCGGCACTTCCTGTTTCCTGGGTGCATGGCCCTGGTCCTCTGCCCCTGCATCCTTCATCCTGTGACTGTTCTTCCTGCATCTCCTCATATGCACATGGCCAAGCCCAACCCACCCTGCAGGACCCAGCCTCAGACACCTTCCTGAGTCCCCCTGCAGGCAGGGACCTCTTGCCTTTGAGTGCCCTGACTACTTCCTCTGACCGTCTCTCAGAACAACCTGCCCTGTAATAGAATAACAGCTCACACAACTTATTTCCTCCACTGGGCTGTAAGCTCCTTGGTGGGCAGGACCTCAACTTGACCCTCCTGCTTCTGCTATGGGACACCCCCCCCCCCGACCCTACTAAGTGTCTAGCCCAAGATCGGCAAAACCTTTTCTGTAAAGGGCCAAATCGTCAACATTTTAGGCTTTACAGACTGTATGATCTCAGCTACAACTACCAATTCTGCCTTCGTGTCGTGAGAGCAGCCATGGCCAATGTGTTAACAAACGGGCATGACTTTGTTCTAATAAAATTTTACTCACAAAAATAAGCCTCAAGCTGGATCCGGTCCGTGGCTGTAACGTGCTGGTCCCCTGGTTCAGCCACATGACTAGCAAAGGCGTTACAGAGATGATTGTTGACTAATGGGTGGATGCATGAAAGAAAGAAAAACATACGCATATTTGAGAATTGGGTCTACCCAAGCACACAGGGCCAGGACCAGAGCCCTGTTATCGCATCGTCACTTGCAAAATAGGGGAAAAAGCGTTGCCTGGGCCCGGAGGCATTCTCACGTTGGAGGGGAGTGGTGCCTGAGAGGAGCTGGGGGGCCCTGGGCTCGGCAGTAGCAGAGGAGAGCTGGAGGCGGAGCAAGGCCAGCCTTGTGGGTCAGCGATGAGAGCAGTGGGAGACTCATACACCCTGCCCAGGACCCCGGTCCCGCTGGCTCACTCATCTGTCACCCGCCTGAGCGAGGAAGCTGGCATCTTGGGGTTGCCGCTTCCACAGAGTAGATCCCACTTTGGGCAGCGTGGATACCGTAGTATCAGGCTGTTTCCTTCTTGTCTGTCTTTAGTCAACCCTGAGTTGAGAGAGCGGCCTCAAAGGTCCCGAGGGCCAGGCAGGAGGTGGGTCCTGAGAGTGACCTGCATAATCTTGGGCAAGGAAGGAGCCTGGAGCTACCCTCCCTTAGGATGGTGCCGGATACCCTTGTAACCCCTTGTTGTCTGCGCAGGGGTTTCCCTGCATCTCACCTCGCAGGATGCTCCCACCAACTGTTCAAGGTGAGCAGCGGCTATTATTACTGTTCTCAGTTTCCACGTGAAGAAGCAGGCTTGGAGAATGTTTGGAGGATTCGTTCAAGGCCACAAAAGGTGGCGCTGTGTTCTCTCCTCCAGCGGAAGCAGAGCTGAAGCCGGGACCCAGTCAGCCCCCCTCCAGCCTGGGGCTTCTCAAACTTGAGAACTGCTGCCCCAAGGCGGAGCCATTCCCTTGCAGAAACTCAGTTCCCAAGTCCCTTTGCCATCACAGCACACAGCCGCGTTCACTGGCACACTTGCCTTTCCACGGGATGAGCAAGAAACCCTCACCTTTCGGAACCTCAGTGTGTGGGGTGAGCCCTCCTTCAAAGCGGAGACCCTGTGTCAGGTGCAGGTGAGGATTGCAAGGGAGACCCACATCATAAAGAAAAATAAACGGCTGGTGACCAATACAAGGAAGGGTGCAAAACGGAACTGATGACCCAGGTAGCCATCAAGATATCTCAAAGCTGAAAGTGGGCTATTTCCAGATCTTTCCCAGATAACCAGTGACCTGGTTGATCACCTGAATTTCCCTCTCTTCCTTCCATATGAAGACACAGGTAAAAAGAAAAAACAAACCCTATATTTCTAAAGACGAACTCAGATCACAGTGGTGGAGCAATGATATCATCTCTCATCCACGGTTCTTTGGATAAAAATGCTACTTTGGACATAAATACAACTCTATCTAATAACATCCTATTATTGTTTTCCACACAAGTGAAGAGCTGGAGGATAAATTTAAGAAGTTGTACACAGAGTACAAAGTTTTATTTTTATATTTTGTCAGCTGGGCAAGTTCAGGACCAAACCACTTAAGCACAGTGGGAAAATAACTTGAAATAGAATGATCTATTCAGTCCTTAAACAAAACAATATAAAATGAATGAAGGCTGCTTCTTGAAATCATCTTCACTTTTCTACATTTTTCCCTTTTAATGGACAAGAGAAAAAAATGATCAGATTAAGACGTGAAAGAAAGAGAAACCAAGAGGGGGCAAGATGCTGCTTCCTTTCATGATTCTGGGAGAGACAATACAAACATCCTCTTGAAGAGAAGGGAGATCCTGAATTTCCTCCCTTTAGCCAAGACTTGGCTCACCCCTGCGTTACTTCTTTCACTTCTCAAGCCTTACTTCTCTCTCTCTCTCTCGCCTTCTCTTCTTCTTCCTCCAAGGTTTAAAGCCCTGCCTCCCAACTCTCAACATTTAAAAAATTCTTAATGATGCAACCTGAAGTTGCCATGGCAACTGATTTCCTTGCCGAGGCAGTGGTAAAGCCCTGTGAGCGGGCTGCTACTGAAATCACAAAATAATTTTCCTTTTCTTTCAAAATTAAGTGGGCTGTCTAAAGTGTTCCACTGTGGTTTTCCCTTCCCCCAAAGAACAAGTCTCCCCTGAACTGAAATGTCCAGTTATTGCCTCTCCCTGTTCTCTTTTATGACTTCTATCTTTACGGGCACATAGACGGTCCCTCTGGAAAATAGTGAGCGCTCACTCTTTCTCTTTTGTCAGTGTGAGAAATGCTTCTGAGGAAGTCTAATGACATTGGATGGGTTTTCCCCCACTCTCTTTTTAAATTGCCTTTAGTTTCCCATTCTTAGAAACAACCAAGTTTCTTTCTCCTGGATCTTATTTATTTATTTAATTGAAGTATATTTGATTTACAGTGTTGTGTAGTTTCAGGTGTACAGGAGTGATTCATATATATATATATATATAATATATATTCTTTTTCAGATTCTTTTCCCTTATAGGTTAGTACAAAATACTGAATATAGTTTCTTACACTATACAGTAGGTCTTATGCTATATAGTAGGTCTTTTTTATTTATCTATTCTATATATGGTAGTGTCTATATGTTAGTACTAAATTCCTAATTTGTCCCTCCCCCTCCTTTCCCCTTTGGTAACCATAAGTTGGTTTTCTACGTCTGTGAGTCAGTTTCTGTTTTGTAAATAAGTTCCTTTATATCATTTTTTTTAGATTCCACATATAAATGATATCATATATTTGTCTTTCTTGTCTGACTTACTTCACTTAGTACAATATGATAATCTCTGGGTCCATCCGTGTTGCTGCAAATGGCAATATTCCATTCCTTTTTTATGGCTGAGTAATATTCCATTGTATATGTACCACGTCTTCTTTATCCATTCCTCTGTTGTCTCCTTGAGTCTTGAGGACAGCTTTGTAAATAGCACGTCGGAGCACAAAGAAGCCTGAAGGTCTGCACTGGTGTCACCCCACATGACTCTGCAGAAGCTGGCCCTCCCTCGCACGTGTGCCTTAGCAGCTTCCCAGCACGGGGTGGAGCCCCGCTTCTGTTCCCCTGTCACCTTGAGCAAACCCAGCCTGTCTGCTTTCCTGCCTCAGTTTCCCCCAAGGGGCCAACACTCTCACCTAAGTGAGCTCAACGTGAGGTGCAGTTCTATGGCTCTGAGGCTCCTCAGGCAGGTCAAGAACATAAAAAAGAAGAGTCAGGATGTGGAACAGGGAAGGCTTCGGGCAGAGGCTATGCCTTCAGAGGTTGGGCTGTGCGGAAGAGGGGTGGCACGGGGGAGCAGGCTGTCTGCCGTGCCCCTCCCACCGTAGGGCACCAGCATGGGTACCCACACTCGGGGAGGGAGGCGGTCAGAGCTGAAATCGAGCACGGGATCTCTTCACCTTCCTGTTCTGGACATTGTGATAACCGAGACTGTCTTTGTGACTTCCGAGCGATCTTAGGACAGGATGCTGCCCAGGAAGGAGCAGAAAAGCCCTGGGAAAGTGTCAGGTTCAGGACAAGCATCCCTGGTGGGTGAAGTGTAACGAGGAGGTGACCACGGCAGCAGAGCCATGCTGCACTTGCGCAAGGAGCCCGCTCTGTCCTCGTTACACCTGCAGTTGATGAAGCCAGTTCTTGTCTTGGCCTCCCCAGGCCCTGGGGCCCTGAATCCACCTCCTTTTGAATCTTCCCTTCTTTGGCTTTAACGACAGGGATCCCTTCAGGGCTTCCCCTGACCGCTCCTTCTCTACTTCTTCCCAGTGTCCTGAGAGAAGGTATTTCCTGGGTCACAGACTCCACCCTGTCCCCATGCTCTCTGGGAAATCTCTCTGTACCACTGTACATCAACGACCCCAAAGTGTATTTCCAACCCACGGCTGCCCCTAAACAAACTCTGCGCCCCTACAACTGTCTGATGTAATGGGTACCAGGCAGAGCTCACCACTACAACCTCACACCCTTCTTCTGGTCCCATCAACGTGGTGAGCTGTGTCGCCGTTCCCTGGCAGCAGAAACCTGGGAGGCAGCTTTGAATCTTCCCTTTCGTGGCTCTGTGGTCATCAGGTTAGCAGGGCTGTCATGTCTCCATCCAAAGAGCCCACAGGCTGTGCCCAACAGGGCTTCATCGGCCCCTGCACGGACTCCCGCAGCAGCCCCTGTCCCTCTCGGCCTCAAAAGACTCTCGCTGACGCAAACTCACGTGAGACAGGCCCCTGCCCTCAGCACGCTGCCCTTGCCTCGGGAGTGCAAGTCCAGGTCCTTGATATTGTCCGCTGCGCTTGCATAGCCTTCGGGGGTCCTGGCGGGGCAGGAGAAGGGAGGCTCCGGACGAAGGGCAGGCACAGTTACCGTACGGGTCATCGGGGCTGGGGAAGCAGGGAGAGTTTCTCTGCAGCATAGCATGTCTCATCAGGACAGAGCCGGGACAGGAGCTGGAGCCTTTTAAGTCTTATGCTTTTCCAGGAGGGAGAGGGCTGGTTCCCAAGGGCAGGGGACCCCTAATCTCTCTTCCTCTGCCCGTCAGATGCATGGATGCAGCCTGCCAACCATGACAGCGTGACCGTCTCTTGACACTGGACTGGCTCGGGTGTTTATTCATTCCCCGTTTGCTGGGGCACCTGCTTCGGGCTGGTCCTGTACCAGGCGCTGGGGTGAAGAAGCAAGTAAGACACCATGCCTGTCCTCCCACAGCTCCCAGTCTAGGGGAGGGACGGGTGCTGGAAGGGAGCCCTGGAGACCCCGGGGAGCCGGGAGCATCCCCACAGATCCCTGGGGGCGGGGCAACCTCAGGCAAGAACTGAACTTCCACAGCCACGGGTTTGGCGTCTGCAAAATGGGGCGAATTGCACCTTCCCGTGGCTGAGCTGCGGAGCTACCCAGGCCTGGGGGGCTCCTGGCACCCTACTCTGTCACTGTGGCCTTGGTCGCATTGCACAGCTGCACAGAGTCTCAGTTTCCCTCTCTGCAAAATGGGAAGAGCCAGAATCTCCCCCTCACAGGACTGGAGTGAGAGTCAGGGGAGACGACGCCTGTAGGATGCTCAGAGCCGGAGCCCGACTCGTGGAGAGCGTTCCGGGGGCTACGTGTGTAGGAGGAGCTTAGGGGAGGTTTGCTCAGGAAAGGTGTCCTGGGGATGGGGAATGACAGCAGAGTGTGAGGGTGAGAAATAGCAGGGTTGTGTGTGTGGTGTGTGCATGCTGTTTGTGTGATGTATTTGTGTGTGTGTTTATGTGTGTGATGTGTGGTGTGTGTGTGTGATTGGTGTGTATGTGTGTATCGTCTCTGTGTTATGTGTGTATGTGATGGGGTGTGTGTGTGTGAAGGGTGTGTATTGTCTTTGTGGCGTGTGTGTGTGTGTATGTGATGGTGTGTGTGTGTGATGGGTGTGTATATGTGTATTGTCTCTGTGGTGTGTGTGTGTGTGTGGTGTGTGTATATCTCTGTGTGTTTCTATCTCTGTGTGTGTGATGTTGTCACAGGCACATGGTGGTGAGAGAGAAGGCTGGAGAAACAGACAAGGGTCGTGTCACCAAGGATGGTGGCTGTACAGGTCCTGTTGAATGGTTTTGCCTTTGTCCTGAGGGGCCCTGGGAGCCTTTGGCAGGTTGACACAGGCCAAGTGTTGTGTGGTCGGACCCCTCGGGCAGGCAGGCAGGCAGGAGCATGGGGGAGAGATGGGAGGGAGAGAGATGGGAGGGGGAGAGACGGGAGAGGAGAGCCCCGAGGGGAAGGGCTGCCAGGAGGCTTCTGGGAGGCCCCCCAGGTGGAGGTGGGCCAGGGGCCAATGGTGGATAAAGCAAAGGCGTCTGGATCATTCCTAACACCTTCTGAGGCCTCCTGTGGGCAGGCACATGTTGGGCACTGGACATCTGGACACAAGTGAGCCTCGCCTCTGCCCCCCAGTGGCTCATAGGATGTGAGACCCGCCTCTGCCCCAGCCCCACACATTTTGGGAGGCTCTAGAATGCCTCTCTAGCATCAGTATGATTTGAGACAAGATCACACAACCAAGTCCAAAATCTCCTCTCTGATTTTCAGATCTATAATTTGGCAAGCCTCGGAAGAGCTGCTGTTTAGCACCTGGTGTCAGTAGTTCCTGACACATGGTAGGCACTCAATAAATATTTGGTGAATGAATGAATGATTCCTGGGTTCACTCTCTATTTTGTTCAAGGAGCTGACAAATCCGTTTTGGGGGATTTCTGGCTTGTAACAGAAAGTGTCTGGGTTACGCCCCAGCCCGGCTCTGCAGGCACCAGCTGTGCACCTTGAGAGGATGAAGCTTTGGGGCCTCAGCTGCCTTCTGTGCTCTGCTGTCCTCCTCCTTGGCACTGAGGTTAAGTGAAGATACGATGTGGGGCTGCTGTGCAAGTGACACAGCATAAAGGACCTGTGGTTCGTTCATCAGTGAGAAGCTTGAATGATGGGAGGACAGGATGGAATCCATGGGAGCACCAAGTGAGACCACATTCTAGAACAAGAGCAGGGCTGTCAAGCACTTTCCACTTATTCTCACCTGGGAGGGACCGGCTAACTTTGTGAGCCATAAGTGCCTTAGGGATGAGAGATTTCAATTAAATTCCGATAACTTCCCGCTCACCATCCAATTTCCACACACCCAACCCAACAGAACCCTGAACCATCTCAGGTCTGTCCAGCACCAGCTCCCTTCTCTTTGTATTGTCCCCACTATCTACTGAGATAAACGGGGGTCCCCAAGGAAAATGCTTCCCTTTGAGCCTTTGCAGACCTCCTAAGCAAAGACGATTTAGCCGGCATCATCTGAGGTTAAAGAATGGCTCAAAGCCTTAAATGGAAACAGAAAGTGTGTCTATTTACTTGGAGAGCTTCTTCTACTCATTCACGGGAGGCATCAACAGCACAGGCAGAACAAAGGCTGCGATGCGCTGGGTGGAGTAGCCCCAAAGCAGAAGACAGGGTGATTCCCTGGGAGTCAAGGTCTTCCTGTGATTCTGTGGGTAACAGCATTACTCGGTAATGATGATAAAGCACTCAGAAAGTAATGATGTACTTAAAGGTACACGTGAAGTGCTTTTAATTTTTTATTTTTTTTGACAAAGAGAAAACTGAAGTAGGCAGCTTCAGTGAAACATATACCTCTTTCCCTAACTAATGCTGAGTGTTTGGTCAAAGAACGTGAGTGCCCTTGCTGAAGGCATTATCACCAACAAAAGATTCTTTTTAGAGGCTGGGAAGCAGACCTTGGCCTCTGTTTCTTTCTCTTGCCTATGAAAGCCTTTCTGTTAATGCGCTGCTTCAAGAGAGGGGACTCCACTGGTGTTTGCAGGATGTAGACGTTTGGAGGAAAAACTTGTCAATGGAGGAGGTGAGTTACAGATGGTGGTGGGATGGGGGAAGCAGGCTGGATCTTTTTTGGGAGAGAAGGGGTCTAGTTCTGGGTGTATAAGTTAGTGGATGGGAACCTAGGGAGCCCCACAGATTGGAACATGTACTGGTTAGCTGTTGCTACCAAATGCCACGTAACAAAACACCCCTAAACTCAGTGGTTTGAAACATCTCTTATTCTCACAAATCTGCAAGTTGGTTGGGCTCAGCTGTGCAGCTGTGCTTCACTGTGGGTCTGGCCATGCTTGGTGGGCTGATTCTGCTCCATATGTATTAATTTGGGGGCTTTGGCAGAAGGGGCAGCAGCTACCCGGGGGGAGGGCTTCTTATGGCAGTGGCAGAAGCACAAGACAGCACGGTCTCTTAAGGCTTAGGTTTGGAACTGGCTAACTCACTCCTGCCCACATGCCACAGGCCCCCAAAAAGTCACACGGCCCAGCCCAAAGTCAATGGGTGGAGGAAACACTCTGTCCATGACAAGGCCATAGCAAGGATGTGAATACAGGGAGGGGTGAAGAACTGGGGCCAGTCATTCCATCCCCACGTGAAATAATATCTGTTGAGCGCCTCCCATGTGCCATTTACTAAGGCTGGTGTATTGTGTACAAATTCCCGGTTCTTTTCTTCTCAGCAATTCTGGAAAATAGGAATTATGACCACCCCCTCATCTTTAAGATGAGGTTTGGCAAGGTAAAGTAACCTGCAGACTCTTACACAGCAGAATGGGATTAGAACATAGGTCTACACAACTTCAAAAACCAGACTCTTCCACCTACCAGTTCATCCATTCATCCGTCATTCATGCAATGAAACATCCACCCATGCGTCCATCCAAACATCCATTCACATGTTCTTTCAACCAATATTTCTTGAACACTTGTCCTAAGAAAGACAACGAGCATGAGGATACGTGGCTAAAGTGAAGGAGTAAAAAGACAACCATGTTTTAAAAGCACCTACTATGTGCAGAGCACTTTACATATGACATCCAGTGTAACTCTCGCAACAGCCTGAAGATTCTGTATGGCTTGGCATAGGGAAAACAAGACTCAGAAAGGTCTGTCCCTTCCCCAAGGTCATACAGCTGGTAAAGGCAAAGCCAGAATACAAATCCAGTCCTTCTGATGCCCAAAGCCCTCTTGTTTTCAGGTACCATGCCATCCACTCTCCTTGGGCTTGTTGCACCGGATGGTCACATACAGCCATAACTCTTGAGCATTTCCTGCTATGAAACTCCCATCATGTCTCCTCCCTCTATGAGACTTGGTGAAAGCCCAAGGAAGCCTGAACTGAGAGGTGCAAGCCGGAATTTGTCCCATGACAAGTTCCATGGGAAATTGATGGCTAGAGTTGGCAGGACTGTGCCAGGAGATCCAGAACAGATGGCAGGGTTTCTTGGCTGCTCGTGGCGCCATATTGATGGAGCTCCATTGAGAGGACTCCTGTGAGGGCATCACCTGCGCGCTGCACCCATCAGACTCCTGAACGCCGACGAGAGGCTCATCATTGCTTCTGGCCGGCTGCGGTGTCTTTCTGAGCCTCTGGTGACAGTTTGCAGGGGACTGGAATATTGTCTTGAGGTCACAGAGCCAGAAGAAGTTAGTTAGAAGAGACCCAGGGGATTATCTTGTCCAAATGGGAAAACCGAGACAGGAGGGTATAGCAGAAGCCGTCCGTGTTCCACCTGGACCCATTTCACAGCCACTGCTTCTACCTGCCAAGAGCCAGGAATGGGCCTTTTGCTGGAGGACCGCCTTCAGGCAATTGAAATTCACTTAGCTCACGTACACAGAGGGCCAGAAGTGCTGGGAATCCAGGTAAGAGAGTACCTCTATGTCCTGGTCCCTGATTGGACAACTCTGAGGTAGGTCCTTAGCCAGGGATTTCCCAAAGTTGCCATCTGTGGGACTGTGCTGAATACCAGTCCCTTGGCTGGCTCTCTTCCCTCACTGCCTGACTTGCCTGCTCCCTTACATGTTTCTCCTGGGAACACCTCCTAATGGATTATTTCAGAAGAATCTGCATTGCAGAGTCCGCTTCCCGGGAAGCCAACCCAAGTCACAAAGGCAGAGTGGTCTAAAGGAGAAAAAGCTATCAATCTTACACCAAGCAGAGCCAACTCCAGTTTTATTTACAGCTGGGTTGACCATCCCTGAATCCAGATGACCGAAAGCCATTGGTGTGATTGGGCTTCAGTCCGACGGACCGCGTGGTCCTCAGTCTGATCAGCTAAGCAAACGTACGGAGCATCCGCTGTGCCCCAGGGACAGCACCGTGTGGTGGCAAAGAGCGCGACACAGCCAATGAACAGATCAATCCTTTTCGTGTGGTCAAGGGTGATGGCAGAGGGTGTGCAGGGGACACAGAGGAACCCTGGACCCCACCGCTGTAGGCGGGGGGTGGTCAGGTAAGGACATTCCTGTAGGAGGTGAGTACAATGGGGGAGGGGGACAAGTCTGGGTCAGGGAGGCCATTCCAGGCAGAGGGGACAGTGTGAACACAGACCCGGAGGCATCAGGCAGCAAGGAGTGGCTCAGAGTTGCCGAAACAGCAAGTTCAGGGCAGGGAGTGGCAGGAGATACGACTAGAGGAGTCAGCAGAGGCCCTCGTGGACCACTGTAGGTTCAGCCGTCACCCTGGAGAGCCCATGTGGAGTTCAGGCAGGATGATGGCTGGAGGCAGGAGGCCATTGCCATGGTGATGAGAGCCTGGAACCAGGAGATGCTGGTATGCAGGGGATGCTTGTCTTGCACTTCAGGCTCCGGTCACATCAAAGACCTCGGATCCCCTCCGTCACGACTTTCTTTGTCATGATACTGTGTCTTTACTCATGCTGGCCCCTCTTCCTGACTCCCCTCACCCTGCTTGACCACTTGGCTCTCCCTCACCCTTCAAGCCCCAGCTCAACCTCCACCTTCTGTGACAGCCTTTATCTAAATTCCCATAGCCAGACGACAAATGACTTCATTCTCAGTGGCCCTGGGACACCCCCTGGGATGTTCCCACTGGTCCACGAGCCCCTTGAGAGTTGGGGCTACATTTCCATTTCCTGTCCCCTGTGCTTAGCACCCCACTTCTTGGTTCACAGGTGTGCTCCAAAATACTGGTCAAGGGAAAGACGAAAATGGCATCTTGCTAAGGGCTGAAGTGAGGACAGGGACCCGGTCACTTGTCTGGGACCCCAGTGGCTGGCAGAGCCTGGCACAGAGTAGGGAGTAATGAAACACTGATTGATTGCCCATCACAGTGTGGGCTGATTAAGGAAGCGTGACGACAAGTCTCCAGGTTTTTTAGGGTCATGTGACAGTAGAATTGCACGCTGCCTCTACCAAAGTAGCTTCCATTGCAGATGAACTCAGAGCTATCAGGGGTCCAACCCCAGCACGTTCATTCCTCGCTCACAACACAGTCTAGTGCAGGTGCTCCTGACTGGGTAGCCTGACCTGTGCTCAATGGGGCCCTTCCATCTGTGTCTCTACATCCTCGTAGTGCTCTCTCCCCATGGCGAAAGAGCTTGCGGGAGCTCACGGGAGGGTGGCACGGGCCAGGCTTGGAAGTGGGGCCCACCCTTCTGCCTGCATTCCCTTGGCCAGAACTCAAATCACTCGGTCACTCGGATCTGGGAAGTGGGAATATCTGGTCTACCTGCATGTCCCTGAAGAAAAAGAAATGAGTTTTGATGAACACACAACGGTCTCTACCTCAGGCAAGTAACTTAACCACTCTGAGTTAGTTTCTGCTATAAATGGAGAGTAATAATACCCACTTCCTCTGTCGTTCTGAGGACTGATTGTACTAAGACATAGAACATGCTTTTCACGGGAACTGGCAGCTGGGAAATGTTGGCTTTATCATCATCCTTCTTAAATTGCTGTTATCAAGACTGGTCTTAGCACCATTGTGTAGGGACCAAAAGCCATTATTGCCCTTAATGGCATCTCATAGAACCTCCCCTCTCTAGACCAGGAGGAAACCCCACAGCTTCCCTTTCAGCTCTCACAAGCTGTCTGAGAGCCAAGGTCTTTCATCTTTCCCAGGCTAAATGCATGAGATAGAAACAAAATATAGCAAGGGACGCTGTGGGCTCACATTAACCCCCAGCCTTGTGCGAGGCTCTGTGTTCAAGGCCTGCAGGTGTCTCTTGGTCATGGCCCATCCTTTGCGCCCTGACGGTTGTTGTCATTGTCATTCAAAATACCCTGAAAAATAAACTTTATTGAATCCATTTCCACACTGAATGGAAACATACAAGTCTGCCTCTTTCAACAGAAATGCTTTCAGAGGTTTTTCCCCCTCATCAAATTCCTCCTTCCTTAAATAAAGGACTCCTTTTTCTCCCCCTCTTTCTCCCTTAGCAGTGTTGTTCAGCAGGCGGTATTATGTGGAGGTTTTTCTACAGCAGAAGTCTTTGGTGACCCTCGTCTTAAGGAACTGCTTAAGTATTCAATAATAGCCCATACAGCGGCTCTCTAAAAATAAACATCTGCTTACAAAGAATTTAACCCGGGGACGCCACAGTTTAGAGGCGAGAGCATCCTTAATGGACTCTTAGTGCAGAGCCGAAAAGGAGTCCATTGCAACTGAAAACTGACGTCCTCTTGTTGTCATGATACCAGGGATATTGTTAACAGCCGGGCCAGGGGGGCTCTGAGGGGTGGTGGTGATGGCGGCTCACCAGGAGTCGGGAAAGAAAAGGTGCTCCCTGCCTGATTTCTTGGGAAGAATCTGCTCGGTAAAGCGATCTCCTCCTCTGTGCAAGGTGCCTGGGACAGACTTATTAGTCCTTGGACCGTCCTTTGCCCAGCCATGAAGAGGGAGGGCTGGAGAAGAGGTGAGGAAAGGAGGAGAGAGGAGGCAGGTTGGGTGTGGACATGAGGACAGCTGTGCAGCACAGCCAGACTTGGCTTCCTAGTCCCGTTTTGCCCCTTCCTGGCTGTGAGCCCCGTACCAGTCCTCAACCGTCTGAGTTTCATATCCGCATCCGTAACCTAGAGATGCTAAATCCACTGTCTCAGGGCTGCTGGGAGGATTAGGGGTTGCATGTGCGAAACTCCAGAGCAGAACTGGGCAGATGAGGAGTGTTGAGTAACACGTTGGTTGTTACACCAAGCCCACCCATCTGAGCAAATAGGCAGAAGCATTGTTGATGCAGCTTGAAAAGAGATGGAACTCCATGTGTTGGGTGCCAGGAGGCAGAACTGGGAAGCACCCAGAAGCCTGGCTGGAAAGACCCAAATGTTGGGCAGGGTTTGTTTGAAGTCAGTCTGAACAACTGATGTTACAAGTGTCGTCTCTCAGGCTCTGCCCACTAAAGCCCTGTGAGCATGTGACCTGGTTTCACAGGTGAGGGAGCCGTGGCTCTGAGCTGGGAGTACGTCACCTAGCCTGTAGGGCAAGAGGAGTTCAAACTCAGAAGAGGGCTTTCTCTTCCTGCACAGTATATGTCCCTCAGTGTCTACCAACTCAGAATTTCTCCCCCGTAACACTTACACAACCTGAAAAGAATCAACAGGAACCTGTTGTTATGCTGGATTGCTCCTCAGCATAAATGCCACTACTTTCCATGGCACGAAATGCCTAAGTGATACATGGGCACGTGTGGGGGGGGAGGTGGCCACGCTAAGGTCTCTGCACAGCTGTGAAGCCCCATGTGGATTACCAGTTAGAGAGGGCCAGGCAATGACACGTGTCAGCGATGGTAGGGAAAGATCAGAAGTTTCATACCTAGCTGGTGGGAATGTAAGATAGTGCAGCCGCTTTGGAAAGCAGCCTGGCGGTTTCTCAAACGGTTAAACAAAGAGTTATGATATGATCCAACAATTCCACTCCTAGGTATACACACCCAAGGGAAACAAAAACACGTCCACATAAAAACTTGTACACAAATCTTCATAGCAACATTATTCATAATAACCAAAAGGGGGAAACAACCCAAATGTTCATCAATAGGTGAATGGATAAACAGAACGTGGTATACGTGTGTGAAGGAGTATTACTCATCCCATCAATAGGTGAATGGATAAACAGAATGCGGTATACCTGTGTGAAGGAATATTCCTCACCCATAAAAAGGAAGGAAGCACTGATACGTGCTATAGTGTGGATGGGTCTTGAAAACATTATGTTGAATGACAGAAGCCAGCCACGTAAGACCCTATATTGTACGACACCATTTATATAAACCGCACAATAGACAGATCTATAGAGACAGGAAGTAGATTAGCAGTTGCTTAGATTTAGGGGGATGGGGGAATGAGGGGTGAGCCTAAAGGCTACGGGGTTTATTTTTGAGGCGATGAAAATGTTTAAAATTGACTGTGATGATGATTGCGCATGTCTGAGACTACACTAAAAACTGCTGAATTGTACAGTTTAAAAGGGTCAGTTGTGCCGTATGTGATCATGTTTCAACAAAACTGTTATCAAAAGAAGAGTTGGAGGGGGTGGGTGCCTAAAAAAGGAAATTGAGGTACCATTTCCAGAAGACCGGGGGACAGATACTGGGCAAGCACAGTCAATGCCCACCTTTACGGCTTTTTAATCATTTATAAAGATTAAATGGCATCATAGGCAAAGGAGCCTCGCCTGGTACCTGACAGTGACGGGACTTCAGCAAACACAAGTCTCTTTTCCTTTTCCCACTCCGTGAATACCTTAGAGCAGACTCAAAATCCCAGTGCGCTAACCAAGGGCAACAGGGTTTCCTTCGTGCTTTGTTTGAGGCGGGAAACTGATGTAGGCCAGCATTGCGGGAAGGTGGGAAGCAGGTGAAAAGTGTCCCATGGCTGACAACTTCGGGTGATACTTGGGTCCTGTAGGAGGTCTCTTACATCTGTCCACGTGTGCTGTGAGCCTGGCTGAGACACTCCTCCCCAATCACCAAAGAGCGTCTGGTGTGGTCAGCTTTCAAAGGAACCCATTTGGGAAATATTTGAGCCTGTTATCATGTGAGGACCCAGAGCCTGACCCTTTTGTCTGGGGCTCAGCTGTCACACCCGAGATGCTCTTCTTGATTCAGTCTGAGGTCCCCATTGTGTTGACCTGGACTCTTCCAGCCTGCCTCTCAGTCAGCGGGTCTTACAGGGTGCTCCAAGGCTGCTTGGGCTTGGGGACCAGAAGGGTGGGCAAGGCTGGGAAGGCCTTTTGTGTGTTCATGGAGCAGGCCAGTGAGGCCATGTGACCTTGGGGTCATGCTATGCCATGGAAGGACCAAGCCCTGACCATTCCCAAGAGAGAGACTTTACCCTCCTGGAGCCTGAGACAGCCTCAGACAGCAGAAGACACCAGGCTCTGACTCAGGGTCCGCTCCAAAGATTCCCCTCCGGCTCCCCAGCTTGACTTTTCCAGGACCACTCACTCGATCTTCCTGAGGACATGGCTCTTCATCTATGAAACGGGATCCTAATGCCTATTTCCTGATTGACAAAGATGTTTAAATGAGACGAGTTTTGTGAAAACACCCAGCAAAGTAGCACAGAGTAAATAAATAGATGCTCATTAAAACTTTTCATCAACATCATCCAAGAAGTAGCCCCAGGTGATCAGTCCCTTCCTGGTCACTCAGGCAGGCGGGTCCCTTTGCGGAGTGTCATGGGCTATATCCTCATATTTCCTGGAATTGGGAAATGGCCTTCGCTATGTTTGGGCGAGGAAACTGAGGTGTGTCCTGATGACTTGGCTGGATCAAGGTCCCCTATGAGAATATAGCAGAGGTTAGTTTTCAGCCCAGATGGCTCAGAGCATTGTCTCTTTCCCTGGTGAGCACCTGCCTTCCCCTGAGACGAGCCTGGCGCTGTTTCAGCAGGAGACCTGGCAGGGCGTTAATGAGGGGCCTGTTTAAAATCCAGAAAACATCACCCCCCCAGGACATTCGCCTAATATATTCATGCCATAGGTCATTGGCTAGGGTGCCCTAATTAACGGAATCTGCCTGTCAGGGCTGGTTTGAGGGCGATGTCTGTGGAAATGCTCACTGCTTCTGTCAGCCTAGGCAGAGAGGGTGGGAGGCCGAGCTCTGGGCCGCTGACCCAGCAGAGGGCAGGGGCCTGGGAGCCACTCCCTGAGAAATGGCCCATGTTGGGCCAACTACCCTCAGCTGCCAGGTAGGTTGTTTGGTGCCTCACAGGAGGAGCAATTTATTGAGAGCTTACTACGTGCCAGGTACGGTGCTAAGTGCTAGGGGACTAGCAGTGGGAAGAGTGGGCAGAAATCCCTGCCCTTGTATAGCTTGCAGTTTGTTACAGAAATAAGCAACTAGGAAAACCAAATATAGAGTGTGGTAGATGGTAACACGTGCTTCTGGGGAAAATCAAGCAGGGGCAGGAACGGAGGGATGGATGGCGTGGTGCTGCGGGCAGTGGGTGGGGAGGACGGCAACTTCCTGTCCACGACGGACGGGCGGCTAAGGTGGGTGGTCGGCACAGGGCCAGTGGACAGGCTGTGGGGTGGTGGCTTGGTGGGGCCTCAGCGGAAAGCAGGACATATGGAGGAAGGAAGTGGGCTGCTCTCATTAACGACAGGCCTTGAATTTGGACTTCGGGTGGCTCCTCCGATGAGGTTACAGACTCAGTTGCAGGGATGCACTGAAGGGTCAAACGAGACTCTTTTCGTACGACTTTCACCTGCGTGTCCCAAGGAGGTCCCATTCCAGGGGTGCAGGCTGGGCAGTAAGAATTCATTAAAACGAATGTGGTTATTATCTTGCGATTAGCACAGTGAATGGTGCTACAGTTTGTGGTGTTGAAAGTGTTCGTTTAGTAGACGTACACATTTGATATGTATCACACATTCTGTGGCCCTTGTGGCCTTTCTATATTTCTGGCCCTCTCAACCTCTGAGAAAGTGGTTTTGATCCCTAAGCTGGCCACTGTGGTCATTCAACATGGATTAGCTCCTTCTTTTTCTGGATTCCCTAATGGTCCTTTTTTTCTTTTTTAATGTCAGCTTTGTGGAGATAGAATCCACATACCATACAATTCACCCATTTAAAGTATGCAATTCCATGGCTTCTAGTATATTACCAGATGTGTGCAAACATCCCCGCAATTTTAGAACATTTTCGTGATCCCGGAAGAAACCCTGCGCTCATTAGTGGTCACTCTCCAGATTGAACATTTCTGGATTGCTGACTTCACGCCCAGCATTGTCCCAAGTGCCAGGGTTAGGGCAGCGAGGAAGCAGACAAGGAGGTCCGCCCTCCTGAAACTTCTGCTCTTGACGGGTAGAGGCAAACAAGGAAAATACATTGTATGTCAGATGGTACTACGTGCTGTGAAGACAAAGCAGAGATGGGGGACAGAGAGTTGGGGGGTAGACAGAGCCAGGGAAGGGAAGTGGGAAGCGTTGTGGGGGAGGAATAGGGCCTGTGGGTTGCTGCCCTGGACCACAAGGGGATAAGAGGTGACGTGGGAAGCTCGGGTGCCTTGGGGTGGGCTGATGTGACTCAAGGAAGAGGCATTGCATTATTTGTCCCCAGGACCTCCAGGCCCATGACGATGTTGAGGCTCTGAGTGGTGGTGGTGGTCGTGTAGGGCACGGGGTGTCTTGCCAGGAGCTGGAAGACTTCCTGGGGCCCTCTCCTCACCGCTGCTAATGGTGCCCCTGAGGCCAGGGGCAGGAAGTCTTTGCCAGAGCAGGCAGAGCTGCTAGGCTTGTGCCGTGGGTTGGGATGGCATGGGGAGGCGGAAGAGGCCCACGTCCACTGCCACGCTGAAGGCTTGCTCTGTCTCCTTCCTCCTGAAGTGATTCTCTGGCCCACAGGGTAGCAGAACAATCAGGGGGCTAATGGCTTGAGATTAATTATTAGCCAAGGAGGAAGGGCATAAATGGTGGATAAATGCCCTGGCTCCCTCAGTTCTGGGGGGACCATACTGGGCTGTGATCTATACAGGCTCTCCCAGCGCCTCCCAGAGCCATACTTTGTAGGCTCTCCTCTTGTCCAGCCCCCATTCGTTTTTCCCACATGTGCTTCCTGGGATCACCTCCCAGACAGACTACTAGCACCCAAATCCTTGTCTCAGGCTCTGCTTTAGAGAAGCCCAAACTAAGACGAGGGCAGATGCATTCAATCCACATCCGTGCGTTCAACCCACAGGCTTCCACCAGTTTACAAATCCTGCCAGGAGAGCAGAAAGTGATGTTAGGTGACTCTGGATCTCTCCCTGCCCTGAGCCTCATGGGACACCTGGTATAGACAGTCTCTGAGCACATTTTCCTCCCACCTCAGAGTGCTCTGTATTCCAGGGCTGTCAGCCCTCCCTGGTCTCTGGATGGTCTGAGCTCTTGTCCAAGTTCCTGGTCAATAGCTCGAGGTTCGTTAAGAAACAGGATCAGGAAAGATCATGAGTGTTAGAAAGCAACGTTCAAATCTCACTACCAGCCTTTCAAGAAATATCACCTTTGCAAGCATCCAGGCATGAGACCATGGCAGGGCTCCAGGGCCTCTCTGAGCTGTACTTTCCTCTTTTGTGAAATGGGAGTGACCATCCCCATCACAGCTTTCTGTAGTCTCATTGCAACAATCAGATAGCAAGGCCCATTGATGGGCAGTGCACGGTCCATGGCAATGGTTATCCTCAGTGAGAACTCAAAATCCCAAGTGTGAGAGTGGGGGGGGGGGTGGTGAGCTGGGTGTTGGGGCAAAGGTAGCTTAGAAGCCTTGGGGCTCCCACATCCCAGATTTCCAGGACCTCAAACAGTTAAATCATGGATTCACTGATTCATTGCATTTTTTTCTCTCTTGCAAGAGGGCTCCCAAGTTCCCAATCTGGTCCATGAGACAGGAAGCGATGCCATCCTTCCAATTTGCCAGGGAAGAGCTGGGAAGCCCCATCCCACACCTCAGCCCTTTCCGGGAGGATTGATGTGGGAGTGCCCCTTCCTTGAAAGCATCTCCTTCCTCCTCCAGGGAGAGAGAGAGCTGACTGGTCCTGGGCTGGATCTCACCTGGGTGGGGTTAACAGGATGGGATTGCCGCTCCCTCTGCCCAGCAGTGGCTCATGAGCCACAGTCCATCTCTGGGTGGCACTGTTCAATGTGCCACCATGGAGCAAAAACAGTACACAAGTCCAGCACGGTCCCCACCCTGTGGCCAGCCATTCACAAAGCTACTCTCTGAGTGTATGTAGCCCGAGAGCCTGTTCCCAACCTCTTCTGCTTTGGAGCTAGAGGGAGAGGAGGGCTGGGGGATGCGGCTTACAATCAACCTTGGGCTGATTTTAAATTATGAATTTCTACTCTCCAACTTGGTGACTATGTCTTTCATTGTTAACTGTTTTAAATCAACTTCCAAAAGCACAGGATATAAACAAACATAAGAGATTCTTTTTCGGGGTAGGGAGGGAAGGATGAATTTTGTTTTTGTTTTATGTCATTCTGTTTTATCATCATTGACTAACTGTATAACTAAATGAGATTTTTTTTTTTCTCTCTAAAAGCAATCTGGCACAATTAGACAGCTATGCTGTCTTTTGCTTCCCAAAGTTTTTCATACAGAATGGCTCGGTGGTCAGGTCTCTATTTTACAAATAAATGCACAAACTAGGGAGGCCCCTTCATCAGAAGACTTGCCCCATTTCGGGGGTAAGAAAATGTGATCATCTTAAAGAGGTTCAAAATAGGTTTAGGGGGGCAGCTGGGGTCCCCGCTCAGCCACTAAGGGGCAGCGTGGACTTGGGAAGTTGCAGCACCCTGGTGGACCTCAATTTCCCCATCTGTGAAATGACGTGGCTGAATGAGATGATCTGAAAGGCTCTTTCCAGCCCTATCTTTTTTTTCCCAGGTCTCTATCGAATGAATCAAAACAGTTGTTAGCGCTAGTGCTGACATAAATACCCATTTCCCGTAGCTCTGAAATCTCCGGGTCCGATTTTATGCTTACCCGTCCCAAGGAGATTGAGTCTGCCTGCTGGGATGAAGGCTTTGTGTAGAGATTCTTGAAGGATAATAAGTTCTTTTCTTATCTAACAGCGCATTAGGGATAAGATGACTATAATTTCTTGTCTTCAAAAGGAGAATTCCTTTTTGCAGAAGTGCAGGGAAAACAACGACAACAAAAATGTACGTTAAAATAGAGGGAAGAAAGAAAGACTCAGGCGTAGCTATTTGGGATATTTTCCATCATTCAGATTGTTTAGGAAATAGGGAAAGCTCATTGTCTGCTTCAAAAACCCTTCAGGAAATTATTAAAAATTCTGAATTCCCGTATAATCGCCAAATCTCCTAAAGTGTGCAAATTATACACGTGGTGAATGGGAGTAAATTTATTACTAGAAATGGATTTGAAATGAACTAAAAGTTGGGCACTCTTTGTTGTGGTGTGAAATGAGGTTTTAAAAGAGAAGTCTTTTAAGTAGACACATCTATGTTATGCTCGAAGGGAAAAAATACCCCTATCACTAGATTGTTTGTACAGTTCTTTCTATTTTCATTTGTATTGAAAAAAACAATATGACAGCAATATTAAAGAAAATTGTGAAAAATCCCTTAAGTCTGAATATCCAAATCTTCCAATAATTATTTTTGTTTTTTTATGTTTTATTCTAATACTTGTCTACGAGCATACTTTTTTTTTTTTTTTTTTTTTTTGCGGTTCGCGGGCTTCTCACCGCTGTGGCCTCTCCCGTTGCGGAGCACAGGCTCCGGACGCGCAGGCTCAGCGGCCATGGCTCACGGGCCCAGCCGCTCTGCGGCATGTGGCATCTTCCCGGACCGGGGGACGAACCCGCGTCCCTTGCATCGGCAGGTGGACTCTCAACCACTGCACCACCAGGGAAGCCCCCTCTCATCAATTCTTATTGATTAAGGAGGCCAAGAACCCTGGTTGGTAACAGTAGTGGCTGGAGCAGCAGAAGCCGCAGTGGGAACAGCAGTGTTGGTAGAGGCAGGGGTGGTAGCTGCAGTAATAGTGGTGGCGGTAGCAGCAACACAACCGCGCTACGACTAGCGGTAGCCAGAGACAGGGTAGTAGCACTGGTCGTGGCGTAACGGTGGTAGCAGCAGTGATAGTGGTAACAGCAGTAGTAGTCATAGTAACAGTGACGGCAGTGGTAGGAGGGTCCTGCTCATGGTACTTGTGGTGCGACCATTGGTGGTAGCAGTTGCAGTGACAGCAGCAGAGGTAGTAACAGTACTCAGCAGTAGTAACGGTACCCGCAGTAATAGTGGTGCTGATGGGAGAGGTCGTAACAGCCGCAGTGGCGCTGGTGGGTTTGGTGGCTGCCGTGGTAACAGCCCTACGCACTGAGCGTTACTTACCAGGCATGCAGACCCTCCAACAACTCTGTGAGGTTTCCCATGACGCCCCTTTTATGGACCAGGAAACGGAGAGGCGAACGCTTGGCCATGCAACTGGCGGAGTGTCACCTTCCCTTGGCGCTGCCTTCCCAGTGAGCCCTCATATTCCTTTAACCCTGCGAGAATCCACCTACACTCGTCTCCTGAGTGCCTGCCATGTGCCAGGCCGTGGGGACCCAGAGATGAGTGAGCTAGGGGCCCCGCCCTCCAGGAATCCCCCTCCCCCTGGTGGGGGAGACTGACCCACCCACAGAGAAGTGGACGGGAGGGTTCAAGCCCCGGAAAGGCCACCACGCATGGAGGGGCACGGCTGCCGCAGGGCGGGCAGCAGGAGGTGGTGTCCCAAAAGAACTAAGTTGGGAGGAGGCGGAGGGGGGCCGACTGCCAGGTAGCAAGATTCCTACCAGGCCTGGGTGACCTGGTGGCCAGACCCTCGGTGGGAGGGGAATGAGGTGGGGATGGATTCAGAAAGTAGGGGCTGAACCTGGGCAGCAAGAGGCCACCTGCTCCGTTCTGGGGCTTCCATCATTAAGCAAAGGCTTCTTCCCCTGGGTTTGGGTTTGGGTTTTATTCATCTTGTATTCCCCCTAGAACCTAGCCCTGAGCTATGCAGCCGTAGCCACTTAATGGGAGGAAGAGTAAAGCCACAGTGCAACCACCATCATCTTCATAGCGCAGTTCTGCCCCTGCCCGCCCCCAGCTCAGGCTCCTCCCTGAGCTCCTCATTGCTCTCAGGCTAGAGTCCAGCACCTCCCTCCAGCCTGCACGTCCCACGAGGTGGTCCTGGCCCCCATGTCATCGCGGGAGGAGTTGGCTGGGAGCACAGAGGCCGTGTCCTGAAGAGGTGAACACAGGCTCTGGAGCCAGCCTGCCTGGATTGAAATCCCCACTCTGCCACTTACTAGCCAAGCAGTGGACCCCGTTCCCTCATCTCTATGGAGATGAAAGGAGAATCTACTTCCTAAGATTAAATAAGAAGATGCATAGAGGACATTGTTCCTGGCACAGGGGTGTTACCTGCTATGAGAATTTTCTCCACAATTGTTAACTCATCGAGGGGCCCCACGTAAATCAGTCCTCATTAGAAGTGACCTGAAACACCCCTCCCTCACACAGTCTGGGTAGAGCCACTGCAGTCTGGACCGATGGTGGCGCCCACGGCAGGCAACAGGTGCAGAGGCAATGATCATCACTGATGCTCAGAGAAAAACAACCAAGCTCTTTTCATTTTTGAAAAAAAAAAGAAAGAAAGAAAGAAAAGAAAGCAATCTCACTTAAGAGAAGAGGAAAACTGGCCTCGTCTCAGTTTATCCGAAACCTTTTCATATTTTCAGTTTTAATAAGATGTGACGGAAGCTGACATTTTTGCAAGCACCAAGAACTCGCATCACTTTGAAAACTTGCAAGTTGATTTGAAGAAGCACCAAGAGGTAGCCAAGATGCGCTCTGCTCACAGATGGTGGGGGATTAGGTGCCAGTTTGCCAAAAAGCTTGGAATCGGCAGATGGTGGAGGGCAGCTGGCGGAGGCCACCCGTGGGCAGGCAGGACGGGCCGCCCGGCAGGAGGGCCTCGAGGCCTGGGCCACACCCTACCTGGCCCAGGTGAGGAACTGCCGGGTCCTCACTCGTTCTCCGCTGGGGCTGGGGGACATGCTTGCTCCTGGCACATGCAGAGCCCAGAGCTCAGGCTGACCCCCATCCTTGTTACCACCAAGCTTTAGGGAATCATAAGCTCTTTGGGCCTAAGTTTTATCATTGGGAGAAAAAGGGGAAAGAATACTGACATGGGGCAGTAAGAACAGCTGCCTTGTAGGTTTATTGTAAGGAACGAAACCATGTTGAGAGAGCCCCCCTTTTATTTTTTAAATTAATTAATTAATTTTTGGCTGCGTTGGGTCTTTGTTGCTGCGCACAGGCTTTCTCTAGTTGTGGCGAGCAGGTACTGCTCTTCGTTGCGGTGCGCGGGCTTCTCATTGCGGTGGCTTCTCTTGTTGCAGAGCACAGGGTCTAGGCGCGCGGGCTTCGGTAGTTGTGGCGCACGGGCTTAGTGGCTCCGCGGCATGTGGGATCTTCCCGGACCAGGGCTCGAACCCGTGTCCCCTGCACTGGCAGGCAGATTCTTAATCACTGCACCACCAGGGAAGTCCCGAGAGAGCACTTTTTAACCATATAGTCTAGTTATTTAATCCCCCGAATGAGGTGACATGGGGGACAGGAAGAATTGATGACTAATTATGGAATTTATACAACAAGCCTCTATTCAGCTGCCCTGGGTGTGAGCTGACGCAAGAACGGGGGCAGCAAAGATGAGCACCTCCCAGGAGTTTTGACACCTGCTTCTTACTGCCGCAGGGGAGCGGTGTTGGGGCTGCTCGGAGGAGAGGGGAAGAGTCCTTGGACGTGGGCAATGAATGAAGGCCCATAATGGGGTGGGAGGCATTCAGACAGAAGGCACAGCCAGAACAAGCCACGGGCCCAAATGGGCAGGGCCTGTGGGGAAACAGCCCCTGAGTCATTCACGTGGCCGGAGCTCGAGGGAGGCCCCAAGGCTGGGAAGGAGGCCAGTCAGAGGCGGCATAGTGACTTCTGAACACACAGGAAGTTAGGATTTCGTGGGTCTCTTACTGCATTCTGGTCATTTTGGCGTGTCAGATGGTTGAGCTGTCCTTACTGACATGCTTTGGTCTTTGCACATCCTTCCCCAGGTCCAGGGGCTGAGCTTCTCCCCCGGAGTCAGACTCGAGGCCCAGAGCTGGCTCAGAGATGTCCTCTCGTCTTGAGTTGATGAGGACAGAGGTTGGTTCCTTTCGTGAGCGAGTCCTGGCTCCCTGAGGGGGCGTGCACAGTGCTGGCCCCAGCCCCTGCCAGGCACAGGGGGAGACACAGGGAGAGGCCCAAAGGCTTAGTCTTGTCCCCTGATGCCCCAGGACTCTGCCCAGCACACAGTGCCTAGCCTGTGAATGAGCTCTGCTTATCCTGCAACCGCAGGAAGCCTTTGGGTTCATGGCGATGCAGAATGATGGCTCATGTATTTGTTGATGTGACTGAAAGCATCAGAAGGGCACCCCTCCTGGATGTCAGTCCTAGGAACTCGGGTCTGGGACATGCTCAGTCTCCTGCGTACAAGTCTTTCTGCTTGTAGTCAGGAGGTCTGGGCAAGAAGGGAGTCTGTGGTCTCCACACAGGTCTCCCAGGGCACCCCACCTCTTAGGGGACACACATCCTTCCAGGAGTGAAGTTATGAAAGGTCACTCGTCGTTTGGATCCAGGTTGAAATCCCTGCTCTGCCACCTCCAAGCTCTGTCTTCGGGCAAATCACCTGGCCTCTATGTGCCTCCAGAGACACTAATTCTCCCTCGTGCTGTTGCCAAGGCGGTGGGTGAGCTGAGATTAAACAAGGGGAGGGTGACGTCCAGAGTGCAGTGAATGTAAAAAGTACTCCGAAAATCTCTGTTGAATCTGAATCCTAAGACCTCCTGCTGTTGTGGGTTACCGGCCCCTCAGAAGCAGCTGCTGTAACACCGGCTTGCCAGGCCAGGGTGAAAGTACACAACTGGTCCTTTTGTCCAACTTGTAAAAGTTTTCCCTGAACTCTCCATAAATGCAGGGAGTCAAAGACAAAGACTCTTTGGATTCAAAGGAACATTTCATTAGAACCATAGTAACCAGCCTCCTACCTACAAATAATAATAACTAACATTTATGGAACACTTGCAGGGAGCCGGGCCCTGTGTGAGGTGCTCTCCCAGCCTCACGCCATTCGATGCTCACACCAGCCCTCGGAAGGATGCGCCACATTCACCCCCTTCAGGCACAGGATGAAACTTTGGAGAAAACGGGGCTTGCTGGTCCTCACGCGCTTAGTAAGTGGCAGATTTGGGACCCAAACCCAGGCTGCCCCGAAGCCCAGGTCCACCAGATGCCAGTGTCTTCCAAATGCAGAAATCCTCCCTGCAGCCCAGCTTGGCCCAATTCTCTAGCTTTGGGGAGAGAGACATTTCCTCTCTTCCTGTAGCCTAATCCGAAAATGAAGCGTCTACACATTTCACAGCCACAATTCTTTCCCGCACATAAAATCCATCGATGCTGCTGGCCTCCTTCCCTCTTCTGGGCATGTATTATAGGCTGTTGGCATGTGTGTCTAAATAAACACCCATCAGCCTGGATCCTTGCAGACCGATTCCAACCATTTGGCTCTAAAAGGTGGCATGGGACGGGCTTGCAAACCCTTCACCTTGCCCCCAACACACTCTGAACACTCCCCTTTATGCATCTAAAAACCCAGAGCGGGTGGTTTCTCTCTCTACGCTTAAGCACAACTCTGTAAAAAACTGTTGGACTGAAATAGCCTAGATTTCTTTCTTGCTCGTCAAGCTGTGAGTTTCTAGGCCAGGATGGAGGGGCTCACACTGCTTGTCTTCTCCGTACCAGGCTCTGGGCCACCCGTGTTACATAGCTTGACTCGTCCTTCATAACTGGCCCGGGTGAGGTATTAACAGCCCCGTTTACTGGAGGCAAAAATGAGAGAGGTGTGTTTTCTCAGGTCACACGGCCAGGTTGAGGCAGAGCTGGGATTTCCGTGTTCTGCTCATTTTGCCCAGGAAAGCATGCCTTATTCAGCTCCATCATCTCCCTGGGAACCAGCAAAGGGCCCGGACATCTCCCAGCAAATGTGTGTTGAGTGACTGACTGAAGAAGAGCAAGTGTCAAATCTCCAAGAGAACTGTAGAGCAGGAGCCGTCTGGAATGATTTAGGTGCCTTGCTTAGAAGCAAGAACTAGATTAGAAGAGCACTGGCTGATGGTGTTGTTACCTACGTCAGACACAGATTATGTTTTCAAGGCACGAGAGGACAGTCCTGTCAATAATACAGCTTAAAATCCTGCCAAAGGCATTTCCCACAAATCACCTTTTGTTTCTTGTGACTCTGCAGAAATGGAATTTGTTGCATCTGGTAATTCAGGCCAATTACTTCTTTTAGTCTGTTCACGGAGGGGGAAGGTTTTTCATGTTCTTTGAATGATCTGAATAAATTTTCAACAAACATGCAGAGGCAACAAATGCCGTATCCATGCAGACAGGAGAGTGGCAAAAGGCTTCTTATGGTTTAATTTACAAATCTGGTGAGTCTGACTTTTTAAATCAGTATTCGATGGTCTGGCATGAATGACCCCTAATTTTCACTGGCTTTTGTAATGCTCCCCAAGAGGAGTTGCTAGAAGTTTCTTGGTAGAAGAGAGCTTAAAGTCATCACCCAACTTCCATATTTTAAACAGGAAGACATCCAATTTCCCAGAGAAAAGCGACATGGTTAGAAAGTGGCCAATCTCACTGCAGTGCCTGGGTCTCCTGTCACCCAGCCAGAGTTCTCTGCTTAGATATTTCCCTGGCAGTCCAGTGGTTAAGACTCCGTGCTTCCACTGCAGGGGGGCACCAGTTCGATTCCCGTTCGGGGAACTAAGATCCCTCAAGCTGCATGATGAGGCAAAAAAAAAAAGAGTTCTCCTCTTAAATAAAAACTAAGTGGACCAGCTTCACTACGAGATTGTGTGCATTGCTGTTCTAGGACCCTGAGGTTCCCCTCTTGATAACAGAGTTGGTTTTAAAGTATGTAAAGGCATAGACAGATAGCTATAGCAGGTTGTAACAATGGTGACACACCAGGCTCTGTAATGGCCCCTCCTAGGAATTTACCTCGAGAAAATAATCAGAACGTGGATAAAGATGTATGCACCAAGATGTTTATGACTGCACTATTGATAACAGAAGAAAAGAAAGTAAGCTCACAAGGGAACAGGCACAGGATAGGCTATTAGGTTGACATGAAAACAAAGTTTTGAAGACTATGTAATGATTTGGAACATGTTCAGGATAAAATATTAAATGAGGAAGGTAGGCCCCAAATGTGTGGCTGTAGAACAGTCTTAAACATGTGAAAATAGGCAACACACACCAAGAAAAGACTGGAAAGAAAAGCACCAAGCTGTGAGTAAGGGTCATTCATTCAATGATTATGCATTGCACTTATTTTTTACTTATTTTTTAATTGAAGTATAGTTGATTTAAAATGTTTCAGGTATACAGCAAAGTGATTCAGCTATAGGTATATATATATATATATATATATATATATATATATTCTTTTCACATTCTTTTCCATTATAGGTTATTACAAGATATTGAGCGTAGTTCCCTGTGCTATACAGAAGGTCCTTATTTATCTATTTTATATATAGTAGTATGCATTGCATTTATCGATCATCTACTGTATATCAGGCGCTGAGCATTTCACCAGAGATGTGGCACACAAAATAGAGTGGGTTTCTCCCTTTATGGACCTTACTGTCTGGGTTAAGGGTGAAAGAAGAGGCAATATTAAGAAAAGAATCATGAAAATAAACTTACAAATTGTGATCATTGCTATTAAGAAGGTTATTTCTGAAGGGTGGGATTATGGGTGAGTGTTATGTTCTTTTTGATTTTTCTTTTTGTTTTATGTTCTTCCGACTTTTCTTTAGACCTTATATTTCCTACCATGGGCCTGTATTGACTTCATTATTAGAAAAACAGAGGACTTTTAAAAATGCACAAAAGACCTTCATGCTGGTGGAGGAGGAAGACGTGGAGATCACCTTCCTCTCCACAAATACATCAAAAATACACCTACATGTGGAACAAGTCCTACAGAACACCTACAGAACACCTACAGAATGCTGGCAGAAGACCTCAGACTTCCCAAAAGGGTCATGGTGCTCCGGCCAGGTGTCAGGTCTGAGCCTTGGTAGTGGGAGAGCTGAGTTCAGGACATTGGACCACGAGAGACCTCCCAGCCCCACGTATTATCAAACGGCGAAAGCTCTCCCAGAGATCTCCATCTCAAGACTAAGACCCAGCTCCTCTCAATGACCAGCAAGCTACAGTGCTTGACACCCCACACCAAACAATTAGCAAGACAGGAACAAAACCCCACCCATTAGCAGAGAGGCTGCCTAAAATCATAATAAGTCCACAGACACTCCAAAACACACCACTGGTTGTGGTCCTGCCCCCACAGAAAGACAAGATCCAGGCTCATCCACCAGAACACAGGCACCAGTCCCCCCCACCAGGAAGCCTACACAACCCACTGAACCAACCCTACCTACTGAGGGCAGACACCAGAAACAATGGGAACTACAAACCTGCAGCCTGTGAAAAGGAGACCACAAATGCAGTGTTAAACAAAATGAGAAGACAGGGAAATACACAGCATATGAAGGAGCAAGGTAAAAACCCACCAGACCAAACAAATAAGAGGAAATAAGCAGTCTACCTGAAAAAGAATTCAGAGTAATGATAGTAAAGATGATCCAAAATCTTGGAAATAGAATGGAGAAAATACAAGAAACATTTAACAAGGATCTAGAAGAACTAAAGAGCAAACAAACAATGATGAACAACACAATAAATGAAATTTAAAATTCTCTAGAAGGAATCAATAGCAGAATAACTGAGACAGAAGAAGGGATAAGTGACCTGGAAGATAAAATAGTGGAAACAATTACAACAGAGCAGAATAACGAAAAAAGAATGAAAAGAATTGAGGACAGTCTCAGAGACCTCTGGGAAAACACTGAATGCACCAACATTTGAATTATAGGGGTCCCAGAAGAAGAAGAGGAAAAGAAAGGGACTGAGAAAATATTTGAAGAGTTTATAGTTGAAAACTTGCCTAATATGGGAAAGGAAATAATCAAGTCCAGGAAGCACAGAGAGTCCCATACAGGATAAATCCAAGGAGAAACACGCCAAGACACATATTGATCAAACTATCAAAATTTAAATCTATCAAAAATTAAATACAAATAAAAAATATTAAAAGCAGCAAGGGAAAAGCAACAAATAATATACAAGGGAATCCCCAAAAGGTAAACAGCTGATTTCTCAGCAGAAACACTGCAAGCCAGAAGGGTGTGGCAGGACATATTTAAAGTGATGAAAGGGAGAAACCTACAACCAAGATTACTCTACCCAGCAAGGATCTCATTCAGATTCGACAGAGAAATTAAAACCTTTACAGACAAGCAAAAGCTAAGAGAATTCAGCACCACCAGACCAGCTTTACAACAAATGCTAAAGGAACTTCTCTAGGCAGGAAACACAAGAGAACGAAAAGACCTACAATAACAAACCCAAAACAATTAAGAAAATGGTAATAGGAACATACATATTGATAATTACCTTAAATGTAAATGGATTAAGTGCTCCAACCAAAAGACATAGACTGGCTGAATGGATACAAAAACAAGACCTGTATGTATGCTGTCTAAGAGAGACCCACTTCAGACCTTGGGACACATACAGACTGAAAGTGAGTGGGTGGAAAAAATTATTCCATGCAAATGGAAATCAAAAGAAAGCTGGAATAGCAATTCTCATATCAGACAAAATATACTTTAAAATAAAGACTATTACAAGAGACAAAAAAGGACACTACATAATGATCAAGGGATCAATCCAAGAAGAAGATATAACAATTGTAAATATTTATGCACCCAACATAGGAGCACCTCAATACATAAGGCAAATGCTAACAGCCATAAAAGGGGAAATTGACAGTAACACAATCATAGTAGGGACTTTAACACCCATTTTCACCAATGTACAGATCATCCAAAATGAAAATAAATAAGGAAACACAAGCTTTAAATGATGCATTAAACAAGATGGACTTAATTGATATTTATAGGACATTCCATCCAAAAACAACAGAATACACTTTCTTCTCAAATGCTCATGGAACATTCTCCAGATAGATCATATCTTGGGTCACAAATCAAGTCTTGGTAAATTTAAGAAAATTGAAATCGTATAAAATATCTTTTCCGACCACAATGCTATGAGACTAGATATCAATTACAGGAAAAAAATCTGTAAAAACTACAAATACATGGAGGCTAAACAATACACTACTAAATAACCAAAACATCACTGAAGAAATCAAAGAGGAAATCAAAAAATACCTAGAAACAAATGACAAGGAAAACATGACGCCCAAAACCTATGGGATGCAGCACAAGCAGTTCTAAGAGGGAAGTTTATAGCAATACAATCCTACCTCAAGAAACAAGAAACATCTCAAATAAACAACCTAACCTTGCACCTAAAGCAATTAGAGAAAGAAGAACAAAAAATCCCGAAAGTTAGCAGAAGTAAAGAAATCATAAAGATCAGATCAGAAATAAATGAAAAAGAAATGAAGAAAATGATAACAAAGATCAATAAAACTAAAAGCTGGTTCTTTGAGAAGGTAAACAAAGTTGATAAACCATTAGCCAGACTCATCAAGAAAAAAAGGGAGAAGACTCAAATCAATAGAATTAGAAATGAAAAAGGAAAAGTAACAACTGACACTGCAGAAATACAAAGGATCATGAGAGGTTACTACAAGCAATTCTATGCCAATAAAATGGACAACCTGGAAGAAATGGACAAATTCTTAGAAAAGCACAACCTTCTGAGACTGAACCAGGAAGCAATGGAAAATATAAACAGACCAATCACAAGCACTGAAATTGAAAGTGTGATTAAAAATCTTCCAACAAACAAAAGCTCAGGAGCAGATGGCCTCACAGGCGAATTCTATCAAACATTTAGAGAAGAGCTAACAACTATTCTTCTCAATCTCTTTCAAAATATAGCAGAGGGAGGAACACTCCCAAACTCATTCTATGAGGCCACCATCACCCTGATACCAAATCAGACAAAGATGTCACAAAAAAATAAAACTACAGGCCAATATCACTGATGAACATAGATGCAAAAATCCTCAACAAAATACTAGCAAACAGAATCCAGAAGCACATTAAAAGGATCATACACCATGATCAAGTGGGGTTTATCCCAGGAATGCAAGGATTCTTCAGTATATGGAAATGAATCAATGTGATAAGCCATATTAACAAATTGAAGGAGAAAAACCATGCGATCATCTCAATAGATGCAGAAAAAGCTTTCAACAAAATTCACCATCATTTATGATAAAAACCCTTCAGAAAGTAGGCATAGAGGGAACTTACCTCAACATAATAAAGGCCATATATGACAAACCTACAGCCAACATTGTTCTCAATGGTGAAAAACTGAAACCATTTCACTAAGATCAGGAACAAGACAAGGTTGCCCACTCTCACCACTATTATTCAACATAGTTTTGGAAGATTTAGCCACAGCAATCAGAGAAGAAAAAGAAATAAAAGGAATCCAAATCGGAAAGAAGAAGTAAAACTCTCACTGTTTGCAGATGACATGATACTATACATAGAGAATCCTAAAGATGCCACCAGAAAACTACTAGAGCTAATCAAGGAATGGTAAAGTATCAGGATACAAAATTAATGCACAGAAATATTTTACATTCCTATACACTAATGATGAAAAATCTGAAAGAGCAATTAAGGAAACACTCTCATTTACCATTACAACAAAAAGAATAAAATACCTAGGAATAAATCTACCTAAGGAGACAAAAGACCTGTATGCAGAAAACTATAAGACACTGATGAAAGAAATTAAAGATGATACCAACAGATGGAGAGATATACCATGTTCTTGGATTGGAAGCATCAACATTGTGAAAATGACTATACTACCCAAAGCAATCTACAGATTCAATGCAATCCCTATCAAATTACCAATGGCATTTTTCATAGAACTAGAACAAAATATTTCACAATTTGTTTGGAGACACAAAAGACCCCGAACAGCTAAAGCAATCTTGAGAAAGAAAAACGGAGCTGGAGGAATCGGGCTCCCTGACTTCAGACTATACTACAAAATTACAGTAATTAAGACAGTATGGTACTGGCACAAAAACAGAAATATAGATCAATGGAACAGGATAGAAAGCCCAGAGATAAGCCCACACACATATGGTCACCCTACCTTTGATAAAGGAGGCAAGAATATACAATGGAGAAAAGACAGCCTCTTCAATAAGTGGTGCTGGGAAAACTGGACAGCTACATGTAAAAGAATGAAATTAGAACACTCCCTAACACCATATACAAAAATAAACTCGAAATGGATTAAAGACCTAAATGTAAGGCCAGACACTATCAAACTCTTAGAGGAAAACATAGGCAGAACACTCTATGACATAAATCACAGCAAGATCCTTTTCGACCCACCTCCTAGAGAAATGGAAACAAAAATAAACAAATGGGACCTAATGAAACTTAAAAGCTTTTGCAGATCAAAGGAAACCATAAACAAGACGAAAAGACAACCCTCAGAATGGGAGCAAATATTTGCAAATGAAGCAACTGACAAAGGATTAATCTCCAAAATTTACAAGCAGCTCATGTAGCTCAGTATCAAAAAAACAAACAACCCAATCCAAAAATGGGCAGAAGACGTATATAGACATTTCTCCAGAGAAGATATACAGATTGCCAACAAACACATGAAAGGATGCTCAACATCACTAATCATTAGAGAAATGCAAATCAGTACTACAATGAGGTATCACCTCACACCAGTCAGAATAGCCGTCATGAAAAAATCTACAAACAATAAATGCTGGAGAGGGTGTGGAGAAAAGGGAACCCTCTTGCACTGTTGGTGGGAATATAAATTGATACAGCCACTATGGAGAACAGTATGGAGGTTCTTTAAAAATCTACAAATAGAACTACCATATGACCCAGCAATCCCACTACTGGCCATATACCCTGAGGAAACCATAATTCAAAAAGAGACATGTACCACAATGTTCATTGCAGCTCTATTTACAATATCCAGGACATGGAAGCAACCTAAATGTCTATCGACAGATGAATGGATAAAGAAGATGTGGCACATATATATAATGGAATATTACTCAGCCATAAAAGGAAACAAAATTGAGTTATTTGTAGTGAGGTGGATGGACCTAGAGTCTGTCATACAGAGTGAAGTAAGTCAGAAAGAGAAAAACAAATACTGTATGCTAACACATATATATGGAATCTAAAAAAAATTAATAACAATAAAAGGTTCTGAAGAACCTAGGGGCAGGAAAGGAATAAAGACTCAGATGTAGATAATGGACTTGAGGATATGCAGAGGGGGAAGGGTAAGCTGAGATGAAGTTGGAGAGTGTCATGGACATATATACACTGTCAAAGGTAAGATAGATAGCTAGTGGGAAGCAGCCACATAGCACAGGGAGATAAGCTTGGTGCTTTGTGTCCACCTAGAGGGGTGGGATAGGCAGGGTGGGAGGGAGACGCAAGAGGGAGGAGACATGGGTACATATGTATACATATAGCTGATTCACTTTGTTATAAAGCAGAAACCAACACACCATTGTAATGCAATTATACTCCAATAAAGATGTTTTTAAAAATGCACACAAGAACAAGACCCCTAGGACATGCATGGTTCCCCATGGTTTCATACTGACAGTGGAGCCCCATAGACAGAACTGCAGGTTAGTTCCTCAGGAGATGCTGGGGACACCTGTGGTTGGGACAGAGCCCTGCCTTTACAGCTTTTGTGACTGTATCAGGTTCCTGTTGCTGCTATAACAAATGACCACAAACTTAGTGACTGAAGCAACACAAATGTATTCTCTTACGGTTCTGGAGGCCACAAGTCTGAAATGAGTTCCACTGGGCTAAAGTCATAGTGTTGACAGAGCTGGTTCCTTCTGAGGCTCTAGGAGAGAACATTTCTTTGCTTTTGCAGTTTCTGGTGACTGCCTGCAATCCTTGGCTCACGGCCGCTTCCTCCACGCTTCCATCATCACATGACCTTCTCTTTTTCCTATAGACAGGTATCCCTCTGCTTCTGTCTTACAAGGACTCCTGTGATTACACTTAGGGCCCATCTGGATAATCCAGGATCCTAAAGTCTAAATCACGCTCCTTAACTTCATGACATCTGCAAAGTCCCTTTGTCATATAAGGCAACATTCACAGGTCCCAGGGATTAGGACCTGATCTCTTTGGGGGCCGTTTTTCAGCTGGCCACAGTGGTTTATCAAAAGTTTGCAGGTTTGGGGCTTCCCTGGTGGCGCAGTTGTTGAGAGTCCGCCTGCCGATGCAGGGGACGTGGGTTCGTGCCCCGCTTTGGGAAGATCGCACATGCCATGGAGCGGCTGGGCCCGTGAGCCATGGCCGCTGAGCCTGCGCGTCCGGAGCCTGTGCTCTGCAACGGGAGAGGCCACAGCAGTGAGAGGCCCGCGTACGGCAAAAAAAAAAAGTTTACAGGTTTATTGAACGTTAAACCTTGTTAGCCAATCTTAGAAGAGCCCTTGCCTAATTTGTGCGTGTTTTTTCCTGAGAAAAAAGGAAGAATGTATTGTCTGAAAATTTGTTTGTGCCAGGAGCACTTCTCAAATCCTTGGTAGCTGTCCTCATACCCCACCAGGTCTGCTGTTACTGTACAGAATTTTCTTGATGGTTTGCATCAAAAATAGGGGAATGGCTGAGTACACAGATAAAAAAGGGAGAGAAAGTGAGCGAGAGAAAGGGGAGGATTACTGTAAGCTAAGGTTTGCATTTCAAACATTCAGCCCAGTTAAAACGTTGACATGAAGCATTGTGTACGTTCCTGGGAGAGGGCTCTCCGAGTTGTGTATCTCATGGGTGTCATGGGTGTCATTGGATGTTATTGTTGCCTTGCTAAATATTCATAGATGAATATGTGGAATAAATTCCCTTGTAAACTGACAGAGGGCAAGTAAGGCCTGTCCTTGAGTCTCTTATCTGCATCTTCATTTCTGAGAGACTGTCTATTTGGGCATGAGTGTGTGCGTGCGTGCGTGTGTGTGTGTGTGCACACACGAGTGTGGGTGCTGTGTACTTGGTTAATTTAAGCAGAGGCATTCCATTTTCAGAGTACTAGAGATGCCTCTCCCCAGTTTGGGAACCTCCAAGTGGGTGGTGATCAGAGAAGACAAGTTTTGCTCACAGAACGGCTTTGGCAAAGCTGTCTTGCTTCAAAACTAGTGTCTCTGGACCCATTAGGGGGCTATGGTTTGTTTGTTCAGAGGTGGGGTGGGTTCAAAGGAGGAGTGTGACAAAAAGACATATACAATGCGTGCACATGCACACACACACATACACACTCACAGAGAAGAGCTTCTTTGGGTTCAGGACAAAGTTCTCAGGGTGGCCATAGGCCATAGTGCTTCTGGGTAGAGAAGGAGAGAGTAAGACAGGGACACAGATACCTCTAGGAGGTACAGAGAGGAAAGGGAGGGACAGTGATAACTGGAGACTCTGCTGAGATGCCACCTTCATAGGACACCTCCTCTGACCCCTTGTCTTGTCCTCCACCAGGCCTAACCAGTTGCCTAGGGCTATGGACTGAATTGTGTCTACCCCAAATTGGTATGTTGAAGCCCAATGTGATGGTATTTGGAGGTGGAGGCCTTTGGGAGATAATTAGGTTTAGGTCAGGAGAGTGGGGCCCTCGTGATGGGATTAGTGCCCTTATAAGGGTAGACACTGGGGTGCACTCTCTCTCTATCATGTGGGATGGCAGCCATCCGCAAGCCAGGAGAAGAGCTCTCACCAGAAACTGACCACACTGGCACCCTGATCTTGGACTTCAAGCCTCCCAGAACTGTGAGAAATAAACTTCTACATTTAAGTCCCCAGTCTATGGTGCTTTGTTCTGGTAGCCCGAGCACATCAAGACAATCTGCCTTGGGGTTTTTATGGTGCATGGCCCAAGCATCCACTAAAGCAAATTCTAATTATTGGTTTCCATGTTCGTCTCCCCTGAGAGCTCCTCAAGGTCAAGGACTTTCTTACTGCTGAGTCCCTAGCACCCAGCCATGTTCAATGTACTCAGTAGGTGCTTGTGGCAGACACTGGCTGTTGCACCCCAATGTCTATTGACCCTGTTGTCCACAGTCACAGGACTTTTTGCTGTGCACCTGGCCACTTAGAACGAGAACTGCACTTCTTGGCCTTCTTTGCAGGTAGGTGTGGCCACGTGACTCTGTTCTGGCCAATGAGAATGTGAAGGAATTGAGGGTTTAACATCCATGTCAGGCCTTTCAAGAGTAAACCAGACCTTTCCCTCTCCCTTTGCTGCTCTGGCTGGCTGGAATTTGGGTGTGATGGAAAGCCCCTTGGGCCATGCATTCAAGGGCAACACCCTACGAGGGCACAGCAATAAGGTAGAGCAGGCCTAGCCCATGACACTGTGAGGCTGCCATCCAGCCCTGTACTGTTTATGCCCCAACTGTTTACCTGGGAGAGAACTGCATTGCTTGATACAGACCTGTTATTTGGGGTCTCTGTTCTAGTAGACCAATTAAATATTCATACTAAAATCAGTGTTTGCTCACTGATAGAGAACAGGCTCTGAGCCTTCCCAGGAACCCCCGGCCAGGGTTCCTCATTGTCTCCTTACTGGAGGCAGAATAACCCCTTCTCCCATCCCCACCAAAGGTTTCCATGTCCTAGTACCCCAAACCCATGAATATGTCCCCTCACATGGCCAAAGGGTCTTTGCAGATGTGATTAAGTTAAGGACCTGAGATGGGAAGATTGCCCTGGATTATCTGGATGGGCCCAGTGTCATCACGAGGGTCTTTGCAAGAAAGGAGACAATGGAAGCAGAGGTTGGAGTGATATGAGGAAGGGGCCACAAGCCAGGAATGTGGGAAACCCCTACGTGCTAGAAAAGGCAGGGAAGTGGATTCTTCCCCAGAGCCTCTAGAAGGAACCAGTCCTACCAATCTATTTTAGACTTCTGGCCTCCAGAGCAGTAAGGGAATACGCTTGTGTTGTTTTAAGCCACTGAGCTTGCGGCAACTTGTTATGGCAGCAACAGGAAACTAATACACACCTCTCTGTCCCCATGGCTCTTTGCACGTCTCAACATAGGCTTTGAGTTCAAGTTGCCAGATGGAGCTGGGCTTGAACCTGCTCTAGCCCTTCACAGGCCATGGAAATGATGCTCTGAGCTCCGTGCACATGGGGAGGCCAGCAGAAGGCCTCTGCAATCGTGAGTTCCAGGGCTCTTGGATTTCAATAGTGGGCTGGGCACTCTGACTGCTCCCCTGGCCCACAAGCTCTCATGGCAGAGACTGTGAGACCTCCTCCCTCCTCAGTGTCCCCTTCCCTCCAATCAAACAGTCTTTTCTGTGTTTCATCTGATCATGTTACCACCCTCACCCTGCTCGGAAGCATTTGTTGGCTCTCCTTCAAGTCCCAACCCTTTAGCATGGCACGCAGAGCTCTTCCCACTCAGGTCCGAGATACTGACGTCCTGGTCCTGACCTGCCCTCAGAGCCCCTCGCCCAGGGACTCTGGATTTCATGCAGCTAGACCAGATCCCCTTCTGCTCTTCCAACAAGCCCAGCTCTTCTCCCAGTGCCCCGTGCCTGGACTACTTCCCCCATCACACTCCTGCTCATCCCCTAAGATCCTGTAGCTGAAGATCACAGCTCGTGTTCCAGATTGAAACTCAGCATCTCCAAGAGCTGACGTGGCACATCCAGGACATGGAGCTGCATGAGAAGTGACCTTCCTGTCTCTGGGGCCGCTCCTGTCCGGATGCTCAGAGCCAGGCTTGGAGAGGTCCCCTGTCGCGTCCATCAGCAGTGGCTGTGCTGGCCTGTGAGTGGGTCGATAGCCATCTCCCACACTGTGCCCTTCCTGAGCTGTTTCTCCTACTGGGGTCCCTTGGGTGGAAAACCTCCTCCATGTCCAAGGGTTGAGGGATGGGCCTGAGGTCGGACGGCATGGCCCATTCTCGAACCATGGGACGTCAGAGCTGCCAGGTCTCCCAAACCTGCAGCCTGCCCCTGCCCTGGAGGTGAGGAGAGTGGGCTCAGGGGCTAAAGTGACTCACCCAAGGGCCATGGAGTGAAGAGCAGCAGCAGGAAGGAAACACGCCCAGGCTCAGTCTTCCTTCCCAGGCACTGCCCTACTTTATTCGATTTCTTCTGCCCTGAAATCCACTCTTTCTGGCCCACAGGGAACAAATGAGGCTCCTTCACGTGCCTCTCCTGAGGGTTGCCTTTCTGAGGACAGAGGTTGTCCATGATCACACATCTGTGAACTCGCTGCTATTCATGAGAGGAACAATTTGAGTGGACCTGCCCTCCTCCGGCTCTCCATTCCCTCTGGCCACATGGAAAGACCCCACTTCCTGATTCCTGTGGCTGGAGAGGTCACATGACCTGTTCTGACCAATAGGCTGTGAGAGGAAGTGACATGTATCACTTCCTGCCTGAAGCATAAATGGCTGGTGGGGAGGCCCGCCACACTTTCCTCCCTTGCCACCATGACTGAGAGGCCACAGACGTAGGTGGTGTGGCTGCAAGATGGTGCAGCTGCGTCAACCTGGATCCTTGAGTGACGGTGTGAAGCAGGGTGCCCTGCGGGGGGACATAGAGCCTGAGTGGGAGATAAATGTATTCTGTTAATCAGCTGAGATGTCCAGGTTGCTTATATACAGCAGTAGAAATTAGACCATCCTAGTGATTACACATGTGGACTGCTTAATGCAAAACCTGGCCCCTCTTCTGGAATAAGAACCACCCAACACTCCCTTCGGTGGTGATTCAGGGCAGGAGTGGGGTTAGGGGCAGTGTCCTCCTATGTGATGGGTGATGTGAATTCATAATGAAGGAGATGACTTGCTTATAGACAGAAGCAAAGTGGCCCTCAGACTTCAGTGTGCCTCAGGATGACAGGGTGGGAGGATGGGGAGTGTTTCAGGCAAAAATGGATGCTTCCCATTTCTGAAACCCCAGATTCTGATTCTTTAGGTCTGAGGCTGGGCCCAGGAACCTGTATTTTTAATAGGCAGTCCAGGCAATTCTGTTGCATGAGGTCTTTGGGCCGTGACTTGACTAAGCCTCATGAACACCCCTGACAGATCTGGCTTTGAGTCCAGATTCAGACACTAGCTGTCCACTCTGAGTCAGATGGTTAAATTCTCTGAAACTCTCTTGCTTCTTCTATAAAATGGAAATAATGTTTTACTCGTCTTCCAAGGCTGGGTGAGGATTCAGTGAGACAAAGTCCTCAGCATGGCACCTGCCACAAAATTAGCATTTAGTAAGGGTTACTAGTTTCAGTAACTATGGTGGTCATAATTATTATCATTGTTTTGGTATTAAAAAGAGAAATCGGTGAGGCCTGAACAAGGTGGAGGTGTAGTGGGGGAATCTCTTGAGGAAACACAGCATATGACCAAGTCGCCCCAACTTAGAACCTGGGAGTCACCATCCCCTTGGGGTCTGTGAGGCTAATTCCTGCCACCATCGTCTGCCATGACGGTCTCCTGAGAGCTCTTCCTCTTGTAAAATCTGACCCAGCCTTGGGCACAGATGTCCTCCTGGGAGGAGAAACACGGACAGTGGAACAGCACGTGTCCACTGTGAGTACTTAGAGTGATGAGGTACCTGTCTGCCTGTGGGTCTGCCCTCCCACCACATTACACTCTTGTCGGGGTTGAGGCACCTTGGCCATTGCCATGTCCCCAAAGTCCAGTCAAGGCTTGTCACTAGCATGGGCTCAAAAAACCCTGGCTCTTGTCGAAAGAGCCAGGTCTTGCCCAAACCACGTGGCAACTTGAAGGCTTCCCCTGGTGTCTACAGTTGCAAGTTGTCCAAGGATTCCTTCCAGGTAACTGAGTGTGCTTTATTTCCTCTCTCGCTTCTCATGAATGCAAAGCAACCTCCCCACCGTCTTGGCCTGCTGAGCCCCTACATGTCTTTGAGGAACAGGGCCAGGGATTTCATTTCCAGGAAGCCTCTCGAGCTGGGTGGGCCCTCTTCTTGCCCCACTCCCTGCCCTTTGAGCTTCCCTGGCACTGAACTCCCATCCTGCAGCTTCTGCGGATGTCAGTTTCCCCCAAGTAGGGTCTGAGCTCCCTGATGGCCAGGGGTACTTGTCTCAGCCTTGCCTGGTCCTCACACATGAGAACATGATTCAATTCTCAAGGCATATTTGTGGGATGAACTAACAAAGCAGGGGATGGATGTCAACCCACAATCTAACCTTAACAACTCGACAATCACATGCCACACCAGCGACCTCCTGGTGGAGAGTGGGGCTCTTGCCCTGTAGTTGGAACACAGGCTCCCGCAGGGATGTCAGAGATGCATTTAAGAATGTAACTTTCACAGGAAAATCCCATGAGTGAAGAGGAAGCTCTTCCCTGACCTACTGTGTCACCATGGTGAGCCCTGGCTCACCTTTATGGGTCACGTCTGCTGTAAGGTTTTCTCCTTCTGTCTGTCCCCCCAAACAACCCATGAACCAAGGGATTAGAGAAGAGAGTGACCCTAAATTCCTGGATCCTGGCTTTCCTGGCCCTTGGTCAGCTCAGCCTGCAGATGCCAGGTTCCCAGGGCCAGGAACTTGACCCTTGCATGTTTGATTTTCTACTGGATGGAGTACTTCCTGGATGCCTGGGGGAGGTACTCAATGATGGCTGGTGACTGGCTGGCTGACGAGAGACCAGATACTAGATGGGAAGGGAAAAGGCGTTTGCCCCCCAACCCATAGCTCATATGTAAGAGAAATTGATTATTCAGGAGCCGATTATCAAACTGGTGAATGGTTTGGACGCTTGACTTTGACTCCTTTTATCCTGCTGCCTGACAGGGTGGATTAGAACCCCTGCGAGAGGAGAGAAACGAACCCAGAGTGCGGCACATCCCAGCTCTGTGTCACAAGGGATTGAGGGAGGCTAGGAGTCCCAGCTCCCCACCTGGGCTGGCCCAACTCTCACCAGCAGTCTTCTCACCTCTCCCAGCCTCTCCTTCCTTATCTGTTAGGGGGGTTATGAAACCAGCTCTGCCTAACACAGAGTCTGGTGGGCATGGGGACTTTGATGTCTATAAAGCGTGTGAGTCTATGAGCAAGTGGCTGTCCATTTCCCCAGCCAAAAGCTTGGCAGGAGAATCGTGGTGGAGATCTGGATTTTCTGTGGGTTCCATGTGCCTGCCAACCCCATTTGGCCAAGTCTTAGGAATCTAGCCTGGATTTTGCCAGGCTGGTCTCCATGAGACGGGATGCTGTGTCCACACTCATGGGTCACTGGGTTCCCATCAACCCTCCCCTCATGTCTCCCCTGCCTGAGCCCATCTCATTGCTTCAGCAGCCTTTGCTGCCATGTGCCAAGCCCTGTGTTAGGTGGAAGCCCATGTATGACATGATGTATGAGTTGCCCACGGCTGCTATCACAAATGACCACAGATGTAATGGCTTTAAACAACACACATTAATTCTCTTACAGTTCTGGAAGTCAGCAGCTGGGTACAGGGGGAAAGTCAAGGGGTCAGCAGGGCAGGTTCCTTTTGGAGGCTGTAGGGAGAATCATTTCCTGCCTTTCACAGCTTCTAGAGGCAGCCTGAGTCCCTTGGCTTGTTGCCCCTTCTTCAGTCTTCAAAGTCAGACATGTAACATTTTCAGACCTCTCTGCTCTGTCATCACATCACCTTTTCCTCTCTCTCTCCCTTGACCCTCCTGCCTCCCTCTATAAGGACACTTGTGATTACATTTAGGGCCTGCCTGAATAATCCAGGATCATCTCTCCATCTCAAGGGTCCTTAACTCAATCACATCTGCAAAGTCCTTTTTGCCATGCAAGGTGACAAATACACAGGTTTGGGGGATACGGATATGAATATCTTTGGGGCTTTTATTCAGCCACCCCAACATGTCCTCTGCCCTCCAGATGGAGGGGATGGGGTAGCATCCCCATGTTTTAGGTCCTGAACGCCCTGCTTGTTCCAGTTCCAGCACGCCTCTCAGTGACGCCCACTACGCCAGGACGCGCCACAGAAAAGGAACTCGTGGGGGGCTGTACTTAAACTGTTAGTCTAGTTAGCTGCATGAAGGAATTGGGCTCCTGAGGGGCAGTGGCAAAACATTGTTAAATTATTTAGCAGTGTGTGCATTAGAAGCCCATTATATAAAGTAGCAAATAATAAACACCAACTTCCAGAATAAGGTAATAATGTAAATAACACATTAATGAAGTGCAGCTCTCGGGTGTCGGAGTAGCTGATGGTAACGGAAGCCTGGGGGGTGTGAAGCCATAAAGCTGCGGGGCCTGCATGAAGGTGATGCGGGCCAGGTCCGGGCTGGTGTCCAGGGTCCAATCGGAGGGGTCACCACGGACGCCGAGAAGGCCAGGGCACATGTGTCTGGAGCCATTTATGAGGTTTTCCATGAAGCTGCCTGGCCACACGCACTTTGAAGCGTCACCCTCTGTTGCCTGTACTCCTGGGGTGACTGTTGACCTTGGAGGTACTATGTGGTTTGTTGCACAGGTAGCTCCGGGTCCCACAGACCTGGGTTTGAAACCTGGTTCTGATACTTACTAAGCCCTGGTCTTCTCTCTTTTTTTTTTTTGCGGTACGCGGGCCTCTCACTGCTGTGGCCTCTCCCGTTGCGGAGCACAGGCTCCGGACGCACAGGCGCAGCGGCCATGGCTCACGGGCCCTGCCGCTCCACGGCATGTGGGATCTTCCCAGACCAGGGCACGAACCCGTGTCCCCTGCATCGGCAGGCGGACTCTCAACCACTGTGCCGCCAGGGAAGCCCTGGTCTTCTCTTTTGAGAAAGGTGGGTGATGCTAACAGCAGCCGTCTAATAGCGCTGTTCCAAGATCAGATGGGAGCAGGCATGGGAGGCTCCAACCGTCGGGCTCCGAAGATGACTACTAGGTCTTTGTTTTCACCTCTTGAGATTGTGATAGGCTGAATAATGGCCGCCAAAGGTATCTAGGCCCGAATCCCTGGAATCAGTGGACATGTCAGCTTCCATGGCAAAGTGTATGTTGTAGAGGTGATCAAGTTAAGGACTCTGAGATGGGGAGAGGCTCCTGGATCAACCAGGTGGGTCCTTCCTGTAATCACGAGGGTCCTCATAGAGGGAGGCAGGGGTGGATTTGACGCAGAAGAAGGCAATGTGATGACTAAAGCAAGATGCTCCATTGCTGGCTTGGAAGACGGAGGAAGGGGCCAGGAGCTAAGGAATGCAAGCAAGGCAGCTCTAGAAGCTGGAAAAGGCCAGGCTGTGGACTCTCCCCTGGAGCCTCTGGAGGGAGCTCAGCCCTGCCGACACGTTGATATCTGTCCATGAAAATCGACTTTGGACTTCTGACCTCTGGAATGGTAAGTGACTAATATGTTGCCTTAAACCACCCATTTTGTGGTAATTTGTTACAGCAGCTGTAGGAAACCAATACAATGACCACGCACATCCCAGTTCCTGTGTGTAGAAGAAGAGGGTGCATCAAGAATGGTTCTGGGCTGTTCCCTAGCTATTCCGGCTCTTGCATTTGCACATTCAACATTTATTGAACACACGAAGTTTGTTTGCGGTACTTTTTCTCAGTGCCGCACCTACAATAGCAAGGCAAGGCCGTGCATGGTCTATTGTAAATAGAAAGCTTCCCCACAGCACCAGTGTGTTGCCTTCTGTGGACTCTGAAGTCACACTGACCTGCATTACCATCCTCACTCTAATTAGCTGTGTGTCTCTGGGCAAAGTGTGCAGCCTCTGGCGCCTCCCCATCTGGGTCTTCAAAGTGGGAATCCTAATAGTATTTCCCTCATGGGGTCACTTTGGGGATTAAATGAGGACATACACAGAAAGATTTTAGATCGGGGTCTGGAACATACATTACTAAGTAAATGTTAGCTATTATTAGGAGAGAGTAAAACAGGAAAGACCACATTTCAAAGGGAACAGCATGTGCAAAGGTCCTGGGGGTGGGAAGAAGTTGTGAATTCAAGAAACGAGACAAAGGGTAGGAGAGGTGAGAGAGTGGCATCAGGTGAGGATGCGGGGCAAGTCTTGGAGGCCACGTGAGGATTTGTCTGTGTCCTAAGAATTGTGGGAAGCTTTGGAATGGTTTTTAGGCAAGAGAGTGATATGCTGTGACTTGCATCTCTTAAAGATTACTCTGATGGCTGAGTGGAGACTGGAAGAGAGGGGAGTCAGAGAGGCTATGGGGGGATCTGAGAAAGGGCTTTTGGAAGAGGGGAGTCAGGGAGGCATCACAGAGGAAGGGACAGGTGTCTCAGATGCGAATCAAGAAAATTAAGAGGCTGAGAGGAAGCCAGAAGTCAGAAGAGGCAAGAGAAGCAACTTTTTCATAGGTCCAACGATACGGCGGAGCCTGGTGTGTGTGGAGCTTGTGGAAAATGGGGTGAGAAGCAGGTGGGAAGGGCAGGTGGCGTCACGTGGTGAAAGGAGCAGGAAGTAAGGGCAATACGGTTCAGATGTCAGAAGGGACCCTCCTGTCCAGGGCTGCCATGTACAGTGGTGCAGGCTGTTCACTGCACAAGGGTACCCAGGCAGGTTGGGGGCGGGGGTGGGGCGGTGAGGCGGGCTGACATCCATCTTGTGTTCAGCTGGTAAAGCTGAGCTGGATCTGCCCAGAGAAGGGGTCCTCTTTTTCTACTTCCCACAAATGTACCTGTGAGTTCTGAGGGCGACCCTTCTCTGGGATAACACCTGGTCATGGTCATCTCAGGGATAAACCAGAACACATTGGGAGGCTTCAACATCTGTGGTGGGGGCAGAGCAGTGGTATGACTCGGGGCGGAGCCCCTGCTCAATCACTGAGTGAGCTTCAGCAGGTCTGTACCCCTCTGAGCCTCATTTTCCTCATCTGTAAAAGGGGTACAATACACTCTTGTCTGCTTTGCTCACCTGAGCCCCAGGGTTTAGAAAGCATACAGGGAGACTATGCACAGCCCCCACTCTCTTTAAACCCTGAAGCCCCAGGCAACAGGAGGCATCAGACTGCACTGTTACCTGCTTTGCATCCTTGCTGTGTGTTTCACCAGAGCACTCTCACCCCATCTCTGCAGGACAAAGTCCTTGACCTCCAAGTCACCGAGAGACCTTCCCAGATCACGGCTGGTCCTCTGCTGTTGTTTCTCTTAACACTGCTTACTTTCAGCTATCATCCCAATTCATACTTAATTTCTTATTTTGTTTTTGTCTTGCTTCATGAAACCATACCCTTTCTGTCTCAGTCACTTTTGTATCTTCAGTGCCCAACACAATGCCTGGCATACATTAGGTGATCGATAAAGATCTGTTGAATGAACGGAAAGAATGAATGGCTTGAGTGCTCCCGGAGAGCACCGCAAACGAGCGGGGACTCTCTCTCTCTCTCTGTCATGTAAATTTACACACAAATACCAACCAGGGGCCGGACACATGGCAGCAGCACCAAGGCCAACTGGGATCGGTGTGGGGAAAAGTGCCTATTTTGAGGTGAAAAAGGCGAGAAATGGACATTTGAAGAGGGACAAAAGGACACAGAAAGAGATTTCTATATCTATACTTATATCTATATGTGTCCTTATCTATCTATCTACCTGTCATCTATCTAATGTCTATTTATCTATCTATCTATCATCTATCATATCTATCAATCATCTATCATATCTATCATCTATCATATCTGTCATCTACCACATCTATCTACCTATCATCTATCATATCTATCATCATCCATCACCTATCATATCTATCCATCATCTATCATATCTATCTATCTATCTATCATCTATCTATTTTGTTGTTGTTGAGAATATTTTGAATTTCCCAGGATGTGCATGACACCTGGGATGATCCAACTTGTCCCCTGTTCCATCACAAACCTTAACTAAGAACAGTTGATCTGAAGTCACTTATGGCTGATTTCTGCAGAGTGAGAAAGCCAAGTGATGGAGAGATTTTAAAAGGGCACCAAAAAAGCAGGCTCCTTTGTTTCAGATCCATGGCGTATTAATTATGAACTGTGAGAATGGTTCAGAAAGATGATTTTGTTCCCTCTGGGATCCTATCTGTGGCTGCCCCTTTGGAGAGGAATTTCAGACTTACAGTTCAGGAATCACTCTACAGTTTTGCTCTGATGGGCAGCCTTAGCAAAGTGAGAAGTTCTCAAAGTCTCGGCCTGTGTCCTACGTGTGTATCTGGGAAACTGGTCTTTCCCATCTGCTCTGATTTCCCTCTCAGCCAATGAAACAAGACTTCTTCCCTGCCTCGCATTTTCTGGAATTTAGTTCAAACTCATTTTGGACAGAAGCTCCTTAGACCCAGGGATCTGTGCTTCCTGGTGATCTCTTCAACACAAATGTAGAAAAATTAAAATGTTTTTCCATAATGAGATTTTCCCTAATGCCAATTTATTTGTTGGATGCTTTCTGAGCTGTCCTCAGGTGCTGGGACTGTGGCCCCAGCCCCTGCTTCAGTCATATACGATTTCACTAATCAGAATAGTTTGGAAAATAGTTTACCCTTTGACCTGTATGAGAATGAAAGCTTATGATGTGGGCCTCTTATTTGCCTAAGGAGACTACAAGATTTCCTATGTAATGTGAGAAACACTTACAATACAGCTACCCATGCTGTAAGCTGATGATAAATAAAGTTCAGCCCAATTGCTTCCATCAGAATATCGGGATTCACAGTCGAAGAAAAGGGCACAACGCCGACGTGCAGTTGCTCGGCATCGCCTCCCTACGCAAATCAGACTCTCTTAGCAACTGCTGCGTATCACGTTTATTAAACACCTCCTGGCTATGACAGGGCAGGGTACTAAGAAAGCCCTCCCAAAGTCTTGGAAAATCTTTTCTCACGTTCACTATTTTAAAAGTCTGCTGGAGGTCAGCAGCGTTCTTTCTGCAGGGGCTCGGGGTTTGAGTGGGTTCTGGAAGTTTCATGGGGAGGGGGTTTGATTTTTTTTTCTCACTTTGCAAACAGAGCACCTTGTTGGGCCCCAAAGCAATGGCCTTCAAGGTTCATCCAGTGGAAGGGAAAATAATCTCTTTTGTCGCTGCAAACAGAGAATTCGGGACTCTTGGAGCTGAAAGGACCTTCTGACGTTGCTGTGGCCAATACCCTGGTGGGACAGGTGGGGAGACGGAGAAGCACAGAGAGAACGTGAGGTGTGCTCACGTGGTCATAGAGGACTGAGGGGCAGGGCACCTGCCCGAGGCCCTGGGCTCAACTTCAGTGCATGAAAGCTTTCCGGTTTCTTTATTCATTCAGCTTATTTATTTTAGTAAACAAAACATGGCTGTATTCTTAATGTATATTATTCAAACAATACATACTTAGAGCAAAAGTCCCGTTGCCACTGTCATTCACCTCCCAGTGCCACCTCCCTCCTGCTGACTACACACAGTGTGACCTCTGAAGCAAGATGCAGATGTGATTAAGGATCTCGCTATGGGGAGCATCCTGAATGATCCAGTGGACTCTAGATGTAACCACCAGGGTCCTTATAAGAAGGAGGCAGAGAGGGGGTTTGACACCCCTTTCCATCCCTTTGGCCAGACAAGTATGTACATCTATGTATTTGTACAAATGCTGGTTGGCAGTTTTTTTTGTTTTTGTTTTTTCCATAAACAAGCTCATGCTGTACAAATTGCTCTGCAATTTGCTTTTTTAAAATTGAAGTACAGTTGATTTACAACATTGCGTTAATTTCTGCTGTACAGCAAAGTGATTCAGTTTTATATATATATATATATATATATATATATACATTCTTTTTAATATTGTTTTCCATGGCTTATCACAGGATACTGAATATAGTTCCCTGTGCTATAGAGTAGAACCTTGTTGTTTATCCATCCTATATATACTAGTTTGCGTCTGCTAATCCCAAACTCCCAATCCATCCCTCTTCCAAACCCCCTCCCCCTTGGCAACTACAATTCTGTCTCTATGTCTGTGAGTTTGTTTCTGTTTTGCAGGTAGGTTCATTTGTGTCATATTTTAGATTCCACGTATAAGTGATATCATGTGCTATTTGTCTTTCTCTGTCTGACTTACTTCAGTTAGCATGATCATCTCTAGGTCCATCCATGTTGCTACAAATGGCATTATTTCATTCTTTTTTATGGCTGAGTAGTATTCCATTGTATGTATATGCCGCATCTTTATCCACTCATCTGCAACTTGCTTTTGTTTCTCCCTTAACTACATCTTAGAAATCTTTCTATGTCACCACAGAGAAATCTGCCTCACTCTTTCTGATGGTTACGTAGTATTCCACAAGAACAATGCACATCCTTTTTGAACCCTCCTCCTGTTATGAACATTTAGCTCACTTCCACATTTTTGCTCTTATAAGCGATGATTCAACGTATACCTTCTACAAGCTACCTGTGTGGGTGTTTGAGAACTTCTCTAAGATAGATGCCCGGGAGGGAAATTGCTGGATCGAAGGGTATGTGCAGTTTCAACTTTAATAGATGCTGCCTGTCCAGATTGTTCTCTGAAAGCACTGAAGTAATTCACATCCCCTCCAGGGGTATTGAAGGCTTTTTTAAGGCAGGCAGATAACTTTGCCGATGATTTCATATTAAGCACTTCACTTTAGAAGAGTATATTTCAGTTCCACCAAGGGACCTTATAAAAACCAAGCCTTAAAATATCATGCAATCATAAACTCCATTGTAGAAAACAATGAGAAACGGTGGAAAAAGAGAAAAAACAATTAAAAAATTGCCCATCATTCCCCCATCTGCTGATAATCCCACTCAGTAGCTTTTCTTTTTTGAAGCAGAATACACACTCAGATAATCCGGGCGTGGGATCACACTACACCTACTGTTACTGTTTGTAACTGACTTTTTTCATTCTGATATATGTCGTGGAATCTTGTCCATAGCAGCTACCACAAATCTACACAATCATTTCAATGGTAGAAAAGATTTTTTTCAGTCCCCTAGAGTTGGACATTGAGTGTGTTTCCAAGTTTTCACCATCAGAAGACATGTTATAACGATTTCGGCTTACACACCTGCGTGCACGTATTCCATCTCTCACGTTTAGTTCATCTCTCTTTCCTGCTTCTCTGTTCTTCCAGAGCCCCTTCCTGAAACAGGGATTTTCCTGGTGGCGCAGTGGTTAAGACACCATGCTCCCAATGCAGGGAGCCCAGGTTCGATCCCTGGTCCGGCAACTAGATCCCACATGCATGCGGCAACTAAGGAGCCCGCCTACCACAACTAAGACCCAATGCAACCAACTAGATAATAAATAAATAAATATTTTTGAAAAAGAATTTCCCTGTCTTAAAAAGGTAAAAAAGATTCCTGAAACATCCTACAGCTGCTCAGATGTGGGGACATTTCCCTGATGTTGGGATGCTACCAGTGACCGCATCCCTCTCTCTGTGCTCCCATCTCTGACTCTCCCTCCCAGGCACCACCAGGGACAACCCTGATCTCCTAAAATGACAAAAGCCGTCTTCTGCCCAGAGAGACTTATATTAGTTCCCTGGGGAAACAGAAGTGTATTCTCTCACAGTTCTGGAGGTCAGAAGTCTGAAATCAAGGTGTCAGCAGTGCTGTGCTCCCACTGAAGGCTCTAGGGAAGAATCCGAGCTGGCCTCTTCCAGCTTCTAGAGACGCCTGGCACTCCTTGGCTTGTGGCAACATCACTGTAATCTCTGCCTCTGTCTTCACATGGCCTTCTCCTCTATCTCTGTACGCGTCTCCTCTGTGTGTCCTTTATAAGGACTTGTCACGGGATTTAGGGCCCATTGGATAACCTAGGATGATTTCATCTTGAGTTGCTTTATTCAAGTTTGTCTGCAAAGATGCTGGTTCCAAACAAGCTCACATTCCCAGGCACCGGGGGTTAGGAAATAAACATAGCTTTGGGGGAGCTGCCATTCAAAGACAAGACCCCTCGCATGATTGCCTTACACACTAGTGTCACCCCCTCCTGCCTACCCCCACCTGCTCCATGCCCTCTGAGCAGGTAAAGCACCTTCTCACACCCTGAGCGCTCTGAGGACCTTTGGTTCTGAAAGCCTTCGAAGGCACGGCCTTTGGGGCTGTTCCTCAAACCCTGGCCACAGAAAGACCCTCTTTAAGGGCAGCATGGTCTCCTAGATGCTTCTCTGAGCAAGTCTTAATAATTCACCTCCTTCAAGGGCCATTTCTACTTTTGCTTCTTCCTCCAGCCTTCACCTCATGCATCATGGCCTGAGGCATGAGGCCAAGTGGGGCTGGGGTCTGGAGTCTCTTAGACAAGCAGCCACGGCACCAACCAAGATATTAAGACCATGCATTAAAAAGCACGGGCCCATCGGGTCATAAAATGTAATGTAGCCGGGTCGGCATTTCAGAGGCCTGAGTTCCTTCTTTGAAGCTCCCAGACCTTGGCAAATCTCCATTCTTTATGGGTAGATTTGATGTTTAGAAACGGTCACGAGCCATAGGGGACTGGAACGGCTCATAAGATGGATGACGAAAAGCTGGAGAAACCATTTGGAGTGAAGAGGGTGGGTGTTGGCAAAGCCAGGAGGGGTGCAGGACAGAAGGTACTTAGGAATGTGGCATGGGGGTGGGTTGAGCTCTCCCAAGTCACCGCCTCAGAGAGACCAACATGGAGACACCGAAATTCTCATATATTAAGTCTGATAAAAGAGACTCATTTTCCTCTTTCTAGTACTCAAAATTAAGGGTGAGCAGGGACTTTCCTGGCGGCCCAATGGTTAGGGATCTGTGCTTCCACTGCACGGGGCACGGGTTGGATCCCTGGTCAGGCAACTAAGATCCCGCAAACTGTGCAGTGAAGCCAAAAACAAAAAAAGGGGGGTGAGCTGTTTGTATTTTTGCCCCCAATTCTTCTTCCTCTCTCCCTCCATCCAGGTAGAGAGCTGCCGTGTTTGATCGGAGATCTGAACGAAGCCCCAGAATCACCCTTGTTCTAAGCCCTTCATATGTTTATGAACCAGAAAAACATGAAACAAAGTTGAGGTCCAGGGGGCTTACAGAGAGTCACTACCTTTTGAATTTTGTCAACTCAAAAGTGTAGAAAGAATAAAACACCTTCCCATGTACTGTCACCATCATGTTATAAACAAAAGTGTTTTAGCAGCAAAAAACAGTAGAAATAACATTATGTCTAAGGACAGTCCTTCAAATCGAATGGATTTTGCTTTAAGAAAAACTTGCCGTATTTGCCTCACTTTTCTCATGTGGCTGCTGGTTAGTGAGAATTTTGTTAAGAACCTGATGCCACCCCTTGGAGCCACTGGACTCCCATGAATAGGAACCGGAAAACTAAAAATCACAGGGTTATGTATTCACCACGGTTTCCGTTAAAGGCTGACAGCAACTCGGCAAGGTGGGTACTGTTGGTTCCATTTTACGTGTGAATCTAAATGATTTTGCTCAAAGCCACATGTGCAGCCCCTGATGGGGTCGGGATCGGAAACTCACGGGCCTGACTCCAAATCCTGTGTGTTTTCCACACTCCACCTCATCTTCCATCCAGCACGAGTGTGTTCTCCATCCAAGTAATCGTGGGCTTTACAAACCTACCAGCACAAGCATTCATGGGGCCGTTTTCTATGTGTGAGGCCCTGTGCTGGGTTTTGGGGTTACAGAGATGAATAAAACTCAGCTCCTGACCCCAGCGAGCTCACGTTCCAATCCAAGGAAACAACAGATTTCATAGAAAAACCCAAATGATACACAGCCGTGAAAGTCAGGGACTGAGGGAGTGTCCCGGTCACTGCAAGAGTTTCCAGGGCTGGGGGGTCCTTAGGGAAGGTGGTAACGGAAAATATGCACAATATCGTATCTGTAATCAACATGAAATCTACATGAATGTGTAGACAATAAGGTTTCCAATAACCATCCCACCAGGAGCAGGCTCACGGGCTGCGGGCGAGCCTGTGAATCTTTCCCGAGGGCAATTTGATCATCTACAGCGTTTTTTAAAAATGTGCATTCCCTTTGAACCAACAATGTCATGGCTAGGAGATTATTTTAACTCCTAAATAAATTCTCTGATTACGATCATAGAAGTGTGCAAAGGCGAATATACCAAGGGTGTTCATTACAGTCCTACGTATAATACTAAAAACCTATTTAAAAAAATAAACGCCTGCCTTGAAAGAGAAATCTGCTCCACAAGGAAGCATAAGCAGAGCCAGGTCTCACCGGGATTCTAGTTCAGGGGTTTCCTTTAAAGACAGAGGTGGGGTCTGAGGTCAGACAATGCTGGAGACCCAAGTTCGTGACCCTGAGCAGGTCACAACTTCTTTGATGCTCAGTTTGGGGCTAAGGAAGTGGGGATAAGAGAAGCAGCTTCCCCAGAGTCACTGAGAGGCTGTGAGATGCAGGACAGTGATCAGATCTCATCTAGCAATGGAAGGGCGGGGGCTGGGAGAGGGAAGACCCTTCGAGGAGGTGTCAGGGGGAGCTGTTGTTTAAAAAATTCATTTCTGATGTCAGCTTTAAACCCGCTGAATTACAGAAACCTGGTGTGGGGCACATGCGGGATGGGGGTGGTGAGCCAGAGATGATGGGGAGGGGCCGTTGTCTGTCCGAGGCAAGCCCTGGGGCTCGCTGCCCCAGGAGCCCCTCCGCTCGGATGGGGATGCAGAACCACGGGTCTGTGCCACTTGGGTCATTTACGCTCCCCTGGTATTTAGCATGAGAGGAGGAGTAATTGCCCTGGCAGTGTCCTGGCTGAATTCCAATCTGGGTGATTACATTCTGCCTACTTAAAATTCCCTTCTCTGGTATCCATGGTAGAAGCAATTCTTCAAACCCTCTCCTGTTAGGGGAAAAAAATTAGAAGAAAGGAACCAGCCTAGCCTTGCATAGTATAGCGTATAGGACGGCTCTGTGCACCCCAGAAGGGGTTTCTTTTTGAATGGGGAGCAAAGGATTCCCACTGGAATAAATGTGTCCAACATGATGGAATTTTCCAGAAAGAAAAATTCCATTTTTAAAAACGGGAAGCAGTTATGGTGGGGGCTACATGTCTGAATATGGAGAGTCTGTAGGTGAAGAGAGTCTTTTAGGTACGGCTGCTGAGTTGCCTGCTCAGGCAGGGCTGGTGGGCTTGGTCCTCAGACCTCTGCCTCTACCGGCTCCCCACCCATCCACCTCGTCCCCCATAACCCTTCCTGCCTGTTGCACGCTCAGGATTGCTTAATTATAGAATATGAAATTGTTTCCTTTCATTTGGATGCTATTGGGAATGATGTATGGATAACAGCTTGAGAATTCAAATTATACTACGGATCAACAGGACCCGAGAGAAGAAAAAATGTTTTGGCTATTACACTAAACAAACCGAGCTGGATGTCAGGAAGACACTGGGCTGTGCAAATCGCTGAGTGCATGATTTGCACTTGTCCTAAGTGGCTTTGTTAATTAACATGCGCCAGGACTTTCCAACATTTGTACCTGATGTATTTTTTAAACACACGCAAGCGTGCGTGCGCGTGCGCGCACAACACATGGCTCAGTAAAAGCAGTAAAGTTGGATCTCATAAAGTTTGCCCCTCCCTCTGTGCTCTGCTGCACTTGCAAGTGATTCTTCAGAAGTCTCAGCTTCCTATTTCCACGGGTCTGAAAGAAATCACAATTAACCCCTTATTTACGGGAGGGCTGAGGCGTCTGAAATATGGGAAACCTCCGCAACGGAGACCGAAACGCAGCGAGTCTTCTGTGCAGGATGATGCAGGGAAGCCTGGCTTCAATCACCGTGTCTGTGCTTGCGGGTTTACAACCGCGTCAGTGCACAGCTGAATAAAAAGCCCAGAGACTCGCTGCAGATGAAACCTGCATATCTCAGGGTGTACTCACCCCCTCTATCCACCCGGGTTGCACAAAAAACAACTGCCTTGCACATCCCTGTGTTCCCCCTTCACTCTGGGCAGAGATGGCCGTAAGCTAATGACTTTATGGTGATTACTGGTGCTTTTCCAACCCCTCCCGTGTCTGGGCGAGGTTAGAATAACACACTATTAAACTGGACCTCCTTTCCTTTTAGCCATCCGTCTGCCCTCAAATGGGCAAACAGTCAAGGTTACACTGTGTGCTTTCATTCTGCTGATGTGGATGTGAGTGGAAGAAAGTCTTTCTGCCTGAAAATCCTACTAATTTGGGGGGATGAGCCCACACACTGGCTCCTCTGGGGGGCTATACCTAACTGCCAGTGTGTCTTCCAGAATGAACCAACGGGCGTTCCTGTCACTGCAGCTATAATTGCCTGGAGAGATCGACCCTCTGGTGAATAACCAGCTCCGTTCCATTGCTTAACATTTGCATTGAGTCAGGTTGATACTAGGTTGATACTGAACTCCCACCCAGGCAGGTCCCACATGGTCTGGGAGGGTGTGTTTTGATGTTGGGAATGAGGAAGGGTTCGGGTCAGAGCTCTGGAGCTGTGCGAGGAGGCTGCTCTGTGTTTTTTACCCCCTTGGTCCTGCGGAGTCCTGCAGTGCTGGGCTCTCGGCGGCACACGCCTCCCTTCTGCCTCCTTTCTTGGTGCCTGTACTTCTCCATAAGTTAACCCTGGCGAGTGCAATCTTAGGTGGTCCTCACCTAGGAGGTTCCCACTGCCAGACTGTGGCTTGGGCTCCATCTGCAAAAATCAAACCTAACAGAGAGGGCTGAGATGCAGCAGCAAGTCAGAGAGCAAAGTGACAGGTTTCAGTTTC